>NC_048300.1:192090154-192199549 GCF_013100865.1 Trachemys scripta elegans
CTTGCATCTGAAGAAGTGAGGTTCTTACCCACGAAAGCTTATGCTCCCAGTACTTCTGTTAGTCTCAAAGGTGCCACAGGACCCTCTGTTGCTTTTTACAGATTCAGACTAACACGGCTACCCCTCTGATACTTGATCATTATGAGAGACAGCCTTGGTTATAAGACCTAAATGTTTCAGAGGTTGGGTCAACAAGTTATCTGTAGGGGAGGAAAAACCAGGAGACTTACCCCTCTAGCTTTCTTATCTTACAATGTATCGTCCTTCTCTTCCTCCTCCTCAAGGTTTATGTTGACTAGACAGATAGGCAAATAGTATCAAAACTTTTATTGCCTCCATTGCTATGACACAATCTTTAGGGTATTTATCTTCACACACATCTCCAAGATACAGATGGGGAACTGCAGTACAGAGATTAAATGACTTGCCCAAAGTCACACAAGAAGTCTGGGGCAGAGCAAGGAATTGAATCTAGTGCTTCCACCTCCCAGGTTAGTGTCCTGACCACGCTTTCTCGTTCACTCACTGTGTTATGACATGCTCTTGACGCTGGCCAGAGCTTTTACTCCTTTGTGTGGCGACTGCTGGCCAGTAGCAGTGTCACTTATTTTAATTGGGAATGTAAAACTGTGTACAGAAAGCTACCGTTTATTTGTCTTATGCCCAGGTCTAAGGTATTTCCAGCCTCCTCTGTGTTTCCTACACTTGGGCCACACCGTTGGGAACCAATCAAAATAAGAACAGAAACAAACATTGTCAGCCTCCCAAAAGCAACACGGTCATATCCCAATATCCTCATGCCCACTGTGTGTCTGGCCCCTCTCCTTCTGTCTTTGGAGGCTTAGCCCCCGAAACCAGGGGGGGCTCTAGATGGGGATTAGCAGTCCAACTGGTCAGAGTAGGGGACTGGCATCAGGATGTCAGGACTGTTTACTTGGTTCTGTCACAGGCTTGCCAAGGAATCTCCGGTCCAATTTTTCAAGAGTTCAGTAACTTAGGGCTTGTTTTAGAGTTCTCACCATGAGACACCTAGGAGCGGATTTTCAGAGGGGCTCCTCACCCACAGCTCCCATTGACTTCAAGAGGAGTTGTGGGTGCTCAGACCCTTTAAAAGGGATTCACATGGGACACGCACACAAAAAGAAGTGGATGCGTCTATAAACGTGATTCTCTGTGCCTCAGCGTCTCCCATCTGTAAAATGGACACAATAATGCTCACCTGCTTTGGGAGGACACGTGAATTTTTATGAAGAGATCACTGTGGTACAAAGGTAGAAATGGATGGGAAGAACTCGATTTGTCATCAGAATAGCCAAGAGAGCAACGAAGTTGAGCCCAGAGTCCCCCTGAAAAGTGTTAAACAGAAGAATGTTTATTTGTTGAATGGGATGCAATGCTGTCCTCAGATACACCCATGCAACCCCCGTTAGAGACTAAAGGAACTGCAGTTGCTCGGCATCTCTGAAAATCAGGTGCCTAAATATAGCTGTAGATGCCTCACCAGGCACCAAGCCCAGGAATTTTAACCTGATTTGCCCAAGGTCAGATGGGAAGCTGGGAACAGCCCCTAGGTCTCCTGAGGCTCACTCAGGTGCCTTAACCACAACACTGCCTTCCCTGATGTGGCTGGAGGAAGAGTTAGGCTGGTAGCGATGAGCAGTTGAAAGGTTTGCCAGGAGGAGAGAACTGAATACCTTTTGCTGCCCCAGTCCTGCAAGGTGCTGTGCCTTCTCAACTCCTCCAACGGGAGCCGAGGATGCTGAGTACCTCCCAGGAAGTGCCATGGGGCCTGATTTTCATTTACACCAAGACACTCTGCATCATTCTGACAATGTAAAGAAGCCTCTAGGGGAATGTAAATACAGAGTGGTGTAGAAGAGCCAAGAGCTAGTATCTACTGCCCTCCTTCCAATGACAGGGAGGCACCTGTCTTTCAGCTGCGGAGCGGAGACTAGCTTGTGAGACAGCCTGGCAGAGTGAGCGCATGAACTGCAGTGGTATTAACAAGACTGCTTCTAAAGTGTCACCTACTGACTATTTACTAATGGAAAACCATCACCGTTCCAGTGACCCTAAGGGGACAGCTGCACCCTTCTGCTCTCCTTCTCTGATCCATACCATGAATGGACAGATGTGGCCCTGTATATTCCTCCAGGATTGGGTTACTGTCATCCGAGCTGAAAGGCATGATCTGTTGTCTGGTAATTCATGCGTCTTCTGTTCAGAAGGAATTTAATTTCTTGCATTGATTTTTTTTTTTTAAAGATATTGGCTCAGTTATATATTTTATACATTACAGATTCAGTTCTTTATTGCAGTCTTCAGTTGCCATTTTAGTTTTTAATAATCCCTTAAATTTTTTATGTGTTTTATTCATTCCCATAATCTTCATAGACTCTTTTGTACATTTTTACAAGTTTTCTTTTTCTGCCCTAATTTTTTTAAAGTCATGCATCGATATGATCTTGTGGGTCAGGCCTGCAAACCTTTACTCATATGAGTAATCCTTACTCAGCCAAACAGAGCCCACTTCTACACCGGTGCCGCTCCAATGACTTTGATAGATACGTTCCTGATTTACACCAGCATGAGAACAAAAACCCAGGCTCATTAACTGCAGTGGGGCCACATACATGAGTAAGGATAACTTGCCTGAGTAAATTCTGCAGGATCAGATACTCATTGGACAATTAGATCTCTCAATACGTGTCCTCTGATCCTACTGTTTTTCCCTCAACTTGAATTATAGTGTGATAAAATAGCTGACACTTATGGAAAAGTCCCGTGGACTGGGAATGGGAAGGAAAACAGTGCAATGCTATAAAAGTGACATTAGAATCCCATACATTTTAGTAAAGGAGTGTATGGAAAATATACTATTTTTAAAATGATCCAACAAAACTTAATAAAATAATGATCTCTCTGCTACAGCATTCTGCAGCTTAGTTTAAAAATAAAGAACTACAGAGAGGCTAACGGTCTTTGTTAAACCTTTTCTAAAGGTCTGATGGATCTGAACTGAGACAGCACTAAACAGGTCACAGTTAAACCAGAATAAAAAGGATGACAGTTTAATGATTATATTCCTACTCATGCCACTCACTCATGACATTTCTCTTACCACTCTTTTATTCCTCCTTTTTCTCCCTCTCTCTTTTTTTAAAACAAACACTTTGGGAACATTTTACTACTATTTTATTTTTATTTGTAACATTTCCATTTTCTCCATTGGTGTAACCTAGTATCCTCTAGTTATGTTGAACAACAGTGGTTTCTCTTTATCCCATATGCATTTTCCCCTCCCATTCTTTTTAATGTTGGCACTTTAAATCTGGCCCTCTCTTGAGGTCTGATGTGCATCAAGGATCCAAGTCAGATTACAATTTTACTTAAAGATAGACTCAAGCTGAAAAATAAGGACGCAGGTTTCTAAGCGACCTTCCACCTCCAAAGCTTGGGGGGTGGTTCCTGATCAGACACTTTGGTGCAGTTGGAATGAAAAGTGCTAGATCTGGGGCCAGACCCACTTTGCAACCTTAAAGCTAACTTAACTGGCAAGTGGATGCTTCTTCCAGAAGGAGAACACTGTTGAGTAATGTAGGTCTGTTACAGCAGCTTCATTCCACCTCCGCTCCCAGTTTCAGAGGTTTGTGATGTGCCTAGGGAAAATGGACATGGCTGGGGCCTCTGTATACCCCATTAATCCCCAGCTACCAGAATATCCCCTTGGAACCGCGGACAGTTGGGTGTAATATAGAACCACCCCAGGGCTAAATAGGCTCAGGATAAAGAGGCAGCCACTTTTTCAGGTATTTGGGGAGGAGGAAAGCTGATGGGTTATTGTTACTGTGGCTGTCCATACTGATAATCCATTAAATCAGCTATCGATCTTTTAATTTTTGAATATGGCCTCAACCCGGAATTGGAATGGGCACTATAAATAGTTGAAATATATCAATTCCATGGGATCCATGCTCCCAGAACAAGAGGCCACCCCGCTGGTGAAATGCTGGTTCCACTGAAATCAGCTAGAATTATTAATTATTTGTATTATTCTAGCACCTACAAGCCCTATCATGGACCACATTGTGCTAGGTGCTGTACAAACAAAGAACAAAAAAAGATTTCAGTGGGGCAGGTTTCCATCCCACCTCTTTAAGCAAAGGGTACACGGAATTCTCACCTTGTTTTAAATGTAGTAACTATAGTTGTAATCAGGTCACCATGTGCTGAAAGGTTGACCATGTGGGAGGCCAGTGGGTAGACATATGATGGCCGTGCTGTTTCGGGCTGAGGTTTTTGTGATGATCACTATCCCTTATAGAAATGAAATGTTGGTCTTGATCCTGCCACCAAACATTTATGCATGTGAGGAGCTTAAGTCATACGACTCGTCCCATAATTCAGGTGTTTCTAAGGCTACATCTACCCTATGAGCTAGAGGTGTTATTCACCTGCTTGTGTACACACACGCTCCCGAGCTCGCATCGAGATTACACGGCTATTTATCCTTGTGCTGTCGCGATAGTGCTGCAGCTGATCTGTGCTGAGTACACACCCACCCCTTACAAGCAGGTATGTACTCGGCCTGGCTCAGCTGCGCATCCACTGCCCGAGCTATTTACAATCACACTAGCTTGATGAGCGCTTGTGCAAGTATGTGTACACAAGCAGGGGAATCCTACCCCTAGCTTGCAGTGTAGATGTCCCCTTAAAAATGGCCTAGTTTCTCCACAAGTTACTAGCTTTGATGCAGGAACTGCTGAGTGAAATTCTCTGGCCTCTGTTATGAGTAAGTCAGACAGGATCGGTCCCTTCTTGCCTTAACAGGGTATGAATCTGTAACTCACTGACGTCAACGGAACCAGTCAATGGAGCAAAGTGACTCACGTGTGTTTGTAATAGCAGAACTTTCAGTTAGTACATTAAAAAAATAACCATGCCTGCAATAAAGAATAATTCCTTGAGGAAAATGTGAACTAAATCAGCCTTCGCTTGAAATAGTTTAAACTGTCTTGGTTACTTTTCCAATATAAGGAACCAAGACAGAGGAAGGACAGCCCAATGGTTTAAGATTTCCAGTCATGCTTCTGGGGCACTGCATCAGCTGACAGCATCTGTTAATCTTCCCCACAGGGGGTAGTTCATTTTGTGGAGGAAGGCTCCAGATTCACTTCCTGTCATAAACTTTGTGTAGGGTTGTTGTGCATGGTTACCTTCCACTCTAGAGATAGTCACTTCCACCACAGAGAGCAAAATTCTCCTCCCAGACCTGCAGTGTATCTCCTTTGATCCTAACATTCTGCTCTCCTGATCTGAGCAATGGATTACATATGCAGTGTATGTTATGCATCCTCCTCTGTGCCTGATCCACCTAGGATAAGAGTCTGCTAGTGCTCCAAGCTATGGGATTTAGTCCTTTAGCCCAAGCTATAACAGCCCATGCTTATCATGGGAGTTCCCCTGTTCAATCCCCCAGTGATGACTAACATGATGGTCATTGGACCTGTTGACATTACTGAAGAGGAAGCGGAAAGAGAACAAAGTTGCCATCCACGGTGATGTTCTCAGAGGAGACTATAGCCCTTTGCTTTTAAAGCAGCCTATTGGGTGAACTATCACCACCATTCAGTTATCCTCATCTTCTCCCACCAAGCTCCAGCTTGTACTCTGGTGCTATTTGCTAAGGGCTCTCCCATCGACACCACTGGCAGAGGGCATAGCAATTGCAGTTATATGCACATCAGGAGAGCTAGAATTAGACCTCAGCAAACATAGCAATAGTACTAATACTTATACTTAGCAATTTTCATCTTCAAAGTGACTCACGGACATTAGCTAGTGGAACCTCACAAGCCCAGCTACACACATTCTGGGAGATAAGCAAGTACTTTTATAGGATTTCACAAACAAAGCAAGTTAGGCAATTTGTCCAGCGTCACAGAGAGAATCAGTGTGAAAGCTAGGATTAGAACTCAAACTCCTGCCTCTTAGCCAGACCACTACAGCACACTTCATGCTGACACAGAGGCAGATTTGTCATGCATTTCCTGCACATTACATCCGCTAGGCTAAGAAAGCTGCAACCTTGAGTCAGAACACCATGTGTAACATCCGTTGTGTTTGTGCCATTCTTTTGTATGGACAGACATGGAAATCCTTCCTCATACCCTCATTTAAAATCTCCATTCCCAAATACACTTGCATCCAAACCCCCCAGTCGAGTAACCACAGCTTAGAGGCTGTGAGCAGAAAACACCACCACTGATGAACCCACCTTATCACTGATGATAAGCAGAACTGCTGTGGAAAAAATGAAGCATGCATGCATCACCATAGTTAATAATACAGAGCTGCCACTGTATCTATCGTATGATGAGTTTATGAAGGTCCTTAAGGGAAGTGGTGGAAACCCTATGAAAAGTACTGCGGACTATACTTTAAGGAACACTCCTGCAGCAGGAACAGACAGGCAGAGCACTGGACTGGGAATCAGGAGATCTGGATTCTATTCCTGGCTATGCCACTGACCTACTGTTGACCTTGGGCAAGCCACTTTGCCTCTTTTTCCCCTCCCAGCCTTTGGCTTGCAAGCTCTTCAGAGCAGATACTGTCTTCCTCTGGGTGTGTACAACTCTAACACATCAGGATAATTCTCTTAGTTAGGGCTCTAGGCAGCACCAGGATAAATTATAATAATCCTAAAGAGAAGATTAGTTAATTTAAGAAGGGATTTTCCATCTCCAGCTTCTATGGTTCCCATTTTTATTTATGAATTGTTTTCACTCAATAAACAGCCTTATTTTCAAAGTTTTAAGTGTAGAGTTGTGCATGCAAAATGTACCTAAATACCCCATGTAATCCTTATGCATGCAAATCAGGGCATGCCAGTAACCAGAATCGCGCCTTTGCACACACGAACACAAATTGCTCTTGCAAACGAGGCATGCAATTGATATTCTCAATTGCTTGAAAATCTGTCCCCAACTATCCAGAGTCCACCAACTGCAAAGGTGGACTTGAATGCCTCTGTGTGCCCATGGCTTTCCAAAAAGGGAAATACTTAATGCAGCATTGAAACATCCGAGAAGCTATATTATCTGTTTAAGAATGGAGGATGGGCAGCTGTCCTATTGCCTGGAGACTGACAGACAGACTTCTCTTTTGAGACAACATGCTTCTTTATATCCCCATATGAATTATGCTGCTATGGAATGTAAGGAAGTGTGTGGTTTCAGGGAGATGAAATTATATACACCATCACCCTCTACTCCCTTTCTGCTTGCGTCTGTTGCAATGACGCAGACACTTGTACGTGACTGATTTACTTTAGTTGCTAAAAGTATCAGTGTGAATGGAATGCTCGTAAAGGTTTCGACAGCCATGATTCACCCCATGATCTTGTCTAGATACCTCACTTCTCTGCACGTAGGGTTCCCCATGTGTAACACAAATGATACTCACCCAGCTTTGTAAAGGACTTTTGGAGGAGACTTCCATTTGGACTTCAGTTAGCCACCTAAATCCCATTGACTTTCACTAGGATTTAGGAGATTAGTTGCCATGTGTGCTTGTGAAAAATCTCACCTCTTGAGATCCAGGAATGAAAAGTGCTAAGTCACAGCAGAAAATGGATCAGACATTCCTCGCTGGTCAGGAATGGCATGGGTTTAGTGACATGGTGAGTTAGTTGCACAGGGACCATCAGCACGTAGCCTGGGAGGATTCAGAAATTAAGCAGGTTAGGGGCTGGTCCTGATCTCAGCTAAGTCAATGACAGAACTCCCCTTGGTGCTCTCTGTGGCACATGGCAAGTCCATCATTAATGGGCTACCAATGCACACATCAGGGGCAGTAGCATAGGGATTCCCAGATTGGATCAACACTCAATACCAGCTGCACACAGAAAGTTTCTTTCTAACCCCTATTAGTTATGCCCTTAAGTAGAACATACATGCCTTCCAAAAAAAATTTTTTTAATCTTTACTATGATAGCTTTGGAGAGTCTTATCTAGTCAGATGTACAATCCTATTTTGAATCTTACAAAGCTCTTGACTTCAATGATAGCATGTTGAACTCATTACCACGAGATTACAGTAAATTGTCAGATACGGGGCCAATGGCCTCTCGCCCTCCCAAGATGAGGCAAATGATCCAATAATGTCATGCAAATATTACCACTAGTATTGGGCTAAATCAACAAATCTTTATTCCGTTTTAATTCGTTCCTTACTATGGCAAAACTCCTGTTGAGTCTATAGGAGTTTTACTGGACTAAGGGAGACATTTTCAATGGTGCCTACGTGATTTAGGAGCCTACGTCTCAATTTCAAAAGAAACTCAGGCATTTACGAGATTAAGTCCCATTCAAAGTCAGTGAGATTTAGGCTCCTAAGTCACTTATGTGCTTTTGAAAATTTCACCTGGCGTCAAAACTGACTAAAGATCTCTGCTTTTGGCCATTTATTCTTAAATCCTGGGTGATCTTATCCCCATTGTAAGTTGGGATCAGACACAAACATATAATGCTTTAATCAGTTTTAGTTGCTTTCAGTGCACTGCACTGATTGGTTGTGAATGCATTTTAGAGTAGAAAGAGGGTCAGGGAAAGTTATTTTTAAAATATAGCAGGACAAAATGCTTGAGACAAATAGGAACTTCAGAAAACAGAGGAAAGGGGACTATAGTCCAGTGGCTTGTGCACTGGGATTTCAGTACAGTGTGGTCCAGAAACCCGTGTTCTTGTCTTGGTTTTGCTGCTAAATCCCCAGGCAAGTTACTTCCCCTCTGTGTGTTTCCTCACCTCTAAAATTCCTTAATAACTTAGAGATCCCCAGCGATAAAAGCACCAAGTAAGCACTTAACCCATACTCCAAAGAGAACCCAAATTTTAAAGAGAGCTGAAAAAGCTGGAGATTGCTTTTGGTTGGATATTTTTCATGCCCCTCCTCCCAGCCTCATTTCCACCAGAAGCAGATGTTACCGGGGCTCCGGTTGCCATATTTCTGGGCCACCACTGAAACCAAGAAGGGCTGGAAATCTCACAACAAAGACTGATCTCATGACATTTTCAATCCAGTTTCCACACCAGAGATGTCTGGAGGAGGTCCAGATGAGCATCCAAATGTGTTCTTCCTCTTCCAGCCTCTGCCCCTTTTGAGGTTCTCCATCTCTAGAAGTAATCTTTCTTCTGTTTCAAGTTGTTTTCCTGTGGCAAAAATATTACTTTGCACTTCTTTGGCACCTTGCATTCAAGAGCCGTAATGAATGTTAGGAGCATTAATGTAACACCACACACAGTTTTGAAAGCTGAGCCCTACTTTCAACTCCACCCTGCATTGTTAAAAGGTCAACTCAAAAGGCGCTGTCACTCAATCGCACCCGTGTAGATTTGTCATATGATGCTTCCTCTCCTTTCTTACATGCCCTGATGAGAAGGGGAATAGTTATTAAAATTGACATATAACTGCCACTCCTAGCAGCAGAGTTTGAACCCACTGAAACGAATGGGGAAGTTCATTGCTTGGAGCTGTTGTGTCAGGCTCTCTGCAAACTCAGGCAGACCTTGCTGCATCAGTTACATTCACATCACATTTTCAAGATTCCCTTCTGAACCATAAGTCGCTTACTTTTTAAAGAGACTCTGGAGAACAATTTAGATGCTCTCTCTTCCCCCTCCCCCTCTCTCAGATGAGATGCTCCACCTCAGGGAAATGCTGCATTAATGAATTAAGTTAGTCACCCCTGCAAGGCAAGCATTACTAGCCCCATTTTTACAAGTGGGTGAACTGAGACACAGAAGTGACACGAGGGCCCATAGGGAATGAGCAGCAGAACAAAACACAACGCCCTGTTCTAACTAAGTTATCACTGCTTCCTTAGGGCTCGTTCTGAGAGGTAATATTAAACTAGCCCTTGGGAATGGTTAAAGGTTCTGCTGGTTATGTTACAGATTCCAGAGAAAGGAGAATACTGTGGAAGTAGTGAATTCTCTGTGGTTTTGAGCAGATCCTGGATATTCCATGCCACTTCATTTACATTCACTTGTCAGCCACCCAGAGTGGATACAAAATGAGACCATTTTTACAAGTCACCACTGCGTCTCACAATATCCATTACATTTTGGTGCAC
This sequence comes from Trachemys scripta elegans, assembly GCF_013100865.1. Lineage (NCBI taxonomy): Eukaryota > Metazoa > Chordata > Testudines > Emydidae > Trachemys > Trachemys scripta. The sequence goes on from NC_048300.1 coordinate 192,100,287, forward strand.
AGTCTGGGCCTGATTCATCAAGTTACACACAAGGAGAGGCAGCGTGATCTTGTACCTAGGATGCTGGGTACACAGGAAACCTGGATTCTAGGGTTGGTTCTGCTGCTTTGTCACAGGACAGGGTCAAACCACTTCATCTCTTTCCTGTCACCTCCTTTGAGCGTCATATCTATTTAGCTAGGAAACTCGTGTGGCAGGGCCTGACTCTGAACAGCACCCAACACAACAGGGCCCTGAGTTGAGGCCTCTAGGCGCTACTCCAATACAAAAGCTGCCACCAACCTGCTCCTCCTCTCAGTGTCATGGGTTCAAATCACTCCTCTCTCTAGAGTCACACTAGTGTAAAACTGGCATGGAAGAGGAGAAAGAGGCTCAGATATTGAATGCTTCCCTGAGCAGTTTTTGGCAGGAAGAGGGGGCCTCTCCTGAGGGAATATACAGTTCATGCAGCTGGTCTTTTCTGTTACACAGTTTAACATTCCCGCCAATGCCAAGCACCGATGGGGGATGGAAGGGAGGGAAATGCTCTGAATTAAGACATCTCGCTGAGGGAGTCTTGTCAGGTCCCTGACGAGCCACACACACATGGCGCGGGGCCTCGGCGTGGGTGGGGAAAATGCGACTTTGGGGCTGTTTAAGAGATGCCACGAGGCCCATTGTTGGAAAGCCCCGGCAGCTGTCAGCAGGCTGGTCGTCTCAGGTACAGCTGGAGGGGGCGGAGTCCCTGAAAAGTGATGCCTGACTGACAACTGACAGGTGATTTCCTTTCAATTGACAAAGGAGGGGTCTTTCGTTCCCCCTTTCAAAGGGGGAAGGGGGCAGAGCGAGAGCAGATGTATGAAGGGAAAGCTGCTAAACTTCTTGCTGCTGCTAGAGATGGGCCCAAGCCCTGAACTTGGGGAGAGTTTGGGAACCCAGTTTCAGTACTTGGGCCCAGGCCAAAACTGGCAAAGCTGAAACTACCCCAGACTCCGGGGAAGGGGGGCAACGTGGATTCAGAGCCAGAACTCAGCTTTGTGGCTTGGGCCCATCTCCAACGGCTGTTGAACCTGCTTGGCTAGCCTGAAATTCACCCGAGCGCAGAGAGCCCACACAAGACTTTAGGCATCACTTAAGCCCTATAGTAAGGCCCTGGGATTCCTGCCAGTGCCATCAGGGGAAGCAGGATTAGGCCCCAAGAGGGGCAGGAGGCGTTACTGCCCTGAGGTCACAAACTTGTCATAAGGACTCTGGGGAATGCAGTACTCAAATCTCTGAATGCAAAGCACAAGGTAAGTGCTAAGCACTGTTCTTCTGGATTAACTCTCCTGATGCTCCTGTGGGGTAGAGAGCTATACTACCCCCATTTCACAGATGTGGAATCAGGGATTTGCCCAAGGTCACATGGAAGATCTGTGCCAGAGCAGGGAACTAAACCCAGGTCCCCTAAATTCTAGGCGGGGGCTCCAACCACTGGGCCAGCCGTCCACTCCCTGTCAATGCCCAGCGGTGGCTGGTAACTTTGCTCATCTAACCTGTGTTAATTATGTTGCAGGTAAGGCACCGTGAAGCGGACTCCGTTGCAAGCAGCTGGAGCTACACATGCTCACATGGATACAGGGGCTGCACCCTGCTCTGGCTGGTCAAACGGAACCAAGTCCGTCTTCCTTGGAGGTTTGGTCCCCTTCAACCAGCTACAGCAGTGCTGAAATCGTCCGGCCGTTGGAGGAAGACACCTCCCCCACCCATCAACTCATCCCCACAGGACTTTCCTCCTAAATGTGCATTTGATTCTTGTTAGCATGTTCTGCATACAGCGCACATGGGAGGAGGGTGCTGATCCTTATGGGCAATGTCTTGATTATACCTACTGGGCAAGGTCCTCAGGGGTTATCTGAGCTACACTCAGAGCACCTGGCCAAGAGGGTGGTGGCAACAGGGGGCTTTCTGCCCCCTTTCCAGTCTCCTGATCCTGGGGGAAATCTGGGGGCTACTTCAGCCCCCAGCACAAGTGAGAGCAGCCTTAAGGCTGCTCTAACTTGCAGTGGCCCAGGCTCACTGAACTCCAGCCAAGTCCTTCCATCCTCCAGCATGTCAGCAAAATACCCCCTACACCCCGGGGACCAAGAGCAACTGGAGTAGAGCTAGCAAGCTCCTACACAAGGGTGATTCCCAGCAGTACTGGATTTCCAATTAGACACAGTAAGCACATGCCTTGGGGCACTGCCATTCTAGGGGCACCTAAAAGTGGGTTAAAAGTTAAAAAGTTAATATAGTAGAAACCTCAGAGTTAGACACCTCGGGGAATGGAGGTTGTGCGTAACTCTGAAGAGGCGGTTACAGACTTCAGCCACATGTCGGGTTGGGGCTGCAGTCGCAGGGGTGGGGGAAGGTGTCAGGGCTCCAGGTACTGGTCAGAACTTCTGACTTTTGGGGCACCAGGGCTTCAGGCAGGGGGCTCAGGGCTTCAGACCGGGGGCTCAGGGCTTCTGCCCCACAGGAGCACTGGGGTTCAGTGCTTTAGACCTGGGGGGGAGCACTGAGATCAGGGCTTCAGTCCTATGACTTCATTCCTAGTTTCAGCCTCGCAGGGGGTCCTGGGGCTCCCCAGGTCTCTGCTCCTGGCTTCAACGGGGCTCAGGGCACGGGGCTTTAGCTACCGGTGTGGGGGAGGAGAGGCAGGGTAGCACTGGGACTGAAACTAGTGCTCCCCTTGTAGCTAAAGCCCCAGTGACCCCTGTGAGCCCCCAAGAGGTTTTTCAGACCCAAAGGCTCCACCACATACTTTCAGTCTGCGTGACTTGGTAGAGAATAAAAAAAGGATAAAGACAAAAGAGGTATAGTCTCCATGAGAGCAGAGTGTGTGTTCTCTCACTTACAAGCTGTATTTAAACAAACTGGCAGTCACTTCCAAGAGCGGCCGATGCCTAGAAACGTAAGTATGTGTGGCACACACAAAACAGTTACATAACCGCATACCCTGCAATACACACAGAAACACACACACAAAGTTCTCCCTTCACACACGCCGCACAAGTGATGGATTCAGAGAGGAAAAAAAATAGCCTGGGAGCTTATTTATTTCCCAAGCATCAATAGAAGATGCAGGTTCCCTGAAAATCAGTGCCTGAATATGGATTTCAATGCCTAACCTTTGACACACAACTCGGAAAACGTTGGCCAGTGTTCAAAGGTTCAAGTCTGTCATTAAATAAAATAAGGCATAAGGTACATAAGTCCTTTGTTGGTTTAATAAAAAAGTAGCATGTGCATAATTATTTTCTCTTTTTATTTTTTAAAACAGATTATACTGCACATGTAACGCTTTTCCAACACACTGCGTAGACAGACTGCTGAGGCGTTGTCATGGGTGCGCTCTGGGTTAGATTTATTCACAGCTGGTTTTGCAGCAGGGCACAGTATTAGTAACCCAGAACAGATTATACCAGAGAGATATGAATATCCTTTGTTCTGAACTCTGAATTTTCTCAAGACAGGTTCCACTCCAGCAAAAGGCAGGAAAGCTGCACAACGCTGCTCTCAAAATCCATCGGAAAAAAAGAGCCATGAACGACACACACAATGGTGCTGGGAGGGTTTTAAGTCAGCACAAGTAGAGAGTGGATCCATTACTCATGAGCAGCAAAACCACAAACAAGGGCCACTAATGATATCTAGCCCTTTTCATCAGTAGCTTCAAAGTTGATCAGTACCATTATCTCCATTTTACAGATGGGGAAATGGAGGCATGGAGATACAAACTGACTTACCCAGCGTCACCCTGCAAACCAGTAGCAGAGCTGAGACTAGAACCCAGTCATTCTAGATCCCAGTCTGACACTCTAGCCACTAGGCCACACTGCCTCTCTCTTGTAAAGCCTCTTCCCCCACCACTCAACACTCATGCATTCTGTGTATGTACACTACATATTTTACAGGAGATACTTCCCCAAGGTAAGAGGCACTCACCCTATGCCAGCAGAAGACCTAAGCCCCACATAAATGCCTCTAGTTACTTTGGTGGCATAGCAGGATATGAGGCTGGTGCTGGCTTTCTGCACAGGGGAGAGCCGCATCTGAAATGTTTTAGGGAGTTCACGGATTCATAGAGTCCAAAGCCAGAAGGGATCACTGATCATCTCATCTGCCTTCCAGTAGGGCACAGACCAGAGAACTTCTCGAAAGTAATTCCTAGAGCAGATCTTTTAGAAAAACATCCAGTCTTAATTTAAAAATGGCCAATGATGGAGAATCCACCACAAGTCTCGGTGAATTGTTCCAATGTTTGGTGAGTTACACTCACTGTTATAAAATTACCCCTTATTTCTGAATTTGCATAGTTTCAACTTCCAGCCATTGGATCGTGTTATCCTGATCTTGTTTAGTCTAAACTCTTTGGGGTAGGGACAGGGACATTGTTAGCACTTAAACCATAAGTAGATCTCTACTTCAGACTGTGTCCAGCCTCATCAGGTGTGGCATGTAACCCAAGAACAACAGGAGAATTTGAAACCAAGACCTCTAGCTGTGCACCACAGACCTTGAGGTAAGGGACTAAAGACATTTGCATGGAGCCTACACCTATAGCCACAAAGGAAGGAAGAACATACAATACACAGTGAACAGGGGGTTACAGGAGAACCTACTGAGAGGTTCTGAACACTTCCCGCTCCCGTCAGGGATGCTCAGCAGTATAGCTGGCTCAGCAACACATTTTTTGTTCAGCTCACTACCGATTCCAGACAAATAAAATAAAAAAGCTGCTGAGAGTCAAAGTGAAAACGTTTTAGGAGACTCAAAAAGTTTTTTAAAAATTGCTCCGGGTCACATGAAAGTTTTCATGTAACCCAAAACCTAGAGGTTTTGATTTCAAGCCTTTAAAAAAAGAATTGAAGGAAGTTTTGAAACAAAAAGTCATTTCCAACTGAAAAATGGAAACCTTTTAATGAACAGGTCAGAACAAAACCTTTCCATTTGGGGGGGGGTTGGTTGGGATTTTTATTAAATAATTTGGCAAGACTGACATACATTTGCAAAATGTTTTCATGCCACCAAATCGGCATTTTTTTCCCCCAGAAAACAAGTTTGGGACACACAAAAACCTCACACAGCTCTACTCCAGAGAGGCGCTGGATGCTCCCAGCTCCCCTGGGGGGCGCTCAGCACCTGGCAGGACTGGACCCCTGGTTTTGACTTATTGGCAGAACAGCTCAGCAAAACTGTCAGCTTTGGCTAAGGGAAAAGGAGTCATTGGCACTTGTTAGAGACTGCACACAGAAACATACCCGCAGGAGAGGAGGTGCTTCTGCCTGGTGGGGGAACAACTGCTCGTTCATGCATGAACATGGGTTGGCATGCGTGTGTCTGGAGACATGCTAGTTTGTGTGCACCTGAGTGCCCGTGCCTCTTCAAGTCTGTGTGTATGCGTGTACACACAAGTGTGATTGTGCATGCAGGAATGTGTGTGTCACTGGATGCACCTGTTTGTCTGCACACATACCTGTTCATTAGACCTTTGACAGGGCCATCTAAAGCCCCAAGGGGAAACAGATCCGAAAACAAGCCGGCCCAACACTTAAGACCAATAAGACAGATGTTTCCCCATGAACACAAAAGGTAGAGTTGTTAAAATGATCAGTTCTGGATCTAAAGTCCTGTGTAGCAGGAGATGCCACATTTCATAAGCCAGACCCTGGAAGGTTTCCCAACGCTCTTTGAGCCCTTATCATTCTGCCACCTTTCCTCAAGATGAGCAGAAGGGATTTCCAGCTCACACACTAGGTCTCTGTGGCTCTTCTGGAAGATTAAACCCTCACATCCTGCACTCAGATAACTGCTGGTGCAAAAACAGACTAACACAGCTACCCCCAATGCTGGTGCAAAAGCGTCCTCCATGAACCAGTGCTCCTTACAATACCTGCCTGTGGTGACTGGGGTGGGGGCAGCCCTGGAGCATATGCCACTGACTTCATGGCAGGGAGTCTCCAAACCACCTGTTTTTCAGGGCTTTGCCGGCAGTTTGTTGGCACAGAAGGGGCTTTATATTGGACCCTCTGTCTTGCTGGCTGGTGGATTGCTAGGCTGTGTGATCCTGGTCTCATCAGGGAAAGGGGAGGTTTACAAAAAAAGATTTGACTAGGGAAGTTAGTGGAAGATGGAGAAACTTAGCAAGCCCAGCAAACAGAGACTAATAATCATTGATGTTAACCGTGCGTAATAGCATGTAAAACAGCAAAGGGCCACACAGCTGCTGAAACCAACATGCAGCTGACAGAATCTTGCCAACCCTATGGGCAAATAGGATATACACAGCTCAGGCTTCTGAGCTGAATTCATATGGCAGGAAGGGTCTATTTTAAAAACGTCCTTACACCTGAAATAAACAGTGACCCTAACTGGTCAATGGGCCTAATGGACCAGACATGCACTCTAGAGCCAAACACCAGAGCGGTTTATAGGTCAGGGAGGATCTGTAGTTAGAATCAGAACCCAGATCTGGTTCTGATCCAGATCTAGGGTGACCATATTTCCCTATGCTGAATATAGGACACCAGGTAAAATGACTCATTCAAGTGAGTTCAACGGCAATCAATCGCGCAAACATTCAAATTAATATCAAGTTGACTGAGCCTGTTTAAAATTAATTACCTTCTTATCCTTAATGCCGTAGGGTTCACTCAGGGAGGAGTGACACACCCTTAATCCTCCCCTCCACCCCCCCCACACACACACACACACACAAAGGTGTGACACACACATTCCCATACACCTCTTTCACATGGTCGGGGGGGGGGGGAGGGGGAAGAGGGGTGGTGACCGACCCAACCCTTCCTACCAGTGCTGGATGGGGGGAGGGGGAAGGGAAGACAGAAAATATGGGACAATTTGCCTGTTTTTAAGAGTCAGGACACTTGTAGGAGGGCTTAAATTTGGGACTGTCCCTTTAAAAATGGGATGTCTGGTCACCCTACTGGTCCAGATCCATGCTTTCTGGTTTGTGTCCATCATCCAGAGTTGAACTAGTCACCAGTTAACTACTAATCAGTACTCAGTCAGCACTTTGTATCCTGGATCAGAGATTCTGCTTTCTGGATTTAGCCCAGTGTAATTCAACTGACAGGAGTTAATTACTCTGGTTTTATTCCATTTTAACTATGAACACAATGTGATTGACTATGTCTGTGCAACGTAGAGCTGTACATTCAGGCCCTGCAGAAACCCAAATAAGTCCCAAAGTCAGGGCTAGAATTGGTCGAAAGTTACAAAACATTACAATAAAAATGGCAACAACAACAAAAAAAAAAACAACCAAACCCACTAAGGCAGAATACCAAAGGCCCCAACATCACATTTAACAACTCAGCTCTTAGAAAATGTTGTGGTAGTGTAACAGGAATTCTCACCAAGAGTTTGTCTACACAGGGAAATTTACCAGCCCTGCTGTTCTAACATATCAGGAAATGCCCTTGTGTGTGCTGCTCTTCTACCAGTTAACCAGCAGAGGGCACCAGTAGCACATCTGATGCACAGCACTTTCTCACACTGTGTATCTGCCCACCTCAGCAAGTTGAGTTTTGCCAGGGGTTGTAACCTGTTGTTTCTGTCACCTGCTCACACCTTTGTCATCTATACAGCTGGTTACTGAAATACACTCTGAAGAATCATGTGAACATAAGAACAATGGCCCTACTGGGTCAGACCAAAGGTCCATCTAGCCCAGTATCCTGTCTGCCGACAGTGGCCAGTGCCCGGTGCCCCAAAGGGAATGAACAGAACAGGTAATCCTCAAGTGATCCATCCCCTGTCGGTCATTTCCAGCTTCTTGCAAACAGAAGCTAGGGACACCATCCATGCCCATCCTGGCTAATAGCCATTGATAGACCTATCCTCCGTGTGGAGAGTTTGGCTAGCACAGGGGGACACTATGCAGTCACTTAGCAGGACTCCAGCTGACATTATGCCTGGACTCTAAGATCTGCACCGGGTTCCAGTTCATGTCCAGGTGCAAGTCAAACCTGGTTCGTTTGGACCCTGGCTACTGAGAGTGCAGGGATCTCATTTGGTCTGTTGGCACTGGGAAGTGGCCTCTGTATCCAATACCACCACATCCAAGATCACTGACCAAATGAATACTTGACTACAAGAGCATCTTCAGCCAGAGTTCCTTCGACTCTGGCATTTGCTTCCCTCATTGGTCCAACAGAGCCCGAGTATGATGATCCTCAGGGTCGAGCATTTTCCCAGGCTTTCAGGAACGGGGAGGGCCCAGATGGTGCCCATGGGCTTAGTGGGGGCTTAATATTGATTGTTCTGATTGGTTGACTGATGAAGGGAAGTCTTATGCTGCATTGGTTCCCTTGTTGCAATATTCATGATTCCACAGAGTTTAAGGCCAGGAGGGAGTTTAAGCCTCTGACTGCCAGATGCTGGGACGGGAAAACAGGGGATGTGTTACCCAGGGTTCTTTCAACCCAAAGCTCTTGGTAACTTTTACTCTGTTTGAGGTGGTGACAGGAAATAAATCAGGGGAGACACGGCCATCCGACTGATAGATGGCCGGCACAAACAGGACTCCTTACACACAAGAGTGTTTTCACTTAAAGCTAAACTTTACTTAGTCTCAAGCACTTACACACGTCCGCAACAGGTTAGTAAAACACCCCCAACCCTCGCTAATTACCGAACGGGAGTGTGGCTCTCGAGTAGCACAGCGGCAGCCCGTCTGCCGGTGGGGAACACAAGATGCATCCAGAGGAAGTCCAGTCCCGAAGAGTCCCCCTACCTCAAACTTTTCCCCCTCGTTTTATACATTAGTAACACAATGACATGTCCCTTAAAGAAAACTTGTTAAACAAGCAGTTTCAATGGTCAAACAAGAGGTTTTCTTCTGATTATTGATTAACCAGAAGGTTTTTTTTTTCCTCCCAGACTTTGCAGCCTTAGGACTGTGTTTAACAGGGTCTTGAGGGCACATCCTGCTCTTCTAAAATGCATGTATCAGCAACTTCAACACAATTCTTATCAGGAAGGAAGCGGGGTCAAGCTGCCCTTTCTGTGGCACCAAACCCTCCTCCGCTCCTTCCTTGGGGAAGCTAAGCCTGCTGCACGGCACTCTACAGTCTGCTGACTTGGCTGCTTTTAGCAATACGCAATAGTGGTTTCAGGCACTTTACTGGTTTCCCAAAATCTCCCCGTACGTGTGGACCACTTGATGATTGCCCTGTTCTGTTCATTCCCTCTGAATCACTTGGCACTGCGCTAGATGGACCATTGGTCTGAGCCAGTATGGCCATGCTTATGTTCTTCTGGACGGTAGATCTAGTCAGACCTGCTAGATAATACAGTCAGAGAATTTCACCCACTTTCCCCTGTATTACGCCCAATAAATTGCATTTGATTAAAGCATCTCCCAGGAAGGCATCCAGTCTTGATGAGCAGACCTCAAGAGATGGATAATCCACCACATCCATCAGTAATTTGCTCCACTGGTGAACCACCCTCACATCCCTGCCAGAGTGTGTATGTGTGTAGTTCAGCTGTCATAAATAGAAGGAAGAGTAGCATAAAATCCCTCCTTGGCAGCTGTACTAAACCCCCTTACCTGTAAGGGGTTAAGCAGTCCAAATAACTTAGTTGGCACCTGACCAGAAAGGCCGATGAGGAAAGAAGACACTTTCAAATCTGGGGGAGGAGGGGAGAAAGGATTTGTTTGTTGTTCTCTTTTCTTGTTCCCTCTCTGGACAGTACAAGCAGGTACAACAGCTCTTGACAATATACCTGGAATAATCCATCTAAAAATCACAGAAATTGTAAGTAGGGCAAGGAAATGAGTTAGGTTATCTTTTATTTTGGCTTATGGATTTTTTTATGCTACAGAGGTAGTTTTATTCCTGTTTTTGTAACTGTGAAGCTGAGCCCAAAGGGGAATCCCCTGTGTTTTAAATCTTTTTATTACCCTGTAAAGTTACCTTCCATCCTGATTTTGCGGGTGTGAGTCTTTTTTTTTTCCCTTTATAAATAAAGTTCTTCTTTTAAGAACCTGATTGATTCAGTGTCCTGAAGACAAAGGGTCTGGTCCATGCTCACATTGCTAAGGCAATTGGTTGTTATATTATTCTCAAGCCTCCCCCCGGAAAGGAGGTGAAGGGGCTTGAGGGGATAGGGATTCCAAGTGACCCTTCCCTGAATGTGTGTGTAAATCACTTGGTGGTGGCAGCAATACCTTCCAAGGACAAGGACAGGAATTTGTGCCTTGGGGAAGTTTTAACCTAATCTGGTAGAATATAAGCTATGGGGGTCTTTCATGTGGGTCCCCACATCTGTACCCCAGAGTTCAGAGTGGGGGGAGAAATCTGACATCGGCACACAAGTATTTTAAAAAAACTAGATACATTGAATTAAGTTGTTTAGTATGGCAAAGCAAACAGTAAATATCCCTCAAATGCTCTGACTGGTGGAGAATGAGCAGGTGGCAGCAGCACACATCCCCATGAATAGTGGGCCACAAGACAAGCTATCACCATTGCCACAAATCTAAGTAGCCTGGTGGCTGTCAATCTCAGCAGCAATGCCAAGGACTGAATAGACTCAGTGCCTGATGCTGCCCCATTGAAGCCCTAAGGATATGTCTATGCTGCAATAAAAATCCCACAGCACTGGGAGGGACCAGGTCAGCTGACTGGGGTTCATGGGGCTCGAGCTGCAGGGCTAAAAATTGGAGTGTAGATGTTCAGCTTCTGGCTGGAGCCTGGGCTCTGAGATCCTCCCCTTTCTGGGACCTCAGAGCCCAGTCTCCAGCCCGAGCCCCCGAAAAAGTAAATAATTCTGGGCTGTATTAGCAGGAGTGTTGTAAGCAAGACACGAGAAGTAATTCTTTGCTCTACTCTACGCTGATTAGGCCTCAACTGGAGTATTGTGTCCAGTTCTGGGTGCCACATTTCAGGAAAGATGTGGACAAATTGGAGAAAGTCCAGGAAAAAGCAACAAAAATGATTACAGGCCTAGAAAACATGACCTATGAGGAAGATTGAAAAATTGGGTTTGTTTAGTCTGGAGAAGAGAAGACTGAGAGGGGACATGATAACAGTTTTCAAGTACATAAAAGGTTGTTACAAGGAGGAGGAAGAAAAATTGTTCTTCTTAACCTCGGAGGACGGGACAAGAAGCAATGGGCTTAAATTGCAGCACGGGCGGTTTAGGCTGGACATTAGGAAAAACTGCCTAACTGTCAGGGTGGTTAAGCACTGGAATAAATTGCCTAGGGAGGTTGTGGAATCTCCATCATTGGGGATTTTTAAGAGCAGGTTGGACAAACACCTGTCAGGGATGGTCTAGATAATACTTAGCCCTGCCTTGAGTGCAGGGGACTGAACCAAATGACCTCTCAAGGTCCCTTCCAGTTCTAGGATTTTATCTACTCTGCAATTTTTAGCCCCACAGGCTGAGCCTGAGCGAGCTGACCCAGGCAACCTGCGGCATGGCCGTGACTCTTCTCAGTGTAGACATACCTGAAGAGACTCAACTACCTCCTCAACAACAGGGGCCAAGCTCCCTCCTGGTGTAAACAGGTGGAGCTCCATTGAATCAGAGGTGAAACCATTTCCACAAGCAGAGAATCTGGCCCTAGAAATGATCTATCCAGGTGGGGTAAGGTTCATTGGTTAGGCAGAACAGGGGAAGCTTGTCTGTGCTGTGTTTTTATTTATTTGCACGGCAGTAGTGCCTGGGGTCCCAGTCCTGGACCAGGACCCCATTGGGCTAGGTCAGTGGCTCTCAAACTTTTTTACTGGTGACCGCTTTCACATAGCAAGCCTCTGAGGTTGACCGTTTGTGACTCCCCATGTAATAATCTCGTGACCCCCTGAGGGGTCCCAGCCCCCAGTTTGAGAACCCCTGGGCTAGGTGCTATGCAAACAGAACAAAAGTCCCTGCCCTAGAGAGTTTCTAGTCCCAGGATATTGTACCTTTCCTCTGTCTAGACAGTTTCGCTCTCCACGGCTGAGAATCTAGCTTTTTTTTCCAGTCAGCACTGAATTCGCTTAAAAAAAAATTTAAATTAGTACATCTACTTCCAATGAAATGGAGACAGCTCACCAAATTGAGATTTTGTCCCAGCTTCCTCAATAAAATTCAGTGCATGAGATCAGCACACAGAGCCCCCCACTGAAGGCAAAATGCAGCCCTATGCAAGCACCAGTGGCCCACAGAGTTCACGTAGCCTCAGTAAAGATGATCAGAAATAATTCTCAAAGAGTTTCCAGGTTCTTTCGACTTGACAGGATTCAAAACTGATTTTATTGAAACAGTTAGAGAAATGGTTCACATTTTCAGTTTAGCAAAAACCCAGTTCTGGGTAAATAAAAAAGGACAATAAAAATACATCATAAACATTTGTGAAATCATGCAAAACAGTCAACAGGTTTTCTGGTGACCTTTTTTATTTATCAAAAAAGGCCATTTTTTCCAAATGGAAAAAAAAACTTTTAATCTGAAAAATTTCAGACCACTCTAAGTATGAGGGTTTTGTAAGGTTGATGTAGTCCAAGGTTTCAACATCTTCTTGGTCCCTGGGATATCAAGACCTGGCACCCCAAAGCATTTTGTATCATTGTGATCTAGGAAAGCTACATTTATTTCCACCAAGAATGACTGATAGGAAGGGAAAAAGTAACAGAGGGTCCTGTGGCACCTTTAAGACTAACAGAAGTATTGGGAGCATAAGCTTTCATGGGTAAGAACCTCACTTCTTCAGATGCCAGAAGGGAAGGGAAGAATCTCTGTCACCCCTAATTTAATAAATTCTGCTTTTCAGATCTCAAATGCATTTCTTTACAGTTACGTTCTCGTCAATCTAAAAATCTGAATGATTTCCCCTTAATTAAGGCCCTGGTCCTACCTTCTGACTGTTCCCAATTTCCAGTGAGGTCCCTCATTTTAGTCCCAAAGTTTCCTGCGTTGCACACAAACTGGGTAACTCCTCACTTTCACTGCTGAAAGCACTTACACCAGACATGCAGAACAGCTGCACTGTTAGTGAGGGTTGTTTGCAATGAAGGGAAGGAATCCCACAGCACTGAGTGTCCTACATGAATCCGCAGGCCTGTGATAGACCATGTGACCCATACTAGGCTTTGGCAGCCAGGGAGATACAGCCCCAATTCTGCCCACAGCCCCCTTGATTTCACTGAGGTTTTGCATAGGTGCAGGAATCTGCCCTCATACAGTACATCTACATTGCAGTCAGAGGTGTGACTGCAGCACCCGAAGACATAGCTGGTTTGGGTCTCACTAGCTTGAATAACAGTAGCCGTGATGGCAGCATGCTCAGGCTAGCTGTTCGAGTATAGAGTGCCAGGTGGGCTTGCACAGCCCATGCTGCCGTGACTTCATTGCTCTTGGTACCTGTCCTAGCTAGATCCAAGCTAGCTCCTGAACCTCTCCACATGCTGCAGTGTAAACATACCACCAGAGTCACTTGTAGGACTAACAGCTCTCTTAATCTTAAAACTCCATCACTCCCCTGGGGGACAGAGAGTGATTAACTATGTACAGCAGTTCCCAGTTGATCACTCTTTAAAAATGGGATTTCCTGCAGAGATTTCATTTTGCCTCACTAAGGTAAACCCCACTCCAGGCTAGCGACTTCTGGCTCAGTCCTTCAGACACAGGATTCAGACACTTGGAGTTGCAGCTAGCAAGAGATGTTAAGAGTAACAAGAAGGGTTTCTTCAGGTATGTTAGTAACAAGAAGAAAGTCAAGGAAAGCGTGGGCCCCTTACTGAACGAGGGAGGCAACCTAGTGACCGAGGATGTGGAAAAAGCTGATGTACTCAATGATTTTTTTTGCCTTTGTCTTCACGAACAAGGTCAGCTCCCAGACTGCTGCACTGGGCAGCACAGAATGGAGAGAAGGTGAGCAGCCCTCTGTGGAGAAAGAAGTGGTTCGGGACTATTTAGAAAAACTGGACGAGCACAGGTCCCTGGGGCCGGATGCTCTGCATCCGAGGGTGCTAAAGGAGTTGGCGGATGTGATTGCAGAGCCATTGGCCATTATCTTTGCAAACTCATGGCGATTGGGGGAGGTCCCTGATGACTGGAAAAAGGCTAATGTAGTACCCATCTTTAAAAAAGGGAAGGAGGATCCGGGGAACTACAGGCCAGTCAGCCTCACCCCAGTCCCTGGAAAAATCATGGAGCAGGCCCTCAAGAATCCATTCTGAAGCACTTAGAGGAGAGGAAAATGATCAGGAACAGTCAGCATGGATTCACCAAGGGCAAGTCATGCCTGACTAACCTAATTGCCTTCTATGAGGAGATTACTGGGTCTGTGGATGAGGGGAAAGCAGTGGATGTGTTATTCCTTGACTTTAGCAAAGCTTTTGATACGGTCTCCCACAGTATTCTTGCCAGCAAGTTAAAGAAGTATGGGCTGGATGAATGGACTATAAGGTGGATAGAAAACTGGTTAGATTGTCAGGCTCAATGGGTAGTGATCAACGGCTCCATGTCTAGTTGGCAGCCGGTTTCAAGCGGAGTGCCCCAGGGGTCGGTCCTGGGGCTGGTTTTGTTCAATATCTTCATTAATGATCTGGAGGATGGCGTGGACTGCACTCTCAGCAAGTTTGCAGATGACACTAAATTGGGAGGAGTGGTAGATACACTGGAGGGTAAGGATAGGATACAGAGGGACCTAGACAAATTAGAGGATTGGGCCAAAAGAAACCTAATGAGGTTCAACAAGGACAAGTGCAGAATCCCATTCACTGTTACAGACTAGGGACCGAATGGCTGGGCAGCAGTTCTGCAGAAAAGGACCTAGGGGTTACAGTGGACGAGAAGGTGGATATGAGTCAACAGTGTGCCCTTGTTGCCAAGAAGGCTAACGACATTTTGGGCTGTATAAGTAGGGACATTGCCAGCAGATCGAGGGACGTGATCGTTCCCCTCTATTCGACATTGGTGAGGCCTCACCTGGAGTACTGTGTCCAGTTTTGGGCCCCACACTACAAGGAGGATGTGGAAAAATTGGAAAGAGTCCAGCGGAGGGCAACAAAAATGATTAGGGGGCTGGAGCACATGAGTTATGAGGAGAGGCTGAGGGAACTGGGATTGTTTAGTCTGCAGAAAAGAAGAATGAGGGGGGATTTGATAGCTGCTTTCAACTACCTGAAAGGGGGTTCCAAAGAGAATGGATCTAGACTGTTCTCAGTGGTGGCAGATGACAGAACAAGGAGTAATGGTCTCAAGTTGCAGTGGGGGAGGTTTAGGTTGGATATTAGGAAAAACTTTTTCACTAGGAGGGTGGTGAAGCACTGGAATGGGTTACCTAGGGAGATGGTGGAATCTCCTTCCTTAGAGGTTTCTAAGGTCAGGCTTGACAAAGCCCTGGATGGGATGATTTAGTTGGGATTAGGTCCTGCTTTGAACAAGGGGTTGGACTAGATGACCTCCTGAGGTCCCTTCCAACCCTGATATTCCATGATTCTATGATTCAGAGGTGGATGATGAGGCATTTGTGTAGGCCACGTGCTAGTCCTGGGATGCCTGTCTATCAGGTTGTCTGTCACTTAGTCATCGGCACTTGCACACCAGAGATATCTGAGATCTTGTCTGTTACATTTTCAGCCATTACCACTACCAATGCGAAGTCGTACACCATGAACCAGCAAGATCTCCTTTAGGGCTACTTAACACACGGCCAGGGGAGTACAGGGACATGAGACAAAGTTTTGTTTCCCTCTGTTGGCCACCTCTATTGCTAGCCTGTGCACTGGGGAGAGAGAACAGCTGCTGTCAAGCGGATACGCTGCATCCCACAGGTGGGAGATGTAGGGAGTGGGTGGGGCCTTCACTCTGCCATACCCCTAACACGCCAGCCAATGCAGCTGCACCACCATGCCCGGGTAAGTAATCTGCACCAGAAAAAGAACCAGCACATCTTGTTTTCCTAATGGAGCAAGGGGGAAGCTCAGCTGGGATCAAATTGCAGTTCTCAGCATCACAATTTAGTCCCCGCTCCTGGAGCGATGCAGCTGCGTGCTCAGGCCGGATTGTAAGATCACAGTCTAGCCCTTGAAAATGAGCTGCATTTAGAAAGATAGCATTCATGATAACTACAGCCAAACCTACCCTTGGAGCAATATCACATTAACTACTATCACAGACAAAACTGCTTATTGGGTGGAACGTGTTGAATTATCTGGTGCAGATAATCTGATGAACCTTGCCCAGTTTTCTGTTTGCAAATGGTTCACAGACTGATCCCAGTTTGTTATTCATAAGTATTTGCCAGATAGTTTGGATGGTCAGATAAAGGATTGTTCATAAATTGTTCATTTTGACATGGTGCCTGATTGTGTCCTTTAAGTCACATGGTATTGCTTCTGCTCCTTGACTACATGACTGGACGTTTAGAAACAGGAGAACGAGGAGTAATAAATATCAAAGGGTATGTGCCAAAGAGTGCACTGCAAATAGTAAGTTCATACACAAATGCCCTTGCTCACATACAGGTAGGTTTTATCTCAACAGCAGCCATTCTCCAAACATCAATGTGGTGGCGGGGGGGAATTGTTCATGTGAATTTTTGCAAAAAAGTTCCTTTGAGTTTAATAGGAAATTGCATTCATCATAGAATTCTAGAGGACGGCTTAAAAAAAATAAACTCCAGAAAATCTTCTTTTATCAAGTTCTATTGGCTTTTTAAGTCATTTCTGTAGAACCTATTGACTCATCACTATTAATGCCACGTGCTTTTCATCAGCAGAGCGCAAAGCACTTTACAAAGGAGGTCGGTATTATCCTCATTTTATAGATGGGGAAACTGAGGCACAGAGCAGCAATGTGACATGCCCAAGGTGGCCGAGTTGGGAATAAAACTCAAGCCTCCCGAGTTCCAGACCATTAGGCCACACTGTTTCCCCCAATCCTATGACCACAACCTAGAGGGGAAATAACCACCAATTAATACCCCTGCAGCAGTTATGATTGGCCTCCTTCTGCTGATTACAGAGATTGCCAGCCACTTAGAAAGTCCCCAGGGGCAGCACTTTCCAAGATTTCCATAGGTTTTAAGGCTCAGAGGACCACTATGGTCATCTAGTCTGACTAGCTGCATAACATAGGCCAGAGAATTTCTCCCAGTAAATCCTGCATCAAGCCCGTAACTTGAGGCAGCACTGTGACGTGGGCAGTGTAGTCCTGCTTTATCGCCGGGGGAGAGCTCTCCCGGGGTTAAAAAAATAACCAGCCCGAACAAGCGGTGGTAGCTTTATAGCTGGGAGCGAGGGTCCCCTCTGTGCTGTCTATACTGGCACTTTTCAGCACTAAAACTTTTGTCGCTCAGGAGAGGAGGAGAGGGCTGGTTTTTCACACCCCTGAACAGCTAAAGTTTTAGTGCTGAAAGTGGCATGTTCTCTAGAAAGATGTCCAATCTCGTGATCATAAAGATGTCGGGGAATGAAGAATCCACCCATCCCAAGGCGATCTGTTTCAATGGTGAATTACCCTCACTGGCAGATGTTTGTACCTTATCTAATGTGAACAAGGCCCCCCAGATATATCACCCCTGTAACTAGCATAGGCTGGTTTGGCCTAGTGCTCTTTCCTGCGACCATGCTTAGCACTTATGCAGCACTCTTCCACCACCAAATCCACCCAGGTCTTGCACAAGCAGGGGAGGATTATTTTATCAGTGGCAGTTGGTGTTCAGAGTAAATGGTGGGGCTGGCAATCTGATACCACCCTTCCCCCTAAAATTTCCGCTACCTTCCCTGCCCTTCATCACACGCAGTCATTGATTATCTCCCAGATGAAATCAGTCACCCAACTAAACCATCTGGGGCCTTTCCCCAGCACACGTGTGCGCACACATTCTCCACACAACCTCCACCCCAGCTCCCCTCACCACACACACACACACACACCCTCCATACAACCTCCACTGCGCCCCTCCTCCACCACACAGACCCCCAACCTCTGCCACAGCTCCCCTCCTCCACAGACACAACCTGCTCCCTACTGTGCCAAGTAGCTGGCCCCTACCTGCTGCCGCCTTAGAATCACTGACTGGCTGCTCCTCACTCCCTTTGCCTCAGCTCTCTGCAGCTGGGTCCCCTCTGCACAGAGGCTACACCTGCATCTATGCTCCTTGGAGCAAGTTATCTTGGGTCACAAAGAGGCAGCCCGCGAGCGTGCTCTGCTCCATCCATTCAATGGAGGGTCAGGCTAGATGCCAACAGCCCCTCCCTGCACGCCGGTGCACTGCTAGAAGGAAGATGTTATGAAATAAAAGGCTGTCTGCCCCTCCCTTCCCCCACGACACCGACACTGCAGGAACACCCCCACATCCTTCGGATCCCCATTCTGGTACCCTGAATAATGCTGCCACTCCTGCAATGAGGGCAGGGGGTGCTGTTAAGACTGAGGATATTGCTGGCCTGTCTATTTTGCAGGAGACATTATTAAGGGAATCTGCTTTGACTGGTGTCTCACCATTTCTCTCCCCCCGCACTCACAGCCTTTGTAGGACGCAAGTACTAGCCAGTCCCCATAGAGTCTAAAGATCAGATTAAAGTAGGGCAGCGTGCTTCTGCCTCCCACCCACTGCAGGTGGCCTTTTTAATCCAACGTCTCGTTTCTGTGACGAAGATTGTAACGAAAACAGGAAGAGAGACTTGATCATCATTCCATTATCGCAATGGCTGTGCCCTGAATACTACGCTTGGGATAGTTCTGAGAGCTAAATGGTATTGTGGTCAAAAATGCACAGGTTTGGTGAAATGGTTCCATTTCATGGTGCATTTCCTTTATTTTTTAAAATAATTTTCCTAGCATGGGTGAAAGGTATCAGATCAAGTCCTACCGTATATTTGCAACCCTCGTCAAAACCACTTAAATTAGGTTACAGTTATAATCCTTGCCTATTTTGTATGCTCTTCCATGAAGCACCACATGCTAGATGCACCCGTTTATGGTGAAAATAAATGGCATCTGCATCTCTAAGACAAGCTCATGCCTGACTGGAAACGGGTCAGCATTTATCCATATACAGCCACAGTGAAAGCTACATCACCTGTACCATCCCCCGAAATAGGCATCAGAGATCCCCCCGATGGTTACAGGTGTGCATAGTATGTTGGGTGGAACTGGAGAAAAAAAGTCAGGTTTCAGAAGGACCCTAGTTTGGTGTGACAGCAGGGGACCAGAGAGACAGGTCCCAGACAAACACAGGCCTCTCCGCATGTAACTCTGGTCTCTATACATGTTCAATAAAGAGGTCTTTCCTACCAGCCACGCCACTTAGTGCTAAATAAACCAGTGGACTAGAGCTGAAAGGCCCCATATCCCATTCATCCAGAGCATGCTTTGCACTTTCTGCCCAAGTGTTTAAGACTCTGCCCACCCCAACCCAATTTGCTTCGAGTTCTCAACTTGGTCACTCAATGACTCATCATCCAGCCAGCACTGTCTTGGGTTCATCGCTACAGAGGGCCAGATGCTTATGGACATCAACAGCACTATGCCAATACGCTGACGATCCAGGCTAGACCTTTTAGGGTCGGATTAGACTAGAAGACACTTCTTGTCCCTTCTAGCCCTATGATTGGCATCCCCCATGGCAGTGTATTTGCAACAGATCTTTTCAACATTTTCACCCAGGACCACAGTGGCTCACAAAGGTCAAAGCAGGTGTTTTGTGGCTGTGGGCTCTGGCACTGTGGCCTGCTTGGGCTTTGCCAGGTGACATAAACACACAATTTTTTGTTGCCGTGCAAGGATGACAGGTCATAAGCCGAGCAGTTGCCCCGGTGGCGTGCAGAGACCCAGTGGAGGTGCTAGCCAGAGCTGGGCTATGGCATGCCATAACCACTGGTGAACCACTTCTTAAGAGGAAGGGCTAGTAAAGGGATGCCAGCTACTGGGTCACTGCAGGGACTCTGCAGACTAAAAAGAAGGCTCTTTAGAACCTGGGATGAAACTCCCTCCCGTGCAAAGGGCCAGCACACAGGCTACGCACCACTTCTATCTACCACTGTATTTGTCCTCACAACCGCTCCCCCCGCCCCCCCCCTCTTGGGGCAGGGCAGTGCTATTATCCCCATTGTACAGATGGGGAAATGAGGCACAGAGAGACTAAGTGACTTGTCTAAGGTGACCCAGGAAGTGAAAAAGGTCTTAAACCCAGACCTCCCAAGCCCTGGACTAATCCTTTAAGTGGAGAGGAAGGATGGCTCACTGGTTAACTCCTACCTAAAGCCTCAAGACTTCAGGGCCAGATTCTCATTTACAAGACCCAGACTCTCAAAGCAATTTCAGTGGGAGTTAAGTGCCTAAGGAAACGGACCTGTGTCCTCTGTACATCCCTCTGGCAGTGTAGAGGGGCCTTTTGCTGCCAGGATGGTATAAAGGGTCTTTAGTGTAAATGAGAATCTGGCCCTAAACTGTGCTGGCGCCTAGACATTGAGTTGCACCTCTGCCAAGAGGTGAATTTCACCCTCTGGGGAGCAGTCACGGCCCAGGGACCAGGTCTGAACTACTTCCAATAAATGGTCAACAGGTTGCTGAGTCCTTCATACATGTGTTCCCTTTTGTGTTCCACACATAAAGCAGCATAAAAAGCATGTCTATATACCCCAACCCATCCACCCAAATGAGAGAGAGCTCGATTTACTGAGGTTCAGTAACAGGTTTGCTCTACTCACCACCAGACAGTGCCACCTCCTGGTGGTTCTGGGGATTACCTCCATCAGGTTGATGCTCCTTCCAGGAGGTTACCCCCTTTCAGTTTCTCCTCTGCAGCCCCCCTCTCACTCCAGGAACCACAGCATCTTCTGTGCGACTCAGCCCTCCAGCTAGGTCACTATGGTGTTTCCCCATCCAGGGAGAGCATAGCAAGATTCCTGCTCTCCAGCCATCTCAGACAGTCTTCCATTTCACTGCCTCATAGTGCCACTCCTGCAGTGGCTGGCAGGGGAACCCAGGCCCACCCTCTGCTCCAGGTTCCAGCTCAGGGACCCTCGACACAGCAGCCAAGGTCTGTTCCCTACACCTTGCTGCCTTTTCCTGAGCTGTTTCCATACATCCTGGCCTTCCCCACTCCTCTGAGTTTGCCACAATCTTCACTCCCTCCTCCTACAGCCGAGATGGGCAAACTACAGCCCACAGGACCATCCTGCCCAGCCTCTGAGCTCCCAGCCAGGGATGCTAGCCCCCAGGCCCCGCAGCCTCAGATCACCACCCTGCCAGTGCTCTGGTCCGCCACTCCTGCCGGGCAGCCAGCATGGTAAGGGAGCAGGGGGGTTGGATAAGGGGCAGGGGGTCCCAGGTGGCAGACAGGGAGCAGGGGGTGGAGGTTCTGGGGGGGGGCAGTCAGGGGACTGGGAACAGGGGGTTGGATAGGCATGGGAGTCCCAAGGGGGCCTGTCAGGGGACAGGGAGGGTGGGTTGGGGGTGGGGTCCCAGGCGGGCAGTTAAAGACAGGGGTCCCAGGAGGGGGCAGTCAAGGGACAAGGAGCAGGGGAGGTTGGATGAGTCAGGAGTTCTGAGGGGGGCAGGAAGTGGGAGGGGGTAGACAGGGGCCAGGCTGTTTGGGGAGGCACAACCTTCCCTACCCAGCCCTCCATACAGTTTTGCAACCGCAATATGGCCCTCAGGCCAAAAAGTTTGCCCACCCTTGTCCTACAAAGTAAGCTCAGGCATGTCACCTCTGGAACCCCCAAACACTTCTCCCAGGGAATAACTACAGACTTCTCCATTCCATACCCCACCTTCTGGTGCCAGTGACTTTTGTAGAAGCCCCGCCTGTCTCTCCCAGGTGAGCTTCTCTCTAATTAGCTGCCTCCAGCCTAAAGCTCCTGTTTGCAGCTTAATTAGCTGATTGGGCCCACCTGGCCTAAAGCTCTTGCAGGGCCAGTGTGGGGAGCAAACCCCACTCTAGTTCTATATGAGTGTAACCCTAATGAAATCAGTGGCCTTACACTGACATAAGACTGGAGTAAAGTAGTTGTGAATCAGGTGTACAGGGTTCTGGTTTTAGATTTTAATTGACATGAAGGATAAAACTACTCAGACAGATATATTTTTTTTTCAATAAACACCAAAAAGCACTGATGATTGCTCTTTTCTTTTCTATTTTCCAAATTTCCCAGAGCATTCTGTTCCCAAATTCATTGTTGAGATGCAAGATAATAGGCCTGTTTCTCTTCGGTCACACACCAGACATATAAGATGTAATTCTGTTGACTTCAATGCAGCTACTCCAATTTAAATTAGGGGAGAATCAGGCCCACTATATCTAGCGATGAAAGGAGCTGATTAATGCAGTTGTGTAGCTGGTAGCTTTCCCTGTGATAAACAAGAGTGCGGTCTCTGAACTGTACATGTAACAAGGAGGAAAGCTCATACTGACATCCTTTGAAAATTGTTTCATTTTACATCAGTGTTGACTGTTATAAAACCCCAGAGACAGAAAAAGATGGAAGATCCAGTGGCTAGAATGCTAGTCTGAGACTTGGGACCCAGGGGTGCAATTCCCTGCTACGCCACAGACTTCCCGAGTGACCCTGGGCAAGTCACTTAGCCGCTCTAAGTCTGTCTACACTGCAACTGGGAGCAAGCTCAAGCTAATGCACCGCAAAATAGCAGTGTGGGGCTCTCACGTCCACATCACTGTTTTTAGTGTGCTAACTTGAGCCCGGTGAGTGTAAGTCTCTCTACCTAGGCTGGGAGGCTTGCTCCCAGCTGCATCATAGAAATACCCTCTGTGCGCCAATCCCTATCTGTAAAATGAGGATACTAACACTTCCCTATCTCAGAGGGCTGTGGTGAGGACCAATATATTAAGGGTTATGCTGTGCTCAGATGCTATAGCGATAAAGGGGGTAGATAAGGTAGAAATCATACAGTTTGGAAATGAGTCATAATTTGCATAAAACAAATACTGGGACTTCAGAAAAAAATAAAGATGTATAACTGGGAACTATTTATGGGCTAAATTATCAGCCAATTTACACACCCATAAAAGGAAATGCTTTTTCACACAGTATGTACTGTGGAACTCAGGGCCACCCCTAGCCATTTTGGTGCTCCGACCCAGCCCCCCTTCTTCTCCCCCTGCTAGGTTGGAGCAGGGGCAGGAAGAGGCGGGGCTGGGGCGGAGGCCATGGGGAAGGGGCGGAGCAGGGGCTGGAGCAGCACGCAGCTGGTGCCCTATGCAGTTGCGTACTTTGTGTATGGGTAGGGAACCCATTGGAACTCATTGCCCCAGGATGTCCTTGAGACCAAGAACTTAGCAAGATTGAAAGAGGGATTAGACATTTCTATGAATAACAGGAGTATCCAGAGTCCAAATGGTTAGTGCTAACAAAACCTGTTGGAAGGGATATTTAACCACATGCTTCATCGTTTAAACTAATCTCTAATTACTAGGGAGTCCGATGAGATCTAAATTATCCCATATCTGCCTACTGCAGGGTGTCTTGTTCTTCCCCCGCAGCATTTGGCATCAGTCACTGTCAGCACAGGACACTGGCCTAGAGGACCCTGGATCTAATTCAGTATGGAAATGCCTTTGATCCTCTTTTCCCCCACAGAGGAATTAAACACCCTCTAACTCCTCTGTATGGGTTACCTGCCTGATAACCGGGACATTGTCTTTGACTCAGGCTTCTCTCTAGCTGCTCACTTCTTGTTGATTCTCTCTAAGGCATAGGCGCCAACTCCATGGGTGCTGTCGGGCTTGAGCACCCACAGGAAAAAAATGGTGGGTGCTCAGCAGTCTCCCCTATCAATGCCTCTCCTTCCCGCCAGCACCTCCTGCCTGCCGACAGGTCCCGCTAATCAGCGCCTCCCCCTCCCTCCCAGTGCCTACCACGGATCAGCTGTTTCGCGGCGTCAGGAGGTGCTGGAGGGGGGAGGAGCGAGGGCGCAGTGCACTCGGGGGAGGGCAGGAAGAGGCGGGGCGGGAAGAGGTGGGAAAGAGACGGTGCAGGGATGGGAAGAAGCAGGGCAGGGGTGGGGCATTGGAGGAAGGTGTGCAGTGGGGGAGGGGCCTGGGCGGAGCCAGGGGAGGAGCACCCCCTGGCAGATTAGAAACTCGGCGCCTATGTTCTACGGTATGGCCTTTCCTGTCCATCCACAGAGCACATCTCGATTACTGCAACATCCTTTCCTCTGGCCTTGACGAATGCCACCTTGTCTGCTTCATCTCCATTCAGAAGGCTGCTGCAAAGATCATTTTCCATTTTGACTATGTCCACCTTTCTTTGCGTCCTTCCACTGGCTTTCCCTTCCCCACTGCATCAGCTATAAGCTGCTCGTTTTCACTTCTGTGATCTAGTCCCACTCTCCCTGTCATCGCTCATTCACTGCTAAGATATTGACTGCCACCTTCAACTGGCCCAGGATGCCAGCCTCCATCACCTACTTGTGACATGTTCATACCAGCACTTGCATGGTCTCTCCCCCAGTGCCCCTCACACCTGGGAAGTGCTCCCCATAAACACCCACAAAACCACCTCATTATCCACCTTCACATCCCTCCTCACAACTCTCCTGTGCCCCGATGGCTACAGAAAACGGTTGACAATGGTTAGGCCAGGGGTGTTACTGCCAGTCATGCTGACCAATATTGTCTCGTGGTTTCCTTGTGCTCCCCTGTCTGTCTGTATCCATCCGCTGTCTCTTGTTCTAGTCTCTAGACTGCAAGTTCTCTGGAGCAGAGCCTGTCATTTTGTTATATGTTGGTACAGCTCCTAGCACAATGGGGTTCTGGACCATGACAGGGACTTCCAGGCATGACGGTAATACGGATAATAACAGGTCACAATGCAGGCGGGGAGGGCAACCTCCCTGAGGCTGCTACTCTCCCTCCTGTACAGGTGGGCAGGCAATAGGTGGAACCCAGGTAAAGGGGTGGCACAGCTTACTTCTTCCCTGGGGTAAGGAAGGAACCAGGGACCCAACTCTGAGTCACGATTCAGTCCCTGTCATAGGCACCGACTCCGTGGGTGCTCTGGGGCTGGAGCACCCACGGGGAAAAAATAGTGGGTGCTCTGCATCCACCGGCAGCCAAGCTCCCCTCCCTGCCCCCCTGCCCCACCTCACCTCACCTCCGCCTCCTCCCCTGAGTGCGCCGCATCCCCACTCCTCCGCTTACCTCCCAGCACTTGCCGCCACCAAACAGCTGTAGCAAGCTCCCGGAGGGTAGGGGGAAGAGCAGGAACGTGGTGCACTCAGGGGAGGAGGCGGGGCTGGGGCAGGGATTTGGGGAAGGAGTCGGAACAGGGGCAGGGAGGGGGCAGAGTTGGGGGCGGGACTTTGGGGAAGGGATTGGAATGGGGGCGGGGTGGGGCAGGGGTGGAGTCAGGGCGGGACCAGGGACAGAGGGGGGTCGAGCATCCACGGACGCCAGTAGAAAAGTCGGTGTCTATGGTCCCTGTTCCATAGGTGCTGGAACTGGGGGGCGGCGGTGCTGATGCACCCCCTGGCTTGAAGTGGTTTCCATTACATACAGGGTTTACAGTTTGGTTCAATGCCTCTCAGCACCCCCACTGTAAAAATTGTTCCAGCAGCCCTGCCCTGTTCTTCACCTAGGGCAGTGCAAACACATGCTGTCCCTTCCTGAGGACAGACTGCAAGGTGCAAATCTACCATATATAAATTAACATGGAACAGGCTGGAAAAAAAAAAACCACCCTGCCTATGATTAAAATCCAGCCCACATTTCTGGCACCTCTCTCTCCCTCTTCCCTCCGCCCCCTCCTGGTTAGGAGCAACTTCAGAGCACTGTGAGTGGCTGAGGGTTTCCTTCAAAGCAGCTCCCTTGCTATCTATAAAATATCTATTAACTATCAGACATTAACCACTGTGAGAAACCACATCGGATGTGTAACCGCAGTATAGATTTAGCTGAGCTTCAGAAAGACAGGTGTGCAAGAGGAGATCACAGTTTATGCTCTGGCAACAGCAGTTCAAAGGGACACGGGGAGTTTCCTGGGTGAGGTTTGCCCCATTCTCAGCATGCTTGCTCTCTGAAAGAGAAAGGATAACATAAGGGTTAGGCCACTAATTGGAGACCTGGGCTCAATTCCCTGCAATGCCACAGACTTTCTCGGGGACCTTGGTCGAGTCACTTAGCTTCTTCATGTGTAAAAGGGGGACGAGGGCACTGGGCCACTCCACAGGGGGGTGAGGGCAATAAATAGAGTAAACAAAGCTTGTGAGGGGCTCCTATGCTATGGTAACAGGGGCTGACATATTGGGCAATGCTGTCAATTAATACTGTCTGGGACAAAAATCCTTTTTCCTTCCAACTATTAGGGAGCAGTGTTGCTACCACACGGCTGGAGACTGGCACTGAGAGGCAGGACGTCTGGGTTCTGTTCACTGCTCTGCCTCTGTCTCACTGTGTGGCCTGGAGAAAGTCACTAAGGCCAAAATGTTCAGACTTGGGTGCCTTAAATTACACCCCTATATCCACACTTGGCAGCGAAAGAGGGCCCCGGTTCAGCAACATCCATAAGCATGAATTTCACTTCAAGCATGGGAGTAGCCCCATTAACAACAATGGAAAGCCTCCCATTGGTTTCACTGGGCTTTGCATCAGGCCTTCAGTGGCTTAATTTTCAAAGGTGCTGAGCACCTGAAGTACCTATTGACTTCAGCATGAGCTATGAGTGTTTAGCACCTCTGAAAATCAGGCCACTTAAATAGGCACCTAACCGTAGGCATCCAAGTTTGAAAATGTTGGCCTCAACTTTTCTGTGCCTCCGTTTCCCCCAGGGGATAACAATACACACCTCCAATGTGGTGTTGTAAAACTACACTGTTTTGAAATATTTGAGTGAAAAAGCATGACAGAAGCACAAGGCATTGGTATTACCCCTATTTCATCATCTCGAAGGGGTTGAAGAAAACGAAATGCTTCCTCTCTTACAGCCTAGGTTTTTTTTAACCTGTCCTTGTGTTGAAGTCACAACGATAATTAAATCTGATTTTGTAGGTGTGATTCTTTTACTTTTTCTTTATAATAAAGTTCTTCTTTTAAGAACCTGATTGATTTTCAGTGTCCTGAAGACAAAGGGTCTGGTCTGTGCCCTCATTGCTAAGGCAATTGGTTGGTATATTATTCTCAAGCCTCCGCAGGAAAGGGGATGAAGGGACTTGGGGGGAAATTTTTTGGGGGGAGAGGGATTCCAAGTGACCCTTTCTTAAATTTTTGTGTAAATCACTTGGTGGTGGCAGCAATACCGTCCACGGACAAGGACAGGAATTTGTCCCTTGGGGAAGTTTTAACTTAAGCTGATAGAAGATAAGCTTAGGGAGTCTCTCATGTGGGTCCCCACATCTGTACCCCAGAGTTCAGAGTGGGGGCAGGAGGACCCTGACACCTTCATTGGCAGAAAGATGGATTAAATGACAGACCAGGTCTTTACCACGTTTGACTTCTACAGCTCTACGATCCTGTCTCATGAGGCTCAGAGGCAGATGCAAATATCTAGCACACCTGCCAGAGGATACTGCCAGATAGCACACCATATTATTTTGAATTTACCTGGTGGTGCAACAGTATACCTCTGGAGGGGATTTCTTCCTGACTCCCATGATTCCAGCACATAACAATGGGTTTAGAGAGATATCATGGTCTGTATTGTGGCAACTTCCTTTGCCCATACTATGTCGTTCCTGGATATACATCCTGGGGTTCATCCACTCTTCCTCCCTCGGTGTCTGTCTTTTCATAATGACTGCAGATCAATAGATTTCACGACTCATAAAACAACCTACAGGAAAATTTCGTAATCATTTTTAATATCAAGCTACATCAGGGTGTTATCTATTCACACATCAAAATGACCCAGACCACTGATCAGCCTCGACTCGGGGTCAGGTTCCATCGGTCTAACCTTAAGCCAGAAAGATGTTTTTGAGATCTTTGTTGGTTTCAGAAATGGAAAGTTCCCTGACCCACTTTGAGTATTTCAGTAAGTGGCTGAAGAGAAAACCCCTCTCTGCGGGAAGGTTTCCGTTAGCCTGTATGTCTCTAACTTTAAGAGGAAATTAAACTACGCATTTAACATTTCAGATCTTAGCGTACTGCGGAGGGAGGTGATATAGGTCATGGTTATCCCAGAAATAGAGGACTAAATTCTACCCTGAGTTACATCCCTTTGAAAAAAATTAAGACAGAATTTGTACCAATGAGCAGATATGATGCATGCTTTGAATTAGCACAACCTTCACTCATGGAATCACCAAAATTAAAAGTTGGAAAGAAAATGCATGAGGACATCTAGTCTTTGCCCAGAAAGACATCAGTGCTGGATTGTATCCTGCAGTCTCTATTCTTCATTGCTTTGTTCAGTCTAGTGTTAATGATTCAGACTATGGGGTTTCCACAGTGTAGTAGTGCTCACTGTTCCTGAAATGTAGCCTACATTTTCCATTGCTCAATCCATATTTTGGAGGGGAAAGGGGAATTTTTAACGGTACAACCTTTTTTTTTCAACTAAAATATATATATATAAAATACACAATTTTATACACAGCCATATAATAACACTTACCAAATACAATACATATTTATTTATGAATTTACTTGTGTTTTTCTTTCCCTCTGTTGAACTCCTGTCTATCTATCCAGTGATCTATGAACATTGCAGAATATGTATCTCAATAAACAATATTTTAGAACTTCACTCAAACTCAGCAATAGCTGGGTGAAGAAAGTTCCCTCCCCATCTCATTGAACTGAATGGGAATTTTACTGACATGCCAGAGTTGAACCTGGTTCTATAAGTTAGCTCATTTAGGAAGATAAAATGATATAACAATTGTAGCAGTTCTTTGATAGTGAACATTGTGATACACAACCGCTGATGAGCACTCACCTTTGAGACAGGAGCCCAGCTGCCTGGTTAATGAAATCAGATTTCTGTTCTTGATGGTTGACTGGGAAGTGGCCTGTGGGTGGAAGATCCATCCTTCAGGGAAGAGTTAAGGCTGAGACTGGGAGATCTTATTACACAGAGGTCATCCCAAGGGTCATATTCAGGTCCCAGAGGGGAATAATGAGTGCTATAACCACTGCATCACCTTTTCCTTTTGCCCTTTCATCACCAAGGGAGAAGTCCTCCCCACCACCTCTGAGAACTGAATTATACCTGAGTTTCAATGCAGAGAAGGTGCATTGGCACATGCAGGCAGTGCATTTGGCATGCACCTCATCTGCACTGGGGTCAAGGCATCTGAACAAGAGGTGGGGTCTGGCCCCAAAGGAACAATTTTGCATCACTGCTATTCCTATTCCTTCCTTCCCAACCCTGACACAATTTAAGGGCACTCCTGGAGCAAGAGCTATTCCATGTCTGAGATGGGATGGGAGATGTACAAGTCTATCCCAGAGGTGGAGCCACAAGAGAGATGAATGGACACATGGCTATAGACCAAATGCATCCCACAACACTCCCTTGAAGTTAACAGAGCTTTGCTCTTTATACCAGGGTTGGATGTATCCCTTTCGATATATATAATCTATTAACATAAAGGTCACTAGGAAAAGATGATCAATCCAGATCATGCTGATGCTAAACCTTTCCTTTACTCTTTTCACTATTAAATTTCATCCTATTTCTGTTACTCCAATTCACAAGGTCATTCAAGTCTCCCTGCAGAATATCCCGATCCTCCTCCGAATTGGCAATACCTCCCAGCTTTATGTCATCCGCAAACTTTATCAGCCCACTCCTATAATTGGTTCCGAGGTCAGTAATAAATAGATTAAATAAAATGGGTCCCAAAACCAAACCTTGAGGAACTCCACTGGTGACCTCCCTCCAACCTGATAGTTCACCCTTCAATACGACCCGCTGCAGTCTCCCCATTAACCAGTTCCTTATCCACCTCTGGATTTTCATATCAATCCCCATCTTTTCCAATTTAACCAATAATTCCTCGTGCAGTACAGTATCAAACGCTTTACTGAAATCAAGGTATATTAGGTCCACCGCATTTCCCTTATCTAATAAATCTGTTACTTTCTCAAAGAAGAGATCAGATAGGTTTGGCACGATCTGCCTTTGGTAAAACCATGTTGTAATTTGTCGCAATTGCCATTGACCTCAAGGTCCTCAACTAGTTTCTCCTTCAGAATTTTCTCCAGGACCTTGCACACTACAGATGTTAAACTGACAGGCCTGTAGTTACCCGGGTCACTTTTTTTCCCTCTCTTGAAAATAGGAACCACATTAGCTATTCTCCAGTCCAACGGAACAACCTCCGAGTTTACAGATTCATTAAAAATTATAGCTAAGGGGCATGCTATTTCTTGCGCCAATTCCTTCAATATTCTCGGATGAAGATCATCCGGTCTGCCTGACTTAGTCCCATTAAGGTGTTCAAGTTTGGTTTCTACCTCGGATACCAATGGGCATCAGACAGAAGACTTACAGGTAGAATTGACTCAGTGGTGTCGTAGATGTACATGATATCCTCAGTCCAATTATAATTCTTTGCCCAACATACTGTCCATCAGTAAAAAGAACAAGAATACCTGTGGCACCTTAGAGACTAACAAATTTATTTGAGCATAAGCTTTCGTGGGCTACAGCCCACTTCATTGGATGCATAGAATGGAACACACAGAAAGAAGCTATTTATACATACAGAGAACATGAAAAGGTGGGAGTAGCTTTTCATGTTCTCTGTATGTATAAATATCTTCTTTCTGTGTGTTCCATTTTATGCATCCGATGAAGGGGGGTGTAAAGCACGAAAACTTATGCTCAAATAAATTCGTAAGTCTCTAAGGTGCCACAAGTACTCTTGTTCTTTTTGCGGATACAGACTAACACGGCTGCTACTCTGAAACCTGTCCATCAGTGTGTTGGAATACAGCCTAGGAAGGACTAATGCTCAATGCATTCAGCTTCCATTGAAGGCAGAAGGAGCTGACGGAGCTCAGCATTTCAGCTGAGCACCATGCAGCTTCAGGCTTGTAGTACTTCCTAAGGTTTACATCCTGCCATTGTTCCACGTGCAATAACTTCCTTCCCACATCATCAGACAGTGCTTCGAGTGCAAACAAGGTTCCACCATCCTTGTCTATTCTGGGACACTCTTTGTGTGTCCTCTGTGTTATTAAATCCCATATGGTTTCCCTCTCTTAATGGTCTCCAAAGGAGGGATTCCTTCTGCCAGCCCCTTTCGGTCAGGTCAATGAGTCTAGAGTGAAAAATCAACTAGAAGACAAGGCCCTGAATAATGAGCCAATCTGCTCTTTGTACCAGTGTGTGATGACTCTTCTCCCATCTGTGAACAGGGTGCCTTAAGGGAAAGATTAGAAGCATGGAAAAATTCTTCTATGAAGAGCAGCTGAAAGGAGAAGGACTGTTCACCTTAGGGAGCAGGGAACAAGAGGGAACCATTTCAGATGAGGGGCTCCTGTGATGGAACAGACTTCCAGAGGAGGTCAGACAAATCCAGAGTCTGGCTGGCTTTAGGAAACACTGCAAAATCCTCCCCTTTGAAAAAAGGCCTTTTCATCATAAAAATGACATAGACGGCCCCTTTTAACTTAAACTCCTACCACTCAACATGAGCTCAAGTAGCGACTTCACTATTGCCATTGATTTTAAATAGCAAGTGTTCAGATATATGGTGATAGATAGATAGATAGATAGATAGATAGATTAGATAGGAATTNTGTATCTGATTATTATCTGTATTTATTCAATAAAAATTCGGTGAATATATCTACTGTTTCTTTGTGTGCAATGTTGCCATCTAATGAGTGATCCACCGAGAGGATAAGGTCTCTACTACTGCTGTCTCTTAAAGGAGATCTCCAAGAGCTCAAGTGATAGAGGTTCATTTTTGGTAGCGCTGAAGAAGCAGGGTTCTAGTACCAACACCCTGGTTTGTGTGTGACTGATTTACCTAGTAATTGTGTTTGCCATCTGCAGCACATTTTTCACATTTTTCTGTGAAAAAGATGTAGATAAACCAGAGAGAGTCCAGAGGAGAGCAACAAAAATGATAAAAGGTTTGGAAACCCTGAGCTATAAGGAAAGGTTAAAAAAAAACCTGGGCATGTTTACTCTTGAGAAAAGAAGACTGAGGGGGGACCTGATAAGAGTCTTCTCATATGTTAAGGGCTGGTATAAAGAGGACTGTAAATAGTTGTTCTCCATGTCCACTGAAGTAGGACAAGAAGTGATTGGCTTAAACTGCAGCAGATGTAGGCTGTGTCTACACTATGAGCTATGGGTCTGATTCCCCTGCTCATACAAACATACTCGCAGTAGCTCACATCAAGAGCTGTGCCAAGTACGTACCCACCAATTTCAGGCAAGTTCGAACTCAGCACAGCTCAGCCATGTCTCTGCTACTGCTACCTGTGTTAGCACAGCTAATTGGAGCTAGCACGAGTGTGTGCACAACACCAGGGAAATCACACCCCTAGCTCGTAGTGTAGACATAGCCTGAGGTCAGCTATTAGGAAAAGCTTGCTAACTATGAGGGTGGTTAAGCTCTGGAATAGGCTTCCAGGGGAGGTTGTGGAATTCCCATCATTGGAGGTTTTTCAGAACAGGGTGGACAAACACCTGTCAGGAGTGGCCTAGATACACTTGGTCCTGCCTCAGCACAAGGGGGCAGGTCTAGATGACCTCTCAGGGCCCCTTCTAGCCCTACATGTTTATTATTCTATGAATAGTAGAGCTGTGCAGAGAAAGGTGATTTCTTTTCACAGAGGATTTTGATATTTCATAATTTGGGTTTGTTCCAATTGAGAATGAAAACCAAGAAATGTTAAGTTATCCATGAAAGGGACTGAAACTCTAAGACAGTCCACATGGCTGGCTGGCACAAGGTCATAGACCCTACAAGACCTGGGACACTCCACTTGGCAGGTTGCCACCAAGCCACGGACTTCGGCAGACAACCAGGCAGGCTGCTGACAGGCCAGACAGGCAACCTGGCAGGAAACCAGCATTTTTTCAACAGAACCTTACCTGGACTCTGTCGGCACTTTGGCAAAATCGGACTGCCCCCACAAAAACATTCCAGTTTCACTGAATCAGCAAATTCTGACCAGCTCTGTCTCAGTTATCTCATCTATAAAACCCAGGTAATTATACTAATTTCCCTATCCCACACATCTATTTAGTTAATTTTCATTTTCGGTACATTGTTCTTTGAAGATAAGAGCTGTGGAAATGCTACATACGATTTTTTATGTGAAATGTGATATGAATCGCACATCAAAAGGCAGCTAAACCCTTCAATTGAGTTATGTTGGCTCCCCGATAGCTTCAAAACATCCAAACTGATTTTTCTCTAGAGCTGGTCATAAATTTTTCAGTGATTTTTTCTATTGATATGTGACCTTTCTTTTTTTTCAAATTTGAACATTTTTGTGAAAAATCTATTTTCAACATTTTAATTAAAATGGTTAATCAAAATGTATATAGAACATTTTGCTTTATTGTGTTTTAGCTTTTTCCTCGTTTCCTTACTCTCTTTTTCTTGGTATAGTGGTTTGGTCATCGTTAAGGACTTCAGAAACCCATGTTTGAATCTCTGCTCTACCACAGACTTCCTGGGTGACCTTGAGCAAGTCACTTAATTTCTCTGTGCCTCATTTTCCCCATCTGTAAAATGGGGTTAATAATTTGCAAGGGTGTTGTGAGGATAAGTGCATTAAAGATTATGAAGTGCTTTGAAATCTACTGATGCAAGGCACTCTGTGAGAGGTAGGTATTATATTCTTGGTTCTTTTTTCTGACAGTCATTGTGGAAAAACAGCATTTTCATTTTTGAAAGCATTTTATTTTTATAAATACCAATAGTTTGCCCCAAATTTTTATTTAGTTATTTTTAGGGTCCATTTTGCTAAAACAAACAACTTCAGCATTTGTTCACCAAATTGCTTTTTTCAATTTCCAGCCAACTGTATTTATCTCAAAACTATACCATGCAAGCAGACAGATTATCTGTTGTCTGGGCTCATTCCATGTGGGTGAGAGGAACTATACATGAATGAATGAGACTGCTGAGGGTAGAAGATAACCACTGGTGAGGTGAAACGCAGACTTGCCGATCTCCGGAGTGGTTTCTTCCATACTCGTGTTCTTGCAATGCATTCCTCTCCACCAGTCAGTGCTGTGCAGAGGTGTTGAATATAGGGCAAGCTGACAAAGCATTTCTGCAGTGGCTGTGATGATGTGGAGGTGGGGGTGGAAAGCTAGCGCTCTCTGTCTGTGTTTATTTAAAGCGTTATTTTGTTGAGAAAAGAAAGACAAAAATGTCCCACATTTCAAACGTCTGGCTGGTTTGAGAAATCCCGGATGTGAGATGTTGCTGTCATTCCTGGAAGGAGTAAGTTTGTGGTCTGTCATTGTCACCACTGAAATCTCATTTGTGAAAACTACAGAAAATACAGACCTGCAAAGGATGCAGAGGTCAGGATGGGTTGCATGTACCTAACAACTGGTTAGTTTGAGGTTGGGTATGTAAGTACCAGAAAGAATTTAAGGGGAGATTTCCCAAAGCACCTCAGGAATTTAGGAGCACAAATCCCACTAAAAGTCAATGAGACTTGTATTCCTGGATTCCTCAAGTGCTTTAGAAATTCTCCTTTTGGACAACAAATAGGGACACATTTTCCATGGTTTTTTCCCCAGCTCTCGTTATAGATAGGAAGGATTGTCTGGTTAGAATGCTAGCTAGAAGATGCAGGTTCAATACCCTGCAGTGCCACAGACTTCCTGTGTGACCTCGGGCAAGTCAGTCTTTCTGTGCCTCAGTTTTCAATCTGTAAAATGGGGACAATAGCATCTCGCAAGATGTTGCAAGGAAGACTGCAAGATGCTCAGATACTATGTGAACGGGGGCTATACGTACTTTAGATCCATACTGTGACCAGCTGTTGTGGTTATCACCTTTGGTAGCCCTACCTTCCACAAACAACTCTCCAGCTGAGGCAGAACTATGCTGGTTAGACTTTCTGTGAGCAGCACTGGGCTGAAAACAGCTGCTGAAGCCAGGGAGCCAACTATGTTCAGGCCCCCAGAGTTGCTAACATCAATGGCAATAGTGCTGACAAGGTTAGAGAGAGCCAGCTGGGAAATTTTAAATTATTCTGCTGAAAAACAGACACATTTTTCATGAAGAGTATTCCCCTTTTTCAACCAGCTCTAGTTACAGAGTGGGCCGAGTTCCTTGTCACGGGCTCAGCAGCTCAGGAGACCCCCGATTGATACTTCACCTATGCAGACCAGACTTGAGAGTGCTGGGCGAGCTAATGCAAATGACAGTAGGGGAAACGTCTAGCTGTGGACAATAACCCTGCAGCAAAGGCTGAGAGCAGGGTTTGAGCCCAGGACCTTCCACACCAAAACACAGACTTCTGTCACTTCAACTAGCAGACTAAGTACCCAAGGTGGATAGCTCCAGTTCTAGCCTCCTGAATTCCCGGCTAAGCCCCCCACAAGTTAAAGCTACTCAGCAGCACCTTTAACATTTGCCACTGGCTTTGGACCTTACCCTGGCAGAGGATGTCCATGGCATGCCACTCTTCCACCATGCCTCTTCCCCAGGCCTGAGATAACAGGCTGGAGGCAGGGGTGAAAGTAATGTAAAGGACTAACCGGTATGCTGGAGTCCTGAGCTGGGGGCGTGGCCTCAACCGGAATAGGCGTGGCCTCAACCAGAAGAGGTGGGGCCTTTAAATAACCAGGGCCTTTAAATCAAGATTTAAAGGCCCAGGGGCTCTGACTGCGGCTGGGAGCACCGGGGCCTTTAAATCACCCCCGGAGCTACCAGCTACAGAGGCGGCTGGGAGCCCCGGAGCTCAGGAGCCCTTTAAATCACTGCCGGAGCCCTGCCACTGCTATCCCAGGGCTCCGGCAGCGGGGCTCAGGAGGCGATTTAAAGGGCCCAGGGCTCCAGCCGCTGCAGGGAGCCCCTTTAAATCGCTAGCCTGGGAAAGCCAGTCCAATCCGGCACGGCATACTGGCTCTTGCCGGAACACCGGACCAGACCGGCTTACTTTCGCCTCTGACTGAAGGTCAGATGCACAGGTCCGAGCAATAGTGTAAATACACCAGCAGGTAGCTCTCCTCCAAAAATAGAACTCTGCACTGCACATTTTCAGGTGGATTATGCCTCTTCAGTCTTGCAAAAGAGCTATAAACAAGTTTGAGAATCTGCTCCTCACACTGATAGGTGCCAACAATGTCAATAGCAGGCCGTTATCGTTTGGGGACCAGTCACAAAGGGCGTGTCTTCACTGCACAGTTAACCCAGTGATTGGTGCCCAGGTCTGAGCACCAGGGATAGCCTAGCCCAGCTGTGAACATCCTTACCTCAAAGCCCTGCCTGCACTGCTCTATCCCTACTGTTTCTGCATTCTGTGTGTGACTGTGGACATATCCCATGGTTCTTTGTGCGGAGACATTCTAGGATGTTTTCCCAGTCAATTTGTCAACTGGAGAACTCGTCTGTCCTTCAGGGGAATTGTGGGAAGGATGTTGGAGAACTGTCATCACTTGAGTGATTTAGCCTGCAAAGTGGGCAGGTTCCCAGCCCAAGTTAAACCAGAGCCGGAGTAACTAACACTCCAGGCTTGAAAGCTGGCCCAGGTTTAAAACACCTCCAAAACCAAGTCAGAGGTTCTTCTGTGTGGACGGTAGGTGGTGTTGGAATAATTATTATTTATTCAGGTGCATTAGCACCACACTAATTTATCCATAAATTCCTCTATTAAATCCAAAGGTCAAATGCTATTTATACAATTGCGCTAAGCATGCCTAACAAGCCTAAATAATAAGCAATTTACTATATCCAAACAGTAACAAAACTTTTATAAGCATTTGATCAACAGACGTACAAACAGGCTAGCCACAGGGGTGCTTAGACCCATATTGGTCAGCTCCAATGTGGCCAGGCAGGTGTTAGCAATGACCCCTTTAAGAGTTTACTTTTTACACCCTTTAACAAAGACGTGATGTCATTGTGTATTACCGACTTCAGCTAAAAACCTGTCTCAGACAGTTCACCCTTATTTCCAATCTTATGTCCAATAAGATTTACAACCTCCTTTCTCCCACAGCCTTTCTTCTCTGTCTCTTCCCCTCCTTTTTGCTGCCCCACAGTTTTTGCTTTGCAGCTTGTGGGGTGGGAAGGACCATGTTGGCTCCTTCTAAGACAGATTTGTCTTTGTCTTATTTAAAATGACCTGCAGACACCCCTCTTAGCCAGAGGCCTTCTTTTTAGACACTTCCCTTATTTCATTTCAAGAGTATGGGTATGTGCAGTGAAGACATATGCCAAGAGGGACAGGTTACAAAACACGTGACCATTTGTTTTCTGGAAATAATTTGTGGCTCGAGTGAGCATGCCCATTACTATGGTGATGAGGGCCAATTAGGTATTTAGAGAAGTATTATTTACAAAATCTCAGGACCTTCAAACAATGGGGTATGGAACAGCTTCCATATGAGGAGAGAGAAATAAGACTGGGACTTTTCAGCTTGGAAAAGATACAACTACGTGGGGATATGATAGAGGGCTATAAAATCCTGAGTGCTGTGGAGAAAGTAAATAAGGAAGTGTTCTTTACTCCTTCTCATAACGCAAGAAGTAGGGGTCAGGTTTAAATAAAAGGAAGTATTTCTTCACATAATGACAGTTAACCTGTGGAACTCTTTGCCAGAGGATGTTGTGAAGGCCAAGACTGTAACAGAGTTCAAAAAAGAACTAAATAAATTCATGGAGGATAGGTCAATTAATTACTGTTAGCCAGGATGGGAAGGGATGTCCATAGCCTCTGTTCGCCAGTTGCTGGGAATGGGCAACAGGGGATGGATCACTTCATAATTATCTGTTCTGTTCATTCTCTGTGGAGCACCTGGCATTGGATACTGTCAGAAATCAGGATACTGGGCTAGATGGACCTTTGGTCTGACCCAGTATGGTTGTTCTTATGTTCTAATCCAAGATGGTGACTGAATGGCTCAAGGGGCTGGTGATGGGCTCTAGCCCCTTTCCCCATCAGTACATCCCAACTCCGGTCTACATTGGTCAACACTCCATTTACAAGCTGCAGAGATATCCATGTCACTCTCGGAGCACTTAACAGCTCACTCTGCCAGCATAATTAAATCTTTATCTCAAGCCTCATTAGTGGAGCTGGGTGGGAAACGGTTTTCCCGTCCCCACAAAATGTTTCAAGGTTTCAAACATTCCATCCTGGACCTGACCCACCTTTCCCAACAAAAATTTAGTCTAACCTGAAACATTTCCCCGAAAAGTTTTAGTTTAGTTGATCAACATTTTCTGATGAAAAAAGTTCCATGGAAAAATTCCCGACCAACTGTATTCATGCCTGCTGTACTCACTTGCTGAGCTCAGAAAGCTTCTTGGGTATCGCACATGTTTCTTCAGTAATATTAGACTTGACTTTTGATTGCCTGAATTCTTTTGCTACCAGGAAGGATTTCTTTTCAATTCTATCTACAATCTCATATGGCCTCCATCACCATGAGAAACAGGTCTGTCTTTACATCTCAGTATGCACCCAAAATGTTATAGAATAAATGTAAATAAACAGATACTTTACCATCTGTTGGCCATTTCGTGGTTTCATTCCAATCTCCTGTGGTCAAACTTCCATGACCATAGTTGTCACTGTCTGAAGTAAAGAACTGAGGAGAGTTGGAGGCTGAACTATTCCCTTTACCCTAGAAATGGTCCTTCCAGGATTGGGATGGGTCGAAAGGAAAGCTTGCTCTGTCAGGCCCCATTCTATGAATAAGGGACATTCGTCTCCAGAACTGTCCATCCAGCACCTCCTTTTAAAAATATAAATGACCACCGCCATTTTTTTAAAGATTTCTATCTCTCCCTGATTTAAGCTCACGGGATGGAATTGTGACTGTGTGATTTTTGCCTCAGTTCACACATCATTGGCTTCCCTTCCAGTTCGGTTCCATGAGTTTCCTGTCAGCTTTGTAAAATGTCAGCAGTAGCAGCAGCCCTGCTAAACTTAAAAAGTGATAAAAATCGACAATAAAAAGCAAACAGAAAGGAAGGTTTGAGATTTTTAGTGTGTAGCAAAAGAGCAGATAATTATTACTTTTAGTCCCAGTTAAAAAAGGAAGATGATCAGATACTATATTGATGAGTCATATAAATACACAGATAGATTGCTAGATAGAAAGGGCTATGTTGTGTAATGCCAATTGATGAGAGCTAGTCTGAGGAAATGTGATAACATATTTTAGAAGCTGGATATATGAGGAAAATCAAGGCCAAAATCTCAAGGGGAAATTTGGTGAGATCTCTGATATATATTTGAGTTTGCCTGAATAAAGAAGCTGGTTTCAGGTTGCCAACCCTCCAGGATTGTCCGGGAGTCTTCAGGAATTAATGATAAATCTTTAATTTAAAAGATTTATTTTCATCATCGTATGATATAATTTTTAATTTAATGAATTAAAAATTATATCATATAATGAAACCTCCAGGAATGCTATCAACTGATGTGCTCTATCCATACCATCTCACCACTGGCTGATTGCAAACTTTAGATGACACACAACAGCCTGGTGACCATGACAAAGGAAGGCCACTCCAGGCAGTTCCATCTTCTGGGGCGCCCCAGAATTTACTTGTGGCCTGGGTTGGAGGGGGAGGGCCATTAGCTTTGGGCCCACCATCTCCTGGCAACTCCATCTCCAATAGGTCCATCTTCTGGGGGCGGTACTGGGGAGGAATAGTCCCACAGTCCAGAGGGCTGTCCATGAGACTGGGTAGAGGAAGGCTGTTCCAGGTGGCAGGAGCTGTAGAAAAAGGAGATTCTCACACCAAAGGAGGAAGGACTGTGTGAAGGGACAGGGAGAGGCAGTGTCAGGCAAGCAGAAGGAAAAAGAAGGGGAAAGGAGAGAGGCAAAGGCCCCCGACACTGAAGTCTGGCCAAAGACTGTTAGGTTCAGCTCAGGTTGAGGGGAAGCACCAAGCTGGTTTTATGGTACCTGTGTAGCTCCCCAGTGTTGACGCTAGCTGTGGACTGGTCAGGTCCTTGAAGACTGCTCGCCAGCTGCCTGTGACCCCAAAGGCAATTTCAGTAGCTGCAGCTTGAAGGGTGGCTTACGAACTCCTATTATTATTTCTATTACTTTAGCACTTAGGAGTCCAAGTCATGGATCAGGATCCCATTGTGCTAGGTGCTGTACAAACAGAACAAAAAGATGGCCCCTGTCCCAAAGAGCTTCCAGTCTAAGTGTAAGATAAGAGACAACAGATGGATGCAGACAGACAGAGGAGTACAAGGAAGAAAAGTGACAATATTGATCAGCATGACAGGCTGTGGTCACTGCACATCAGCAGCTCTGTGCCATAGGACATGGGATCATCTTGGGGCTGGATCCACGGGCATTAGGGCTGCTTTGCACCACTGGAGCAGCACAAAAAGCAGCCAGGATCTGGCTTAGGTTTGTAAGATCAGCTGAGCAGGATGCAATTTGAAAAAAAGTAGAGTTATTTCGAATTGGACTCATTTGATGCTGGCAGTGATGAAATTATGCTCTTGACAGGGAGCCAGGGACAGGTTTGTCTGCTGTTTCATTAGTTAGATTCCTGGCAGTAAAAGCCAGTCAAATAGGTCATTGCAAATTTTGGCATTTGCTTTTAAATCAAATAATCGTTCAAAGATAAATGGTCCTATTGCTCAGCCAACTCTCTCCAGGAAAGTGGTCTCTTTAGAATGGAATAGGCCTTGGTGCTGGTTCTGTTCAGGCCCCGTCTACACACAGGTTTGCTCTAGTTTAACTAAAGGTGTGCTTTTGAATCAGTATAGTCAGACAAGTCCAAACCCCTGTGTGGATGCGCTTAATTACTTGGTTTATATCAATTTAGCTAAAGTTGATATGTTGCTGGCTCAAGCTAAATTGAGAGGTTACATTGAATTAAGAGTGTCCACACAGGCACTTGCACCAATTTATCTAAAATTATTTAAAAGCCAGTTTAACTCTGTGTTAAGACAAAGGCTCGAGCTGTTTATTCCAGCGCAGCAAATTAGCAGTTGTGGCAACCAAGAAAGGGCTTATCAGGAGGCAGAGAATTTAGGTCACCGTAAGTAACAACAACTGGTGCACGACATGCTGCCCGCTTCCCTCTCAGAGGGTTACTGTAACAAGGGAACTCATATCATGTGGGGAGCTGCCAGAGCGCCTTGTTGGGTTTACGTGCTCGCCACATGAAGGGCTTGGCAGTCATAAAGAAACAGCTCTGTTGTCACAGCCGGCCAGAGTTCGCTTTGCTTTGTAACTGAATGAGAAACGCTTCCCCTCTAGTCACATCAAAGTAGTGTGTTTTACTGGTGTGGCTAGACCCAATTTACGCACACACCACCCCCAGGGAGGAGAAACACACTGCAAACTAGACAAGGGCTAGGTTAGTCGCCCAGACCTACCTCACCTCCAATTTGGGAGAACACGAGGGCTCCAAACCAGACGTTTGGGTCACAGATTTGAAATATGCTGGGAAGAAGACAGGGTTTATCTGCATGAGAAAGTTTCACCGGTCTGAATTGAAACTTTGATTTTGTTACAGTCTTGTGTAGTAGACACTCTTTTGATTTAAGAATGGCTTCTCTCTCTCTCTCTCTCTCTCTCTCTCTCTCTGTTTTTTTTTTTTTTTTGGCTTAACTTTAATCAATTGGGAAGAATTTTGGTTTAGCCATTCCACAACCAAAGGTAGAGTATTTGCACAGGGATTTACACCAGTTGAAAAACTGATTTCATTTAAAACCGGTGCAACTTTCCCCATGTAAACAAGGAAACAGCTGGCGTAAACTGAAGTTACAGCTAGACGCATTTACACCAGGGAAGACACCAGCTCCCACTATGGCTAGAAAAAGAATAACACTTTAAAATAGAAACCCGCAACAATCTAATCAAATAATAATAATAATAATAACAAATAGCAAGTCTTAATGACCAGATTCTTTCCAGACTCCAAACTGGAGTGAAAATGCTTCATTATTAAAGGGAAATGAGTCAGTGAAGACTAGGATATGCTATTACGCCACAGAAGATTCAGGGGGATCCCCACAAGTTCCTGTAGGGCATATAGTGATACATATGATAGCCCCAAACTTGCAATCAGATCAACATGACTCTTAAAACAATTTGGGTCTGACAGCATGATCAGGACCCATGATTGTAACTGGCAGCTTCACACCCAGGGCTATGTGCTGAAATAAGCATCACACAAAGGAAATACTCTGAAAATGCAAAGGTTTAGGGAGAACATAAGAGCAGATATACTGGGTCAGACCAAAGGTATCCTGTCTTCTGATAAGTATCAGAGGGGTAGTCGTGTTAGTCTGAATCTGTAAAAAGCAACAGAGGTCCTGTGGCACCTTTGAGACTAACAGAAGTACTGGGAGCATAAGCTTTCGTGGGTAAGAACCTCACTTCTTCAGATGCCTTCTTCTGATAGTGGCCAATGCCAAGGGCTTCAGAAGGAATGAACAGAACAGGGCAATTATATAGTGATCCATCCCTGTCATCTGTTTCTAGCAATTAGAGGCTTAGGACACCCACAGCATGGAGTTGTATCCCTGTGTGGTGGGGTGATGACCCACCGGTGCGGCACTTCCTGCTGGTCGTCCTTGAAATT
This sequence comes from Trachemys scripta elegans, assembly GCF_013100865.1. Lineage (NCBI taxonomy): Eukaryota > Metazoa > Chordata > Testudines > Emydidae > Trachemys > Trachemys scripta. The sequence goes on from NC_048300.1 coordinate 192,142,950, forward strand.
AGCTCTTTCCAGCCCGCAGCGCCCTCTGCACACTGGTGTCTCGCCTGCTGCTGGCCCCATGTTCCTCCCAGACCCTGGTGCCCTTTGCCTAGGGGTTCTGCCCACCGCGGTACCCCCTCACTCTGGGTCTCCCTTCCCCGGGGAACCCCCAACCTCCTATCCCCACCTTGCCTCAGTGGCTACTGCCAGTCTCCATCTAGCCCCCACTCACTGAGGCAGACGGCAGTGTGTAAACCACTCGCCATCGGCAAGGGGGGTTGGACCAGCTGTCTCTGCCTATCTCTGGGCTGCCCCTCTGCAGCCCCCGTACCTACTTGTGGGCCCTTAACTCGGCCTGCAGCCTGGGGCTTTGCTAGGCTGGAGCTCCCCAGCTCCCTCTGCCCTTCCCCAGCACTGCTCCACCCTAGGCCCCACCTGTGACTGCTTCCCCCAATCTGCCTAGCTTTTTCCCCACCGCAGCCCTCTCCCAGGGCTGTTTTAAGCCCTTCAGGGCAGGAGTGGGGTGACCACCCCACTATACCCTGACCATCTTAGCTAATAGTCATTAATGGACCTACCCTTCAAGAACTTGTCGAATACTTGTTTTAACCCAGTTCTACTATTGGTTACTGCAATTCATGTAATAAGTAACAATCGCAGGCATGAATGACTGTGAGTCTCGCAGCACGGAGGAGTGACTGAAGCATCTGTAGGCACAGCCAAGCTACCTTGCTAACAATAGCTGACTGAAAAGGTGGGTGAGGTCGTTTTTATTGGACTAGCTGCTGTTGGTGGAAGGGACAAGCTTCCAAGCTACACAGAGCTCTTCTTCAGGTCTGGGGAAGGTAACCAGCATCCCAGCTAACTACAAGGAGGGACAGACAGTTAAACATAAAGAGGTTGTAGGAGACTACTTAAACTGAAGTGGGCAATAAAGGGTTAGATGGTTAAGCATAAGGGGTTCACACATGCTGCAGGGACCACCCCTACCTGTCTTTTCTCACATCCTGGGGCCACAGCTACAACCACACTAAAATTGCAGGGTAACCATGGTAGCACCAGCACAGGCTGTGGCTCAGGCTAGTATCGCAAGTACATGCCCAGGGCCCCAGGAGGGATCGTACCGGGGCAGCTAGTGCATGCCACTGTGACTCCACTGCTATCTTTAGCAGGCTAGTGAGATCAAAGCTAGCATGGGTATGTCTACACCTGCTGCAGTCACACCTCCCAACTGCAGTGTAGACATACCCTTAGACCTCAAACCATCCAATTTACCTCATGTCAGTCCTGAGCCAAAGCCCCATTGTAGTCATTTCACTGACTTCAAGGGGCTTCGGATCAAGGCCTTCGACCTTTCGGGTTGTGGCTTTTAAAAATCCAGGGACATCATGCAGATAGTCAATTTATCCTACTTCTACTCAGCATGGACCTGGCAGGAGGAGATGAAAAAATAAAGACGCTTAAACCTATTTTTTGGTGGGTCTTGTGTTGAAGAGGACACAAAGGGAGTCTCTCTCTCTCATAATACATCCCAAGCCAGCACACCGCTTTCTCCAGCCCTGCCCGTACTCTTATAAGGCAAGCGTGCTGCACACTGTGACATGGCTGGTAAGCAGCTGTTGGGACACCTAAGTCACACTGCCCGATGGAACCTTCAAACCACAGTACAGGCAGCAACTCAGGCTTGCTACGGAAGCCTGCAAAGCAAAAGCTCCATCTCAAGCCTGGCTATAGTTCATAACTCAGCCTGCTCCTGCCCTGAGAGCCACTCAATGGGCCGGGTGCAGAATGTACAGTGGGTGTTGCTCCTACTTCTTTTTCTCTCAAATGTTAGGAGAATGTGAAGTAAACTGGCTGAACAAGCAAGCAAGGGAATGTAAGTGAAAGCACTAGGCTGCACCCCCCCGTCCACTCCCCCCAGCTGGTAGCCTTGAAAATAAGGGGCTAATAAGGTGGTACGGGGTGGGAGGGGCACTACAAGTATAATTAAGTTTGACAAGAAGAGGGGGGCGGAAGAGGGAGCTCCATCGCCCTGCAGAGCTAGGGGTTAGGAGAAGAAGGGGTTTCTATCAGCGTACAGAACAGTAGTTGGGGAAGGGGAAGAAAAAATCTCTGTCAGCATATAGAGATACCCCGACTGGCGTGAAGGTTCTTCGGAATATGCTTGCTTGTTTAGCCTGCTGAAACTAAAAGCAAAACTATTATTGTTTAGTCTCTACTTTAGTTACTTCACATTCTCCTAACATCAGTGTAATATTGAACACAGCTTCTGACAAGGTGAGAGGCAGTGACGTTCAGAGTGCGAGGGCACTGCACTGGATTCATGAGACCTAGAGTCTTTTCCCAGCTCTGCCGCTGACCTCCTGTGGGACCTTGGGCAAGTCGCTGGGCCTCTCTTTCCCATCCCATCCTTTGCATGCCTTACCTATTTAGACCATAATTTCAGGGCATGTGTATGTACAGCATCTAGCACCACGGGGCCCTGGTTTTAGCTGGGATCTATCGGTCCCTTCTGGAATACTCACAACTTTTAATTGCCTGATTTCTTTCCCTGCGAGGAAAATAGCATTTTTAAAAAGAAAGAAAACAGTAGCAAACAGGAGCCTGTCCTTGGCTTTATTGAATAAATACAAATAAACAGATACAATGGTCCTGTACTCTGAGCACTTACAGGGCCATAAATATAGTCATATAAATAGATCATATAAATAGAGATATAAACATGTAACAAGTCTTTGCCATTTCTCCTGGAGTTTTGCATTTATGTCATATTTATTGCTAAACGCCAGCAGAAGCCAGTGGGTCCACTTCTCTCACTTACACTGATGTAAGTCAGGAGTGACTCCAGTGAAATCACAGGAGTTATAACGGGATAAAACCAGGGTAAATGAGATCAGAATCAGGCCCAAAGTCTCTTAGTCAGCGCTACACTAGAAACAGTTGCTGGTATAGGAAAGTCGATTAGAGGTGGGATTTTTTTTTTTTTGCAATATTTCTGTAAGAAAAAGCCCTAGTATAGATGCAGTTATATCAGCATAAAGGTGCATTTGCCAGTATAGTTCATTTCCCTTGCTGAACCGTATAAGCTATACGGGCAAAAGCACTAGGAGGGTGTCCTGGCAAACTCTTTCTAGTGTACAGCTAGTCTTGCATTGATTTTCAGTTTTCTATGTCAGATACTGACATGGACACGCACAAAATGATTTGGGAATAGAGCTGTGCTCTCTGACAAATCAGAATTTACATCTCCTGCTTCCCTTCCTTTTGTATGTTGCTTGTCTTCTCAGACTGTAAGCTCTTCAGGGCATGGTCCATTTCTACTTTTATGTCAGTACAGCACCTAGCACAATGGGACCCATGATCAGAGCCTGGAGGCCCTACCATAGTGTAAATATTAATTAATAACAATAATAATCAGCACTGGAAAAAATCCCCCCTACCCCTCCCCCTGATTTTGTATTGAAAAGTCAGGTTAAATTTCATGAGGATCTGACAGATCAGAGTAATCATGAATTTGTTACACATGTCGTTTGTTACACCGGCAGGCTGTCCATGTGTCTTCCTTGTCCTGACCCTCTTAGGACTGATGTCGGAGAACAGGCAGAACGCAGGTACAGCCTACGGTGATGAGCTGTTTCTCCAGCCGGTAGGCGTGCTGGCAGCCTTTCTGCTCCCGTCGGAGAACGAGGATCTCCTGCTGGATGGGGACGGAGTTCATGCTGTAGTCCTCCTGCCCCAAGGCATTCACGCAGCTTGAATGGCGACACTGGGCCTCAGCGATCACTTCGGGGAACCGGTTGGGATCCTTGGTAATGCTGTGAATCAAGACACAAAGAGAATGAATTCTGTTACACCGCTATTCCTCGGAGGACAATGCAGATCAGCAGGGTCTGAGTCTCCTCCATGATTCACTCAACAGATCAGTGTTTTGTCTCATTCAATAACCTATTTCCAAATGGGATGACCAGACAGCAAGTGTGAAAAATCAGGATGGGGGTGGGGGGCAATAAGATGAAGCCCCAAATATCGGGACAACTGGTCACCCTATTTCCAAATGAGGTCAATGCAGGATGTTCCTAGTGATCAACTTTTAGCCCAAAGCAAACAGATTGATAGGCCTTGTAATTTTATTCTACTTAATAAATAGACAGATGCTATTCTTAGTTCTGGACATGGCTGTGTTTACTGTAAATTTGCCCCGAGAATAGGAATATTGGCGTGACCATACCAGATCAGACCAATGGCTATCTAGCCCAGGATCCTGTCTCCAACAGGGGTGAGAATATCCTGTAGCAGTGAGCTTCCTAGGTTCATTATGAACTGTGAAAAAGATACTTCCTTCTATTCATTTTATATTTTTATCCTCTTTGCCCCATTACATGCCTACTGATCCTCATTAGGAGACAAGGCAAAAGGAGTCACCCTGTGTTATTTATTTCAGAGTGATTTCCTAGAAATGGCTGAAAATTTAGGAGAGTGTTTATAATTCCTCTGGTTTCAGAGTAGCACCCGTGTTAGTCTGTATCCGCAAAAAGAACAGGAGTACTTGTGGCACCTTAAATTTGTTAGTCTCTCAGGTGCCACAAGTACTCCTGTTCTTTTTATAATTCCTCTGTACCAGATAAATGTAGCAGGGCTCTGGCTGACGACACCTAGTGGAGTTCCATGGCAAATTCACTCAATACCCTTTGTAAATGCTGAAAGGACACCACGATCCAGGGCCGGTGCAACCCGTTAGTCGACCTAGGCGGTTGCCTAGGGCACTAGCATTTGGGGGGTCGGCATTTCGGGTCCTTTGGCGGTGACCGCGGCAGCCGGATCTTCGGCCACCCCGGTCGTCGTCGGCATTTTGGGGCAGGGGGCCGCAGGGAGGGCTGCCTGCAGCAAGTAAGGCGGGGGTGGCACGCAGGGGAACCGCTGCCCGCCCCAGCTCACCTCTGCTCCGCCTCCTCCCCTGAGTGCGCTGCCCTGCTCTGCTTCTCTCCCTCCCAGGCTTGCGGCGCCAAACAGCTGATTGGCGCCGCACACCTGGGAGGCAGGAGAAGTGGAGCGGTGATGGCGTGCTCGGGGCAGGAGGCAGAGCTGAGGTGAACTGGTGCGGGGAGCTGCCACACGGCTCCCCGGGCCGGGGGAAGCTGCTGCGGGGGGAGGGGCACCTCAGGTCTGAGGGGGGGTGGGGAGCTGCCGCAGGGGGTGCACCTTAGGGTGGAGGGGAGTGGCGGAGAGCTGCCACAGAGCTGCCTAGGGCGCAAAACATCCTTGCACCCTCCCTGCAAAGACCTTCTTGTTTCCGATGGGAACATGCAGATAACTGTGCAGTGCAGCGTGGCCAGTACATTTCAAGCCAATGGGGATGTGTGTGTTACCTGTAATCCCAAGGAGATATAGACCGGTTCCTGACATCATGAGCCACTCTGATTGCATGACTGGAGCTGCTGATGTGTATGTTGACTTTCACACTTAGAGGGAATCTGGAATTCTTTTGGGGCGGGCAGCCGTCGCTCACTCTCTCATTAGAGCCTCCTTCCTTGTTGGGTTCAGTCCGTACCGCCCTGCCATGGGCTGAATTCTTAGCCGAGAGCCCCAGGATCAGCATTAGCAGCAGTGTCCTGAACTGAAAGAGAGAAACAGCTTTCTTAATTCTATTTGGAGTTTGGAATTGACGAGGGCACCAAACAGCTCCAGTGACACCTCACTCGGGACTCTCTTGTGAATCGTAAAAGGAAGAGCAAAGCACAAGTGAAACCTGGTGAATAGTGATTTTAGATAGAAGGCCAATTCATCCATCCTGGGGAATCAGCGCTGGATTATGGTTACCATTCGCCCGCAACTCTACCTCAGCTGGGTATAACGTACTGTCCAGCACAGCAGTAGAGGCTTATGCTGCTTCCAAGGGAAGACAATTCAAAAGTGGACAGCGCCCAGAGTTTTCAAGGAAATCTTTTTTTTTATGGCTATCTTTGTCTTTAAAATAAATATTTGCACTAAGCCGAGATGCCTCTTCTAAGAGCAATGACAGGTCCTGCTCTTGGGGGTTGATTATTATCAGGCTAGGATGCACAAGGCTGGATATGGAAGAGAAGCAGCTAGACGCTCCGCACCCCTGGAAAATCGGGCCTAAATATGGATGTAGGTGCCTAACTTTAGACACCCACATTTGGACATTTTGGCTACAGTGACTTGCCCAAAGCCAGCGCTGGCAGAAATAGAACCCAGGATGCTTGACTCCCTAGCTCAATCCTGAAGGCCACAGCTGCCCACTTGCATTGCCCCAGTCTCTTTTGCACTTCTCCCTTTCCCCCACTGCCTTGTACTGCATCTGGTCCAGTACTTTGCAATGCAAAGTCCAGTCCATTTTCCCTGGTCTCTCTGGGCATGCAGGGGGTTTCAGGGACTCAGCTAAACGTTGGAAATGCTGGGGAGGAGGGCACAGTGAAATCCAGCCAGGGGGAGGTGGACACCATCACAAGGAGCAAAGCTAAGGACAAACAATGGAATCAGATGGTGGCGCTCTAAGCAGGGTAAAGGCAACGGGAGCAAGTCCAAGCCAATGAGAGACGGGCCAGCCAAAGAAAATCTCTGTCTCTGGTAAGGATCAGAGAAAGCCAGCTCCACAAAGGTTGGGTTTGGGTCCAGGCATGGATCGTTCTGATCCGATCGTTTCCCAAAGTCAAGGGGTGTTCAGATCAGGGGGATTGGCTGCAGATCCATGTCTACACATGGCCCGGGACATGAAATGAGCACTGGGTGAGCAGGTTTGGATCAAATTCGAGGCTGAAGATTCAGGCGATCGAATCGCTCCTGGGAAGGTTATATCACACACGGGCACCTGAGGAATGCTGCTCGTTCTCTCTTGGCTGAAGCTTTCAAAAAGGGGAGTACAAGGCTAAGCTTTTAAACCCACGCTGAGGGACCTGATTCTCCAAAGTGCCCCAGCAATCAGGGAGAGCCCAATTGATGCTCAGGGTTAAGCTAAGAGGCAGGTGTTTCTTCAACACCTCTCTGCCCCAGCACATCAGCTCTGACTGGCACATAGCATCCCCAGCTCTGTCAAGCCCAGACAACCCTGCCCCAGCCTCACACTCCTGACCTGCAACAGTCCCTGCTAGGCTAAATCCTCAGCTGTGGTGCTGCTCTGCCAAAGGAACTCAGCGCAGAGCGGGAGGAAATACCCCCTTCTTTTCCAGCCCCCAGCCTGCCTTTGGCAGAGCTGACAATCGTGCCAGCGGTTTTGTGGCACACACAAAGACAGCACTGCCATCCCAAAGCACTCGGCAATCATGGGTCAGGCCCCGGCAGTCATGAGATTTAAAAAAAAATATTATTATTATTATTGGCCGCTTTTGATTTGGCTTCTGTTTGGGGGTGGTTGGGGGTGGGGTGCACTCATTTCATGAGCTCAAGCTTTGCTACGCTGGACACACCCTTTTTCTTTTGAGTGAAAGCTGAGATGCTGACGCAGCAGAAGAGCGAACGTTGCAAGGGTGCTGATGCTATCACGGGCTGTGCAAGGGGAAAACCCAGACACATTCCTATTGAAGACAGGATTCAAACCCACATTCATCAAAGGTTACAGCCAGGTGATGGGGCAACACAGCATCCGGGCAGGTGCCAAGGACTAAGCATGCCCGGAAACCCAATAGAGGGACAGTCACAGCTGAGCTGCTGTTTCAGCACTGCGGGAAGAGGTGCCTGCCTCGCTGAAGCTTTGCATAGCTGAATCAGGCTCGCATTGACTCCCCTGGGTACACAGCCCTTTTGAAAAATCCGTGGATAAGGGCACTGAGCTGAGAGTTAGGGTTCTGTTCTCAGCTCTGACCCTGAGCTGCTTTGTGTCCTTGGGCAAATCACCGCCTTCCTTTCAGCTTCTCTTTCCCCACCCAGACTTTGTCTGCTTAGATTGTAAGCTGTTCGAGGCAGGGACTCATAGACTTTAAGGCCAGTAAAGACCATCATGATCATCTAAGTCTGACCTGCTGCACATTGCAGGCCACGGAACCTCACCCACCCATTCCTGGAATCGACCTCTAACCTCTGGCGGAGTTACTGACGTCCTCAAATCATGGTTTAAAGATTTCAAGTTACAGTGAATCCACCATTTACACTCGTTTAAACCTGCAAGTGACCCGGGCCCCACGCTGCAGAGAAAGGCGAAAAAAACCTGAGAGTCTCTTCCAATCTGACAGGAGAAAATTCCTTCACGACCCAAATATGGGGATTAATTTGATCTCGAGCATGCCGGCAAGATCCACCAGCCAGACACCTGGGAAAGAATTCTCTGTAGTCACTCAGAGCCCTCCCCATCTAGTGTCCCAATACTGTCTCTATTGATGAACTTATACAGTGCCACTCCCAATCCGGGCCAGTAAGTGGCACTGTCGTTACAACTAAATAACAATAATGCACAGTCCTGTCCCCCTCAGAAGGGCTCCTCTCCGAACAGGCTTGGGTACGTTATTGAAACAGCAAAGGGTAGCTTAGCCCCTCTCTGCTGGAGACATGGCAGCGGTAAGTCCCCCAGGGCTGTCAATCCATCACTAAATCCACTTGGGAAAGCTTTAAAGAAAATCCCAAACTCGTCCCACTGCTCGAGGGCTTAACCACGCTGCCTTTGAGTAGCTCCCACTGCAGGCAAGAGGAGTCATTCATAAGCAGCACTGGCATAAGGGGGCTCTTGGTAGGGTGACCAGATAGCAACTGTGAAAAAATGGGACAGGGAGTGTGGGGGTAATAGGTGCCTATATAAGAAAAAGTCCCCAAAAATGGGACTGTCCCTTTAAAAATGGGATGGACAGTCACCCTAGCCCTTGGTTTCTGAAGGAGTGAGATTTTATTTATTTAAACAGTGGCCACCTGGGTTAAATAAAAGTACTCACCAGTGAGGGGTGTCTTGCAAAAGCCATCGCGATCTCTCTTCTGCTGCAGATCTGGACTGTCTGAGGCCAGTAGTGAGTATCCTTTCGCAGGAGGTCTTTCAACCTGAATATATCTATCAGCCCAGCGACAGCTCCTTTTTATAATGGTTTTCAATCACTCCCATCATTTCCATTGCAGCAAAGAGGTGGCTTCCCTGCCCTTACTTGCGGTTCTGGGTCATTTGACGTTTTCTATGTCACATCCGCAAGCTGTCACGGGGTGAGAGGCAGAAAGGAAAATACATGTGATGAACCAACTACCCAGACATCGGAATCCCAGACCAACTGATCAGATGCAGATAAAGTGATAAATAAGAGATAAAATAGCCCTAAAGAGATGTAGAATGGTGCCATCCGTTTTTGCACTTGTGTTGTCAGCATTTTTCTGTCTTTATATTAGTCAATTCTCTCTCCACGCGTACGCCACAAACACACACACCTATGCAGACAGACCTATATACTGCCTACAAAAATCTACATAAAAGAACATTAAGATCACGAGGTCAAGCACTCAAAAGTTAGATTGCTGGGGCCACTTTAATTCAGCGCCCATGTACCTGGGCATGACAATACAGTCTTTAACTACATGATCACTTGCTATTTCTTCTACAGTTCCCCTGCCTCATTCTGTGCACAGGATGGACAGTGCATGGGGCAGCAGGCTACAAGACAAGAAAGGATGTTCCCTTGTGGTTAAAGGCACTGGAGACTAGGTGATATTCCTGACTCATTTCTGAGACTAGGAGAAAGTATTTTGTTTTGTCCATGATAAAAAAATTCCTTTGGAAAGCTCTTGGAGCAAGGACTTGAAACTTGGCAGAGGGTGATCTTTGTGTCGGGGGTTCTCATGAAAATCTTCCCAAATTTGACCAAATTATAAGCCTTTGAAAAACTCCAATTCCCACAGGCTCCGAAGAGACTTCTCAGGGCTGAGCCAATAAAGTCTCTGAGGATTCTGTCCTCCCTGCGCATGTTGGCGCGTCTCTCAGGTCCTAACAGCATTGCCCAGACTGCGCATCCCCACAAAGTCCTTCCAGCTCAGGGCTACATGGGCCAAGCTGGACTTTTCCTGTAATGGCTGCTCTGGGCCAAGGTGGGGCCAGGCACCAGAATGAGAGCATGGAGCCTGCCTCTGCTATGCTCTCAGTGACTTCTCTGCTGGCAACCAGGCGGTGTGGAAGAGGAAGTCACCTGGTTCAAATGCAGAGGGGACAAGAGTTGGACCTAGGAGGGGATGGTGTGGGAAGGAGATTGGGACAAGAAGCTGAGGTGGAGGAAGACTTGGATTGGTGGCTAGTGTGAGGGAGAGTGGGATTGACTGGGCAAGGAGACTGGGACTGGAAGCTGGGGATGGAAATGGGGGATACTGAGATTGGAGGAGGGGCCATTGCAGAGTCTAGAACTGGGAACCAGTGGGGTCGGGAGAAAGAGGTGGGCGAGGAGAGACAGATCTGACAAGGAGCCAGAGTGCAAAGGGAGAACTGGGACTGGCTGGGCAAAGAGACTGGGACAAGGCACCAGGGGAGATGGAAACACCGAGATTGGATAAGAAGCCTGGGTAGGGAGACTGGGAGCTGATGGGGAACATGGGTGAGGAGGTGACTAGAGGCCAAGGGGGAGAAATTTGGATTGGGAGGGCAGGGAACTGGGACTGGCAGGACAAGGAGCCAGGAGTGTGTTGTGGGAATGGGGAATGGTTGGGCAAGGAGACTGGATAGGGGAAAAGACTGGAACTTGCTGGACAAGTAACTTGTACAACCTTAATTCCCCCCCTTGTGCATACATATTATGATACAGTCTTTAGTTACATGGTCACATAGTACTTTTTCCCAGGACCTCTGCCTCTTTCAGTGCTCAGGATGGACCTGCTCTGGGGATGAATCAGGACTGTGTAGTGAAGGAGACTTCTCTGCAGGACCCCATCCTCCTTTGTTACAGAAGCTGGAAGGTGTGCAGTGAATAAGGCAGAGGATTGCAGGAAGAGAAAGGATAATATCATGGTTAAGGCAGTTAAATGCTGCCCTGGAGAACTGGAGTCTATCCCTTCCTCTGCCACAGAGTTCCTGTGTGGTGCTGGGCAAGTCACTTAAACCAAACTTTTCCCAGGTGGTTACTAACTGTGTGTGCCTCATTTTCTGGGTCCTGCAGTCCGATCTGCAGAAGTGCTGAGCGTGCATAGCTGCAGCTGAAGTCAATGGGAACTGTTTTGACCATGTAGGGTGCTATACAATGATAAGTACCCTGAAAAATGAGGTTCCCGAAGCACCTCAAACTGGGCACTCAAAATGTCTGGCTACTTTTGACCTTAATCTCTCTGTGCTTCAGTTTCCCATCTATCAAATGGGGATAATACCAGCCCCTCATCTCAGAGCGGGGATTGTAAAAAATATATGGATTGATGTTTGTAGAGCATCAAATACTATTGTGACGATCAGCATAGAAAAGCCCAGGAGGCACTTAGTGATTCAGTCTTCTGGGCAGGGTTCACACTGAACAATGAGGAGAAATCGAAATATTGAATAACTCATCTATCCTCATACTGAATGAGGCAGGAGTCTGTGGAAAAAATAGTATGTGATCACATAATTAAAGTCTTTTTCATAATGCACATGCAGAAGCAGACACAAGGGAGGGATAGCTCAGTGGTTTGAGCATTGGCCTACTAAACCCAGGGTTGTGAGTTCAGTCTTTGAGGGGACCATTTAGGGATCTAGGGCAAAAATCTGTCAGGGACAGTATATGGTCCTGCTGTGAAAGCAGGGGACTAGACTCAATGACCCTTCCAGTTCTGTAAGATAGGTATATCTCCATATTATAATAATAATAAAAAGGGGGGGGGACCACATTAAGTCTGAACAAGCAGCCTTAATTCTTGTATTTCCTACTTTCTGAGTGCTTGATTTGGCAACCTTAAATAATGTTGTTTATTTCGGGGGGCGGGGGGGTTGCATGTAATTCATATCTATGAGATTCATGAATATTGCAAAAAACCCAAAACTTATAGTTGAAAATTTGTTAAAATAAAACGTGTGCTTTCTCTTTGACTCTATGATGGGGTATATGATCCCTCAGGGGCTGGGGATGGTCAGGGGGATGACCAAGACAGAAAGCCTTGTCAACTTCCCTTTATGCATACATTGTGCTTAAGAGGGCATTTGCCCTGGGTTAGTGTTTCTGGGCAAGGGTTCTGAATGGGCCTGGGGTCCCGGCATTGGAAGGTCACGCCATGCATACAGGATCCTAGTAAAGGAGCCCTCAAGACTGCCATCCTTGGCAAAGTATCACCTGGAGCTAAGACATCAGATACAAGCTGTGGGCTCGGGCCAAGTTTTGCCAGGACTTGAAGGTAGGATGAGGGCATTGAGCTTGCTCTGGTGGGCGAGATGGAGCCACTGAAGGCATATGAATAGAGGTGTGAAGCGGATGGCTGGGGGAAATAATATTAGCAGCTGCATTTTGGATGGACTAGAAGGGAGCAATGAAGAGCAAAGAGGGCTGAGAGGAATAGCTGAACAGCCAGGCAATGGAGCCTAGTGGTTAGTGCCCTGGCCTGGGACTTATGAGACTTGGGTTCTGCTCCTGGCTCTACCCCCTGCTTGCTGGGTTATGTTAGGCAAATAATTTCACTCTCTGCCTCAGTTTCTCTATCTGTAAAATGGGGATAATAAGATTGCCCTTTCTTAGTAAAGAGCTTTGAGATTAACGGACACACTAAATAAGATTAGCCTGGGATCATTATAGTAAACTGAACCATTCAGCCATACACATATAGTATATAGTCCCAAGCTCTCCTCACAAGCACCTCATCCCTGTTGCCCAGGAACCCCCTCTAAACCTTCCTGTCTAGATACTTATATGGCCCATGCATCTCATTGTGGATTTTGGCCTCACAACAGCCCTGTGAAGTATTTGGGGAACTGAGGCACAGCACAGATTAAGTCACTTACCCCAGCCACCCAGGCAATCTGCAGCCGAGCAGGGAATTGACTACAAGTTGCGTAGGGTAGTGCCTGTGGGCGAGAGCCACACGGAGCCGCTTGCGTACCTCCGCCTAGGAGCCGGACCTGCTGCTGGCCGCTTCCGGGGCGCAGCGCAGTCCACGGTGCCAGGACAGGCAGGAAGCCTGCCTCTGCACTCTGGCTGCACCACTGACTGGGAGCCGCCGAAGGTAAGTCCACGCCCCAAACCCCTACCACAGCCCTGAGCCATCCCCCCAAACCCAGAGCCCCTTCCTGAACCCCAAACCCCTCATCCCTGACCCCATCCCAGAGCCTGCACCCCCAGCCCAGATCCCTGCCCCCCTCCCGCACCCCAACCCCCTGCCCCAGCCCTGAGCTCCTCCCACAACCCAAACCCCTCATTCCCAGCTCCGTTGGGTCGTGGGCATCAACAATTTTCAACTGGGTCGCCAGAAAAAAAGTTTGAAAACCACTAGCCTAGGGGGCACACCCCAGCCCTATGCACTCAACCATCCTTCCTCGTGCAACTCACTGGGAAGCAGATCGGCGATAAGCGTGATGGTGGTCTCTGTGCTGTGACTTGCGGGGAGCCCACCACGCTCATGGCCGTGCACAAGATTTCCTAGCAGAGCTGTCCAGAACAAGCTCTCCTTTCGCTATTGCTTTATGTGGCTTTTTTTGAGACAATAAGACCAGGCTCCACTTCACCAACCACAATGTTGAATCAAGAATTGCAGACACTTTTCATATAACTAGAACTTAGATGCCAGTCGTTTCTCTCCACCTCCACCATTAGGGGAAAATACACCACTGATAGAACGTGATGCTGAGTTCTGGTTGACCTTTATTCACCTTTGCCAGGATATGGAGGGACCATTTCTAGGAATGGGGTGATAGTTCTCACTCTATGCCCACGCTGCCCTTGACTTCTCTGATTTGATACTAAGGGTCAGATCCTCAGCTGGTGTAAATGCTCCATGCAACCATGATCAGTCACAGCAGACGATCTGCCCCCAAGGCAGTAGGCACTTTTTAACGTAGGTTAGATGGGTGTTCAGATACTGTCATGATGGGCCCAGCACAATAACTAGTGTAGAATAATCTAATTGTTCTAGCATGTATGTAGCACTTCACACATTCAAAGCACTTCATTATTATGTATTTGGTTTGTGGTAGCAACCAAGGTGTCCCAGCTCACTTTGCTAGACACTATACAGACATATGACAAAAGAGGATCCCTGCCCTGAAGAGCTTACAATTTAAGTATAAGACGAGAAACGAGAGGTAGATGCAACGAATAACTGGGGGAGCACAGGGCAACATTGAGACAATTACGATTATCATGATAAGCAGGGGTCACTCAGAGATAAACATTGTACAGGTTATTTTAGAATTCTGACAACATCACTGTGAGGTGGACGGGTAAGCATACTGCAGTACTAGGCGTGGGAAGACACAGGAAACTGACCATAACAGCTGTTGAAGATAGCTCCCTATTCCAGAATAAATGTCACTAGATTCCAGAATAATTACTCCACTTTGGAAGTGGCATAATTATTCTGGAACAAAAGTGACTTTTACTCCAGAATAGAGTGTCCGTACACAGAGAAATTCCAGAATATCTATTCCAGTCCACTCCCTCCCTGTAGACAAGCCCTGAGACAGAAGGTGAAGCAACTTTCCCAAAGCCACATGGCAAATTCCGAGGCAGTGCATTAAAACACAGGACTTCCTAACTCAACTTTGTGTTCGTTCCTCCAGACCACACTACCTTTGTAGAAAGGTAGAGACTAGAAAGCCAATTATAGAGTTGGATTTTTAAGGCCAAGAGGTCCCATTATGATCAACTAGTCTGACCTCCTGCAGAATATTTCATTGTTTGCCTTACAAATTCCTCCTTAAAACTCTTCTTCACTGGCATGCAGAGTCCACTGCCCATCATGCTAATGAATGTTTCCTTGTGCTCCCCTGTCTGTCTGTATCCATCTTTGTTTCCTGTCACATACTTAGATTGTATGCTCTAAGTATATGGGGGGGGGGTGACTTTTTGCTCTGTGTTTGTAAAGTGCCTAGCACAATGGGCTCTTGCCAGAGAACCTTACCCATCAACCCTTAGTGTCATTGCTACTTGTAATCATGATTTTTGGACCTTGACACTTGTCTGGTAGGAATCATGTTGAGACCAGCCACTCGTGTCACATTAACTTTTGATATTTCAGGTCACTACAGTCACCATCACGCAGATTCCTCTCTTTGGATGACTTTCATGACACATTTTCTCTTCTGACTGCTTCCTGTTTGCCAGTAATGGGCCAGACTGTCATCAGTCTTTACATCCACAGATGAACACGACGACGAATGGAACGTGGAAGGAGACCGAGTGACAGTAGAGTTACCAACGTTGCACATTTACAGGTCAACAACTGACCTATTTTCTGGTCTTTTCTTTTTCCTAATTGACTGTTTGAGGTAAAGGAGCAGAGCAAAGCGTTGCATTGTATATCGGGTTAGATTTTACAGGTATCATGTTAAATGGAAATAAGTATAGGCAGCGCAACAGTGGCATTTTTCAGGTTTCCTAATACTTTCCATTATCGCCTCCTATTTTTGATTATGTGTAACTTCAGCAAATATTAACTACTCGAGCTCAAATTTTCCATGCTTGGCGCTTGCCTCAGATTGAAGTTTAATGACACATTAATCAAAAAGGTTGCACGCATTTTCCAGAAGGTCAGTCAAAAAGAGGTGATTTTTTGATACATAAAACAAATCTCCCGGCACTGTTTGAACAGCTTTCACGTCACAGTCTATAGGAGCAGGGACTCCAGATTTGGCAGGGATGTAGTGGAGAGGACAGAGAAGTGCCTTTTATTGGCATCACGTGAATCTTCCCATATTTTACTGAGTTACAATTAAGAATATCACCATTTTCACCGTGGAATTCATTGCACCCTTTGGCTGAAGTTTTTATGGCACCTTATAGAGTTAGGTGATCAGCGTCCATTGAATTTCATAAGAACATAAGAATGGCCCTACTGGGTCAGACCCAAAGGTCCATCTAGCCCAGTATCCTGTCTTCTGACAGTGGCCAATACCCGGTGCCCCAGAGGGAATGAACAGAACAGATAATCATCAAGTGATCCACCCCCTGTCGCTCATTCCCAGCTTCTGGCAAACAGAGGCTAGGGACACCATTCCTGCCCATCCTGGCTAATAGCAATTGATGGACCTATCCTCCATGAATTTATCTAGTTCTTTTTTTAACCCTGTTATGGTCTTGGCCTTCACAACATCCTCTGGCAAGGAGTTCCACAGGTTGACTGTGCATTTTGTGAAGAAATACTTCACACAATTTCAGTTGGATTTACATGCTGAACTCCCTTAGATGCCTTTAAAAACTTCTTCTTACTAGCTCATGGGCTCCACTGAGCCTCCTGCATCGCTTTGAGACAAATGTATGCAGTGACAGATCTGAACAGGACATAGACACCCTTGCTACTAAAATACCTTTTGGCACAGAGGAAGGCACACTGGCCTAGGAGCCAGGATTCTGTGAGTGGAAGACTCATCTATTCCACGTACTGATATTAATAATTTTCTGCAATTCATCACCTTTCCTATTGAGCAAGGCAGGTATCATTCCCGGATGGGTAACTAAGAACACCCAGTGCACAAGTGCGCTGCTGGCAGAGCTGAGAATAGGAAGTAGGTGTACAATGTGGCAGACCCATATTTCATCCACTCACTTGCCCTGCCTTTCAGAAGGACTATGCCATAAGTATGTGCTCGGCTGTGGCATGTAGGCTAGTTCTACAGAGCCACAAAGTATGTTGAGACCCCCATCGTTAGATGAACGAGCATGTTGTAATACAAATCACAATTGAAAAACAAATAGGACCCAGGAGTCCCAGTTCTCAGCCCTTTTCTAAATTTAACCTCTAAGATCACATCTCCCTCCCAAAGCCAGGAGGTCTACTGATGTCTAGCAAGCATTTGCAAGTGATGGAATTGTGTTGTTTCTCCAGTCTTCTTTAATTAAAAACACCTTGGAAATTCCACTCAAAAAATGAATTTCAAGCCCATCAAGGCTATAAAGCAAATCGCTCATGGTCTTTAATCACCTGACCACACTCTACTTGTTGCAGGATAGTGGCACTATAAACTATGGGATATGCTGATTATGGAAAAGGTTGTTGTCGGGAAAGGTGATAAAAGCAACCAATGTTTTGCACTTTGGCTGCCTTTTCTCAACGCTGCGGTCACGGGGCACATAAAGATACCTACTCACAGTGCAATGCCTGTTTGCCACTACCCCCTCCTGCAGCAAGGATGCACAGCATCAGTAAAGGCAGCCTGCATGAGTGCTGTAGCAACATTGTAATGTCAGCTGCTATATGCCAATAAAACGGGGACTGGGAAACCAGTGTAGACACGGCCTTAGCAATCCTTGTACTATAGTGATGGTTTTGTAGGGAAGGTATTTTGGCCTAAGAGTTGGGAGATCTGGGTTCGATGCCTAGTTCTTCCACTGATGCCTTATTGACATTTAATCTCTCTGTGCATTAGTCCCTCATCTGTAAAATGGAGACATTTCTTTGTCCAGCTTATCTATTTAGATTGGAAGCTCTTTGGGGTAGGCGCTGTTTTTCACTGTGTATGTATGTACAGTGTGAGGCACAACCAGGCACTACTTGAATACAAATAAGCAATACTTATTCTGAGTTGTTTGGTTTTCCTTGACTCTGCTACCCCCCCCCCCCACCTCTAATATACCTCACCCACAGACCATGACTGCATCTGTATAACTCCACCCGCTGCTTCTTTTTCTTCGCTACCTGAGACTCTCTAAAATAACATCCTATCGGTTTTCCTACAAGCTCTCCTAGTGTTATAGACATTTGCACTTGTTTGACTTGCTTGCAGTTCTGAACAACATGGACAATCAATGTAATTCAATGGCAAACCTGTCAACAAAGAACAAGTTCTGGCTGAGAAAGAGGTTGCCTAAGTATTTTGTCTTTTGTAACTCCCATTGAAGTCTACAGCAAAACTAGATAAATTCATGGAGGATAGGTCCATCAATGGGAACTAGATAAATTCATGGAGGATAGGTCCATCAATGGGAACTAGATAAATTCATGGTGGGTAGGTCCATCAATGGAAACTAGATAAACTCATGGAGGAGAGGTCCATCTATAGCTATTAGCCAGGATGGGCAGGAATGGTGTCCCTAGCCTCTGTTTGCCAGAAGCTGGGAATGAGCAACAGGAGATGGATCACTTGATGATCACCTGTTCTGTTCATTCCCTCTGGGGCACCTGGCATTGGCCACTGTCGGAAGACAGGATACTGGGCTAGATGGACCCGTGGTCTGACCCAGTAGGGCCATTCTTATGTTCTCCCTGGGCTCTTAAACATTCATTTTTCTGGTACAACAGCCACAGCCAGCTCTGCCTCTGTATTGTCAGAACCAGCTTTCTTAAAAGGTGAGGAGGGATTGTTGTGATGTGTGGCTAGAGCACTCTCTAAGGTTGCAATGCAAACCTCACCATTTCTTACTTCTCAAGGGTGGCTTCACACCCTGAACAAAACTATGCTCTCAGATTCACACTGTGGGTAGAGCGGAGCATGAAGCAGTTAAGCCGCGGTCACAGTCAGTGGCAGTGCCTGGACTAGATGTGGGAATCCTGACTCCCAGCCCCATGCTCTAACCACTAGTTAAGACACCGTGCTCATTGGCAAATTCTCTTTTGGGGCAGAGGACAGTAGCATCTAGTTCCCGGTAATCAACACCAAGACATTTTTATTTTAAATTAATTTGGTCATTTGTCAAAAATGGAAGCACATTTCACTCACCAGAGACTCAATAACAGCTCCTTGATAGAGCCAGTGTCGCCTAGTGGACAGATCGCTGGCCTGGGACTCAGATATTTGGGGTCTATTCCCAACTGTGCTGCCGGGCGATCATGGGCAAGTCACATCACCACTTTATGCCTCAGTTTCCCCATCAGTAAAATGGGGATGATGATACTGCCCTTGTGAGTAAAATCCTTTGAGATCTCCTAATGAAATGTGCTAGGTAAGCGGTAGGTGTTATTATTAACTGTCATCCTTATGCTTACTAAGTGCCTAGGTCCACGCTCCAGATCAATGCTGACTGTTCCTCCACTCCCAGATATCTCGGTGGAAGTGTAGGTTGAGTAAGCATTTAGCACTTTGCAGAGTCTAACCCACACGGCAGGGAGTTTTTCTCAGTCTGATTGTCACAGCAGCCTTGCCTTCTGACTCCTTCCCACTCAGATAGCTGTGAGTCAGCATATTATCAAAGACACTCTGGGGAAAGTCCAGCCAGGTCTGTACTGAGCCACTCTTCCTCGAAGGATGCAGCTTGGTTTTGCTGTCTATGTACTAGCACTTGCTGATTTACTTACAGAAAAGGGCCTTTGTACTTTGTGGCACTGTGGAACTAATGTCTACACTACGAAATTAGGTCGAATTTATAGAAGCCGGTTTTATAGAAATCGGTTGTATACAGCCGATTGTGTGTGTCCCCACATAAAATGCTCTAAGTGCTCTAGTCGGTGGACCGCGTCCACAGTACCGAGGCTAGCGTCGGCTTCCGGAGCATTGCACTATGGGTAGCTATCCCACAGTTCCCGCAGTCTCCGCCGTCCATTGGAATTCTGGGTTGAGATCCCAATGCCTGAATGATGCAAAACAGTGTCGCGGGGGGTTCTGGGTACATGTCGTCAGGCCCCTCCCCCTCCGTCAGAGCACCGGCAGACAATAGATTCACGCCTTTTTACCTGGGTTACCTGTGCAGACAACATACCACGGCAAGCATGGAGCCCGCTCAGATCAGCTCACCGTCACCATATGTCATCTGGGTGCCGGCAGACATGGTACTGCATTGCTACACAGCAGCAGCTAATTGCCTTTTGGCGGTAGATGGTGCAGCATGACTGGTAGCCATGAGGCTAGCAGTCATAGGGCTGCATTGCACCAGCCCCTTGCCTTTTGGTAGAAGATGGTATATTATGACTGGTATCCATCATTGTCGTACTGCAGTGGCTGTCAATCATGAGTACCTGGGCAGACATGCAACTGTCTCGATGATGATGGCTATCAGTCGTAGTATGCTATTTTCTGCCAATCGCCCAGTATTGTTTGCTAAGCGCCCAGAAGAGACCGAGGGCAATCTGGGTGCTGGCAGACGTGGGGCTGCATTGCTACACAGCAGCAGCCCCTTGCCCTTTGGTAGAAGATGGTATATTACAACTAGTATCCGTCGTCGTCGTACTGCAGTGGCTATCAGTCATGCTGCACCGTTGGCTGCCAGCTTAAGATGTAAAAAATAGATTTGTTCTGAATTCATTTGCTTCCCCTCCCTCCGTGAAATCAACGGCCTGCTAAACCCAGGATTTTGAGTTTAATCTTGGGGGGGGGGGCATTCTGTGTGACATTGTTTGTGTTTCTCCCTGATGCACAGCCACCTTTCTTGATTTTAATTCCCTGTACCTGTACGCCATGTCGTCACTCGGCCCTCCCTTCCTCCCTCCCTACCCTGGTCCATCAGATACTAGTTTCGCGCCTTTTTTCAGACCAGGCGCCATAGCTAGCACTGGGATCATGGAGCCCGCTCAGATCACCGTGGCAATTATGAGCACTATGAACACCACGCGCATTGTCCTGGAGTATATGCAGAGCCAGGACATGCCAAAGCGAAACCCGGACCAGCCAAGGAGGCGATTGCAGCGCGGCGATGAGAGTGATGAGGAAATTGACATGGACATAGACCTCTCACAAGGCACAGGCCCCAGCAATGTGGAAATCATAGTATTACTGGGGCAGGTTCATGCCGTGGAATGCCGATACTGGGCACGGGAAACAAGCACAGACTGGTGGGACCGCATCGTGCGGTAGGTGTGGGACGATTCCCAGTGGCTGCGAAACTTTCGCATGCGTAAGGGCACTTTCATGGAACTTTGTGACTTGCTTTCCCCTGCCCTGAAGTGCCAGAATACCAGGATGAGAGCAGCCCTCACAGTTGAGAAGCGAGTGGCGATAGCCCTGTGGAAGCTTGCAACGCCAGACAGCTACCGGTCAGTCGGGAATCAATTTGGAGTGGGCAAATCTACTGTGGGGGCTGCTGTGATCCAAGTTGCCAGGGCAATGAAAGACCTGGTGATATCAAGGGTAGTGACTCTGGGAAACGTGCAGGCCATAGTGGATGGCTTTGCTGCAATGGGATTCCCAAACTGTGGTGGGGCCATAGACGGAACCCATATCCCTATCTTGGCACCGGAGCACCAAGCCACCGAGTACATAAACCGCAAGGGGTACTTTTCAATGCTGCTGCAAGCCCTGGTGGATCACAAGGGACGTTTCACCAACATCAATGTGGGATGGCCGGGAAAGGTACATGATGCTCACGTCTTCAGGCACTCTGCTCTGTTTCGAAAGCTGGAGGAAGGGACTTTCTTCCCGGACCAGAAAGTAACCGTTGGGGATGTTGAAATGCCTATCGTGATCCTTGCGGACCCAGCCTACCCTTAATGCCATGGCTCATGAAGCCGTACACAGGCAGCCTGGACAGGAGTCAGGACCTGTTCAACTACAGGCTGAGCAAGTGCCGAATGGTGGTGGAATGTGCATTTGGACGTTTAAAAGCACGCTGGCGCAGCTTACTGACTTACTCAGACCTCAGCAAAAAGAATATCCCCATTGTTATTGCTGCTTGCTGTGCGCTCCGAAATATCTGTGAGAGTAATGGGGAGACATTTATGGCGGGGTGGGAGGTTGATGCAAATCGCCTGGCCGCTGATTACGCGCAGCCAGACACCAGGGCGGTTAGAGGAGCACAGCAGGGCGCGGTGCGCATCCGAGAAGCTTTGAAAATGAGTTTTGTGATTGGCCAGGCTACGGTGTGAAACTTCTATTTGTTTCTCCTTGATGAACCCTCCGCCCCCACCCACCCAGTTCACTCTACTTCCCTGTAAACCAACCACCCCACCCTCCCCTCCCCACTTCGAGCACCGCTTGCAGAGGCAATAAAGTCATTGTTACTTCACATTCATGCATTCTTTATTAATTCATCACACAACTAGGGGGATAATTGCCAAAGTAGCCCGGGATGGGTGGGGGAGGAGGGAAGGAAAAGGACACACTGCATTTTAAAACTTTAACTCTTATTGAAGGCCAGCCTTCTGATGTTCTGGCAATCATCTGGGGTGGAGTGACTGGGTGGCCGGAGGCCCCCCCACCGCGTTCTTGGGCATCTGGGTGAGGAGGCTATGGAACTTGGGGAGGAGGGCTGTTGGTTACACAGGGGCTGTAGCGGCGGTCTCTGCTCCTGCTGCCTTTCCTGCAGCTCAACCATACGCTGGAGCATATCAGTTTGATGCTCCAGCAGCAGAAGCATTGACTCTTGCCTTCTGTCTGCAAGCTGACGCCAACTATCATCTTCAGCCCGCAACTTGCTCTGTTCATCCCGCGATTCAGCCCGCCACCTCTCCTCTCGTTCATATTGTGCTTTTCTGATGTCTGACATTGACTGCCTCCACGCATTCTGCTGTGCTCTTTCAGCGTGGGAGGACATCTGGAGCTCCGTGAACATATCGTCCCGCGTCCTCCGTTTTCTCTTTCTAATCTTCACTAGCCTCTGTGAAGGAGAAACATTTGCAGCTGGTGGAGGAGAAGGGAGAGGTGGTTAAAAAAGACACATTTTAGAGAACAATGGGTACACTCTTTCACGTTAAATTTTGCTGTTCACATTACACAGCACATGTGCTTTCGTTACAAGGTCGCATTTTTCCTCCTATAGTGAGGGCCTGCTGGTTTTGTGTGAGAGATCACTCACGCAGTGCCAGGCAACAGATTTCGACTTGCAGGCAGCCATGGTAAGCCACAGTCTTTTGGCTTTTTTAACCTTCTTAACGTGTGGGAATAGTTTCAAACAGCAGAGCCCTCATTTCCCATATCAAGCATGAATTGGGTTGGCCATTTAAAATGGGTTTGCAATGTAAAAGGAGGGGCTGCGGTTTCTGGGTTAACATGCAGCACAAACCCAACTAACCCCCCCCCCCACACACACACACAATTCTCTGGGATGATCACTTCACCCCTCCCCCCACCGCGTGGCTAACAGCAGGGAACATTTCTGTTCAGCAGAGCAGGAACGGGCACCTCTGAATGTCCCCTTAATAAAATCGCCCCATTTCAACCAGGTGACCGTGAATGATATCACTCTCCTGAGGATAACAAAGAGCGATAACGAATGGATGTTGTCTGCATGCCAGCAAACACCGGGACCATACACTACAATGCTTTGTTATGCAATGATTCCATACTACGTGCTACTGGCCTGGCATGGTAAAGTGTCCTACCATGGTGGACGGGATAAGGCAGCCCTCCCCAGAAACCTTTTGCAAAGGCTTTGGGAGTACATGAAGGAGAGCTTTCTGGAGATGTCCCTGGAGGATTTCTGCTCCATCCCCATACACGTTAACAGACTTTTCCAGTAGCTGTACTGGCCGCGATTGCCAGGGCAAATTAATCATTAAACACGCTTGCTTTTAAACCATGTGTAATATTTACAAAGGTACACTCACCAGAGGTCCCCTGTGTGCCCTCAGGGTCTTGGGTGAGTTCGGGGGTTACTGGTTCCAGGTCCAGGGTGACAAACATATCCTGGTGGTTGGGGAAACCGGTTTCTCCGCTTCCTTGCTGCTGTGAGCTATCTACATTACCTCCATCCTCATCTTCCTCGTACCCTGAACCCTCTTCCCTGTGTGTTTCTCCAGTGAGGGAGTCATAGCACACGGTTGGGATAGTGGTGGCTGCACCCCCTAGCATCGCATGCAGCTCCGCGTAGAAGCGGCAAGTTTGCGGCTGTGCCCCGACCTTCCGTTTGCTTCTCTGGCTTTGTGGTAGGCTTGCTGTAGCTCCTCAATTTTCACGCGGCACTTCTGTGCGTCCCTGTTATGGCCTCTGTCCTTCATGGCTTTGGAGACCTTTTCTAATATTTTACCATTTCGTTTACTGCTACGGAATTCAGCTAGCACTGATTCATCTCCCCATATGGCGAGCAGATCCCGTACCTCCCGTTCGGTCCATGCTGGAGCTCTTTTGCGATCCTGGGACTCCATCACAGTTACCTGTGCTGATGAGCTCTGCGTGGTCACCTGTGCTCTCCACGCTGGGCAAACAGGAAATTAAATTCAAACGTTTGCGGGGCTTTTCCTGTCTACCTGGTCAGTGCATCTGAGTTGAGAGTGCTGTCCAGAGCGGTCACAATGAAGCACTGTGGGATAGCTCCCGGAGGCCAATAACGTCGAATTCCGTCCACACTACCCCAATTCCGACCCGCTAAGGCCGATTTTATTGCTAATCCCCTCGTCGGAGGTGGAGTAAAGAAACCGGTTTAAAGGGCCCTTTAAGTCGAAAGAAAGGGCTTCGTCGTGTGAACGTGTCCAGGCTTAATTCGATTTAACGCTACTAAAGTCGACCTAAACTCGTAGTGTAGACCAGGCCTAAATCACCTAGCAATTCCTCTTTTCCCCACTTGCAGCAGCAGGGGAGCCCTGAATTATGCAGCGATATCAATGAATATTAAAGCGAGTCTTGGCTCTTCAGTGGCATCGGTGTATTTCTTAAACCATCCCGCAACATCTGGCGCTCTGAGCGCCCATCCCGACACAACACAGAGATTCTTAGTGGGGGAGTAGCAGGGGGAGAACACTTTTGGATTTTCTGATATTTCTGGAATGAGCAAAACCTTTGCAAAAAAGTGAAAGACACATTCACAGGCCTTAGATCATGGGGGTCTGCTCTTGTGTCTGCCAGCAGCAGCAAATCATTGGTGTAGCTGGATCAACGCAATCCCAGAGTTTAGACAGGCAAACGCACTATATGCCCCAGTGCAACTTAATCTGGTTCAAAGCAGAAATAAACAGCATCAGTGGAAATCACAACTTACAACTGCTTTGCCTGTCCACACTGCGGGTTTGCAGCAGCACAGCTATCCTGGTGGTTAAACCCCAGTGTAGATAAGGTCTTACCAACTGTAGACGCTCTAACCAGAGGTCTGGAAGACAGGGAGGGGGTATGATAGGTGTACAGTGTCATCTAACCTTGTTAGACAGCATGGTGATAAAAAGCCAAAGCAGTACTGTCGCTATACTAGAGCGCCACCTGGTGTACTACCCCTGGAACTGCATGATTACTAGAGTATATGTAGGGCTGAGAGACTGTCCCAGCTTCTCAGCAATAAGAACCAGGAATACATAACTGGCAGGCCCAGTGCAACCATTTAGGCAACCGCCTAGGATTTGGGAGGCGCCATTTTCTTCGGCAGCGACCACGGCTGCCGGATCTTCGGCCGCTCCGATCGCTGCCGGTATTTAGGCGGAGGGAGCTGGGGCAATGGAGCTCGGGGAGGGGCGCCTGCAGCAAGGCGGGGGCGGCACGCAGGGGAACTCCCCGCCCCAGCTCACCCCTGCCCCGAGCATGCCCTGGCTGCTTCACTGCTCCCGCCTCCCAGGCTTGCGGCGCCTAAGCTGATTGGCACCTGGCGCAAGATGGAAGTTTCGCCTAGCATCCTTCCACTGGCCCTGATAACAGGGACTTACCAGCTGGAAGAGCAGAAGATACAGCAAACAGCAGCTAATTACAAAATGGCCCCTCTAAGATTGCAGCTGTCTGGCTCCGCTCAGTTTAAAAGAACAGCCCCAGAAAGCCATGCTGTGGGGCAAGGGAGAAACGTCCCTTCAAGAAGGGAACCCTGGGCTGGTGAAAGTTATGTGGGACCCGGGTGTCACTTAGAAAGAAGCTCCTGGAGATAGGGCCCAGTGTTGCTATCACTGTTGTATTCCAGGGGCCAGGTGTATACAAGAGTGAGGAAACAAAGGATGCTGTGTCAAAAGTCTTGGTGACAGTCCTTTCAAAACAACCAGGCTAGCCCTGTAGCTTTGTAGTGAATATCCAAAGCCACCATGAAAAAAAACAAATCTTATCCTTGGGCCCAGTGTCTGACTTTCCAGATGATCGGGGCTGGGAGCATTGTGAAAACAGTTCTCACCTGCCCCAGTAGCTCCAGGGCTACCGACTGTACCCAGCACTGAAATCACTTGTAGGCATTACTTGCCACAACTTCAGATGGGGGTGGAAAGGTGTTTTGATACAGCGTTTTTGGTATTACATTCCAACATAATCACACTGCCTCAGGAGCCTGCCCTTTTAGCTCCAAGGGTCCCCAGTTCAAATCGTGCTGCGGTGGCCATCCCAGCTAGGACATTGCACAACCTTCCCCACCCGCTTCTATAATAGACCCATGTTCTAATCCTTGCTCTAACTCCTGGTCAGCTGGTACTAGTGTTGTGCATGTGGTGCCTGGCTCAGAGAGGATAAGGGCCCTATTACTAGTGTCAAGTGAAGGAAAATGTCTTTACCTCAGGTGGTTGAGGCCTATAGCATGGGAGCTAGAAGATCAAGGTTCCAGTCTCAGCTCCTTAACTGAGCGAGTGTTGGTTGCGTCTCCTCTCTGAGGCCTACTTTCCCCATCTGTTCTTGGCAATCCCAGCCCTCACAGCTGCGAGAGGTTGATGCTCGGAGTGTGGGGAATGTGCGCAAGTTTGAACTGGGTAAGGTGCTTTGGGAGACCATTTGTATAAAAGACTCCATAGAAAGTGAAGCTGTATTCAGTGTGTCACATCCTTGTTCACTGGTTCTGTCTGAGGAGATGAAGCTCACTTTGGGCCTAGAAATTAGGTGGCTGGGTGCTGAAAGTTGAGCACCTACCACTGCATTCGGGCACCTAAGATCTAAATTAGTGCTGATTAAAGTGAGTGGGAATTGAGGGCACTCAGAAGCTCCCAAGATCTGGTCATAAGAGAGATGAGAAATGTAGGACAGGAATGCTCCAATCCCAGCTGCAGGGGAAGAATGTCTTCAATTGCGAGAGTCTTGGCCTCAGATCTTTGACCCAAACAACCAAAATGTTGCTGACTCGACCAAGTGCACTCGCTTCATGCGATGGGAATCGAAAGTTTGGGCAGCGTAATTAGGTTAAACTGTTTTCTTGATAGTACCGTATTTGCATATTGCACAGCCGAGCTTCAGATTTTATCTGTAAATAGGCCCAATTTGGGGCCTCTAGCCATGCAAATTAATGGGAGGAGGGACTGTCTAGGCAGACTTGCGTGTCAGGTGGATAATTGCCCGGTGACAGGCCCTAGAAATAAAGGCCGCCAACTGGATCTCATAGCAGCTATGCCAAGAAAAGGGCAAACGTGGTCTTTCATTGAATAGCAAGAATGTTATCCCGGCGCTCAGGAAACATAGTGATGTTAAGATATAGCTGTACATTTCACTCATCTACTTTTTGCCACCATGATTATTTGCATCTGGGGAAACACAGAGTGATTACAGCTGGGTGGGAATTTTGCAAACAAATTGTCTTTTATCGGAGAGGCAAAAAAAAAGACTTTTTTTTCAGAAATGAAACATTTTGCGAAGCCAGATAGTTTTCTTGTGGCTATGCTTAACTTTTCAAAAGTTCTTAATAGAAGCTGCAATTTAAAAAAAAAAAAAATAAACTAGCCTATTGGGCTTTTGGCCTTCATTTTTCAATTATTAATTGTTATTATTTTATTAATGATTATTATTTGCACTACAGTAGCACTTTGGAGCACCAGCCACAGACCAGGAACCCATTGTGTTAGGCACTATACAAACACAAAACAAAAAGACAGTCACAATCTTTCAGTTCTTGCTCTTCTTCTCCTTGTACATTTAGGCTTCCCACACAGTTGTCTTCTTTGGGCTTTGTGTTCTAACATCCTTATGTTCCGCCATCATTGAACCTTAGTGTTTTGTGGTTGGCTGTTCTTATTATACCTCCCTCCTTTTTTTTTTGTGTAATTGTGTGTTCAGTCATTAAGCCTTCTTTGTGTTCGGTCATCAACCTTGCTGGCTTGGTTTTGCTGCCTTGCTGATTTTGATTGGACAGCTCAGCCACCCGGGGGGATTTTTTTTTGTTTGTTTTTCAAAATCAAACAGAGTGTCTTTTTGAAAACCTTCAATTTCAAATAAAAAAAAAATATTTTTGAAAATGAAAAAATGCCTGTGACATGGTGTATCTACCTCCCACTGGTCCTGCAGGGGTTAATGTGCATTGTGGGCTGAGGAAGCCACATCTCTCTGTCCCTGCTGGGCATGCTCAGTCTGGAGACAGAGTATAAAGAGAAGCAGCCCTGCTCGTTTGGGCCGGACTGCCAAGGAGGAAGGATGTGTATTGCAAGCTCCCTCCAGAGAGCTGTGGGAGCCCCGGTCAGGTCGACACTGACCAGGCACGCCAAACCCCACGCGGACCCCGGGCTGCCTGCGGATACCTGAGAGGGAACTGAACCTGTCGGAGATCTCTCCAGCTGAAGATCCCAGGGACCAAAGGACCAGCGGACTGCTTCACTGAAAGACAGGATCGGAAGTGGCCCAGGGGAAATAAGACACTGGCCCAGCCATAGGACCGTGAAACTTGTCAGCGTGTTGTAGTGGGATCCCCACTGACCCAGTGGCGGAACCAACCGCCACTGTTTGGGCCCTGGGCTGGGACCCAGTGGAGTAGGGTGGGCCTGGGTCCCCCTACCCTCTACTACCAACCCCATCCCTGGGGTGGCAGCCTCCCCACATTAGGCCTGTGTTTCTCTGCTGTCTGCCAGAGCTAGGACAGCAGGCTGTTTGCTCCTCCACCCTGCCTGAGGGCCTGAGCACCCCAGACTGCATGTTTGTTGCTCTACCCTGTCTGAAACCCTAAGACTGAGCCAGTTTGGTGCTCCACCTGGCTTGAAGGTCTGAGACCCTGCGTAGTGGCCCCAAAGAACTCTGCACTGAGAGAAAGGGTAGCCCAAAGAATTCTTACCACTAGGCCACACTGTCCCATTTTTGTCGGTTAGACCATCAGAGCGACTCTAGCAGCTGGGGAGTAAAGCCCCCCGCCAACCGTACATCCCTGGGTGTATCTACCCCGTGACAATGTGCAATAAAAATTATGCAGAAAATGTCAAACAACAAATCCATTCTATTTTGAAAACTAACAGGATGAAAATGAGCTTGGGGATTTTCAACCAAGGTAACAATCTAATTATGTGGGTATAGATAAAAGGGCATATGGAGGGGGAGAACCTAGTGTGGATGCAATTATACTGATATAAAAAGTGCTTATGGTGTTATAGCTTATTCTGGTTTGGTGTAATTGTGTCTATTCTAGGGTTTTTACCAGTATGACTATGTTGTAAAAAATTACATCCCCTACCCAGTATAGTGACACCAGTAGAACTTCTATGTGCCGTCCAGGCCTAAATAACAAAAAAGTGAAATCCAGGGAAGGTGAAAATGCAAGTTAGTGCTACTGCTGAGACTACAGTAAAGATTTAGGTCTAAATTGTGCTTGAGTAGTTAGTTACATCCACAACCCCACAACGTCTCACTGAAGCCAATAGGTCTATTTGTGTGAGTAATTGCAACGAAGTGTGTAAGGAGTTCATAATTACACTGGCTTACCTCTGGGATCGAGGCAAAATGTGTTACACTTGCTTGTTCTCTGCACCAAAAATAGCAGGATGGGATCAAAATGTTTTCCATCAGGGACAGCCAATCTTTTTACAAAGCCTGGGACTCAAAAGTTGCTTTATTACAGATTTCTTTCACCCTACTCCAACTGCCTGGAAAAGTAAAGAATTAGGCTAGTTCTACCATACACCCTTTCCCCTTCACATTTTCCTATGTATAGAAAAGAGTTTAAAGTAGAATTGGCTGAAAAGCAAATACTAAATCATTTTTAGAAATTTCAGCTGGTTGGAAAACTGAGGAAAAAATAGACAATTTTTCATTGCAATAGTTGAGCAATTCATCAAAAAAATCAACATACAAAAAAAGTAAGACTGATCGGTGACATGAAGCCTATCAAAGAAGGGTCAGAAAAACTTGGACAGAACCATTTTCCATTGGAGAATGCAGTTCTATTTAAATCAAAAAGCTTCAGAAAATTGTGTAGATTTGCTGACATTTTGTTTTGGAGGGGGAAAAGTTCTGCTAATATTGAAACATCCTATTTGGCCATTTGGGGAATGAAACATTTTAATTTTTTTAAATTTTTTAAATTGTATTAAATGTTTTAATTGACCTGAAACAAAAAAAGTTACCGGAATTTTCTTTCACAGAGAATTTTGAAATTTTCGGGTTTCATCATGTATTTCAAACAAATTTCAAAACCTCGGCCTCCTGTGCTGAATGGAATGTCTATTCTCGCCACAGCTCTACAAGTCACCTGTGACCCTTGTGTGTGAAAGGCAGAGCTGGTCAAAAAAAGTAGGAATAAAAAAATCATGAAAATATTCAAACATCTTTACTGTTTTTATATCAATATTTTTATTTTTGAAAATTGAAACATTTTGATCAGCTGGGGAAGAACGGGGGTGTTTGTCCAAATTTGAATTTAACAAAAAAGTGTCTTCAAAAATTCCAAATCAGAAAAATTTCAACCAGCTCGAATGAAAGGAGTTTGGCTGTCTCAGTCCAGTTCCTGGTGGGCAGATGCCCACATCCCCAAAACCACAGCCATGATTGGTGCTAACTAGGAAAGATTAAAGAGATATAGACCCTGTCAATACTAGGCCTGTGTCTACACTAGAAGCATTTTACTGGTATAGGAATACCAGTTTACTACACTAGCACTCCTAATGTGGAAAGAGTTATACTGGCTGTGCCTTTACCAGCATAGCTTATTCCTCCACCACCACCATGAGCAAAACAAGCTGCCTTGGTCAAAGTGTGATTTTGGTGGTACGACTGCCTCTATGCTAGGGGCTTTTGGACAGAAAAACTCTGTTGGTCAGATATCAGACTAGCATAGCTAAGCTGGCAGAAATCTGCAGCGTAGACATAACCTAAGGGCATTCACAGAAGCACAATTTTCTACTATCCCTCTGTCCCATTGCTAGAAGAGCAGCCTTTTCTACAGCTGTTGTAGCAAGACCATTTAACAGCTCTCAGCAACAGTCTGGCAATCCCTTGCCTCTGTGATCTGGATTAAGAGTGAGCATGGGCAAAAGGGGGAATAAATGGCTTATGGAGATATCTGGGTCTCTGATGTGAATGTAGTCCAGGCTGACAGGGACCATCAGGCTCTTTGGCTTAGATGAAGTCAGTTGGGGATGGTGTGGGTCTCTTAGTTTCTATTGGATCAGTGTCCACCTCAGCAAAGTCACTGCCACTGCTGGCCACTTGCTGGCAGTCTCAGCAGAGAATAATGGAAAGGATGCAGACAGGGCCCCTGAGACGCTGATAGAGAACAGTGCGGAGAAAGCGGTGCCTGTGCTGGAGACCGCGTATGTCAATCTGCAGCACCGCGAATGTGGCACCATTCTCAAATACTACGAGCCCTGAAAGAGAGAGAAGTGCGCCCTTCTCTGCTGATTTATCTTCCGAAGCCCTACCCCCAGGATTTTACACCAAATACTGACTCCAGTCCTGTCTTGCTATCAGTCAGCAATTAACCCACATCTGATGACTCTGAATCACTGACAACCCCCGTACAGACCTCTGGTTTAAACCCATCAGACTGCAGGCTAGACGAAGAATGTCTGGCAGATTGAGAATGGGTCCCCCTCCCCCCAAAATAGCAGCCAGCGTACAATACAGCAAAGGGTCTCCATACAACTGCATACCCAAGTCTCAAAATGAGTCCCTTTTCTCTGGCATGCAATGGAAAGCAATATGAGATACTGGAGATCAGCCACTCATCAGTCTGTACAGCTGCATCTAGGAAACTGCAGGCATCTGTTTAATTGTTAACATGAATTTACAGTCAGAGGAGCAGTGATTAGTGACACTATGGGTCTGTCTAGATTAGAGGTTATAGTTCTGTTCTAACTCAGATTTATCAGCTATTGTAAATTCTCATCAAGACACATCACAAATGTTTATACTTTACCCGAGGCTGAGTCCTGGGATAAACCACAGATATTTGCATCCTGGAACAAACATCTGCAGCAGAGGTGACACATGGGGGGGAGGGTGCTTGTCATGTGCCCCCCCCAGATTTCTTGGGATGCCTCTCACTGGGACACCTAGAGCAAAAAAGCAGCAACGCCCCCGCTGGCAGCACTCACCGTGTGTCCATCAGTGCGGGGAGGAGGAAGCAACAGGGCCGCTGGCTGAGCTCCCCTCACCTCCCCTTGCTACATGGGGCTGCTTCTCCTTCCCTGATGCTGGAGTCCCAATGCTGCCTGCTTTGCAGTCCCCCCACCACATCAGAACCTTTCAAATGTGCCCACCCATCCCCATCCAAATGCCACCTCTGGGGTGGCAGTTACTGTTATGTTAGTTAAGCTGAGTTAACTGGGAATCAGTTCCATCAATAGCCACACACACGAGTCCAGACCGACCTACCTGGTAGGATTCCATATTCTCTCTCGCTCAGTGACCCCTGGCTCTAGTTTGCTCCCTTCACCAAAGATATTTCCTGACTGCCAGCAGCACAATCTGCAGCCTCTCTCCTGTCTCTATTGGCTCTGCATGGTGAGCAGTGGCAAACATCTGGGTGACAGTTCAGTAATCAAAGATGTCTCAAAGAAAACCAAAAGCAGACAATCCCTGCTCCACTAAAATCATCTCTGCTGTCAATGTCAGCGAGGCCAGGATTTCACCCTGGAAGCGGAACTGAGCAAGTATTGCCTTCAAATGCCGAATGACTGTTCTATTTCTGCCTGTAACACAGAGGCATATGTGTGGTTCACCACTTTATCAGCAGCTCTTATCAGGCCCAACAAACTCACTACATCTCACGCACTTGTAATAATCTGTGTCTAAAAGGTGGCACGTAAGATGTTCCTTGGAAAATTAATAACTCACTGATCATTAATATTCTTGCATGATGTATACAGAGGGTGTGTACAAAGACTTATAAATATGTGCTAGGTATATTCTAAAAATTTCTTTGGCAAGCAATGCACAAGCCCTGTCTGTCGTAGACAACAGAATGTGTATTTGCTTTTCTGACCAACCTAGTCTTCAGGCAGAGACAATGAAAGTCTATTTACTTATCAGGTAAACAAAGCTAACAAGTGGGGGAAGAGACTGTACCCCGGTGTCTATACCCCAGCCGGACAGAGAAACTTGGGACATGTTTACATGTTCAGCACTCCAGCTGTGCTGCTGCAGCGTGTCTGGTGAAGATGCTCTATGGGACGGGAGAGAGCTCTCCTAGCAGCATAATGAAATCACCTCTGCAAGCGGCAGAAGCTACATCAGCAGAAGAAGCGCTCCTGTCAACATAAGCACTGGTGTGGACAGTGGTATGTCGGTGTAACTGATGTTGCTCAGGGGTGTGATTTATTCACGCCCCTACTGCGACACAAGTTCTGCTGACAAACTGTAGTGTGGCTATAGCCTTGGTCTGGGTTTTACTTTTCAAAGGTTTACTGGCCTATAACGACAGGGGGTCTGAACCTCAAAAGATAAGTAATTGAATCAAATGATTGTATACAATACTACTGTATTTAAAAGTGTATCAAGTAAGATCTTTTAAAGCTAATGACACACTGGTGATTAATATCATTGTGAAATGTCTGTATTACCACTCTGTGAGGAAATATAGATGATATTATGCTTTCAAGTCTGATCAAACACAGGGAGAAACCGGTTCCCTCCCAGACAGGAGGGAAGGCAGCTATCTACCTGTTGGCAATGAAAATAAGGAAGGCGTGATCAAAAGCAATGGAAGACTTATTTACATAGAAATCACCAGGGAGATGTGAAGTTCATAGGAAAGGAAGAACAGCATGAGGTCATCCTGAGCGGGGGACAAACCAGTGAGCTTGGCAAGAGATAAGGGGAGAGGAGAAGCCATCTTGGCATCTATCACAAGACAGACAAGGGGCCATACCTCATGCAAGTTGAGAAAGATGTGTCCTTCAGCCAAGGAGGGGTTGAAGTCTCTGAGAACTGAATATAAGAGAACCTACTGCGGCAAGATCTTTCACCTAGAAAAACAAGAGAAGCCAGCAGCTTGTACTTCTGTGGAAAGTCCTGACTGAGGGAAAGTCAGCCATGGCTGGAAAGAAGAAAGATTGGTAAGAAATGTTGAACAAAGCCTGTAGATTGCTAGATTTCGGTTTAGACTGTTAGATGGCATTTTCACTTTTATTTGCTTGTAACCATCTCTACTTTTATTTCTTGTACTTGGCACCACTTAACCTATGTCCTTTTCTTAATAAGCTTGTTTTATTTTTACAATAAACCAACTCAGGGAAAGGGTGTTTCTCCCGTTTATATTAATAAGCCGTGATATGCTTTTGTCTCTTTCAAGGAACAAACAAACCTTAATCTCTCTCTAAACGGTCCAGGAGCGGGCTTTGCTCGCAGAGCACAGAGTTTTGGGAAAATTCAGGATGGTGCATGCTTTGGAGTCACCTTGCCAAGTCGTCAACCAAGGTCTGGTGGAGACCAGTGGAAGTCTGTGGTATTGCAGGCAACCTCCTGGATACAAAGTGAGAGACCAGGGCTGCCCAACAAAGACATAAAATGCATGCTGCTTGTTGAGTGCAGGCATCCCAAGCACAGAGCTATTGTAGCAAAGTTTTAAGGCACTTATGTGGTACAGGGTAAGAGGTGACAACTCCACCAGTTTGGATGCACCCCAGAACATGACAATGCCCCTAGAATTCATTTGCATAATACTAGGAGCACAAATAGAACAATCATTTGGAATTTGAATGCATTTGAACGTAGCACTTGGTCAGCTCCACCCACTGGGTGAAATCCTGGCCTCACTGAAGTTAATGGCAAAGATCCCAGCAAACAGGCTTTCCCTTTGCCCAGATGTTTGGTCTGATTTTATTTGTTACTGTTTATGATGGATTAATGCTGCTAGCTCGCTGTTGTTTGTTACCAATATATTTGCTGTGTCTGGAGCCTAGAACTTTTCCTGTGGGCTTTATTTTAACCTATTGTTTAAATCTAAATAAATACCAATTAAAGGTACTAGAGCTAGCATAAGGCTGACTGAATCTGGCCCACAGAGAACAACTGAACTACTCCCATAAGGCATAATTTAGTGTCATTCATGTACCAAATGCCATACGTAGTGCTTTGTTAGTCAGTTTTCAAAAGGGATTGGACAGAGTAACACTTTTGAGCCTAGAGGAGCCATCTCTAAGTGAAGCCGTCTCAATAGTTATTTGTAGTTGTTAGACACTGTACCTAAAATATACCCATCCCAAAACATGTAATAGTTGCTGATCTCATTGGCATCAGTGCAAAAGCTGACAAGCCCCTGCTGCAAGCACATCTGCTTTGAAAGCCCATGAAGCACCACTTTCTAAGCCACCCCTCAAGAAAAAGGGTCTGTCCATGTGTGCAGAAGCTAGCGTGTTGGGTGCAGAGCTTCCAAACACAGCCAAGTTACATGCCCTCTGCTGAGCAGAGTCCAACCCCACAGAACATCCGCATCGTAAGGCACACCACTGGAGAGACACGACCTTGACATTTTATTATTTGGATAAGTATTGTAGCATCCACTGAACACAAGGCTGAGACAACAGTTAGACAAAGGAAAAAAGCAGTATCAGCTGTACAGAGAGTGAAATACCAAGGACCACTTTCAACAGCCACTCCTGCGGAGAGCCCTTTACAGAGAGAGTTACTAATACAATTCTGATAAACCTTGCACCAACACTGCTAGGCATGATTCTGGGCATATGGTTTTGGAGCTTTCTAGGAATAGATAATCATCTCTTTGTGGTATAAGCCTATTACACCATATAATACAGAAGCCCAAATCTTCAGTCTTACAAATCACTGGCTAAAAGGGAGTTAGTAACACTTTACATCCTTCTCTGCTTGTCCCTGGAGAGCAGTGATAGAAGCGAGCACTAATTCAGCTGACAGTGCTTATGGAGTCGCTGGGTAAAGTTTTCATAAGTGCCTGAGTCCTGTTAACTTTCAGTGGGACTTGGTGCTTAAATCCCTTTGAAAATGAATGGGACCTAGGCTCAAAAGCACCTAAAACAATTTACGGAACCTTTACTTTGTTTCCAGTATTAGGCATGGCTTTCAATGTATCATGTGTCTTGTTCTACTCATTCTAAAGGCAGAACTGTTATTGATGTGGATGAGAACTCTAGACAGATCTGGAATCACATGTATCCCTTAGAAACTCTGCAGCCTTAAATGCCTTGATATGTAAAACCCTAGTTGGTATTGAAACATGTTACCAACTTGGTAACCTTTCCAAACCCTGTCACCAATCTGGCTTTGAAATTCCAGATAGGGCTGTGAGATTCATTCATCCTTGGCTTCCCTCACCTACTACCAAGTCTAACATTGCACAGCAAGAAGAGCCTTTGAATCACATTTGCCAAGTCAAACCTGCCTACTTCTGGGAGTGTCAATTAAGATCCAATTGCAGAATCATTGTTCAAAATGGTCCGAATATCACAGCTCAGGTTGAGTTTGCAGCATAAGTATTCAGGGAAAAGGACAAATTATCTTGACTCGTAAACTAAGCAGATTCAGGTCTTGAATCACTAGAGATTATGGAACCCAATGTCATTTCCTAAGTGCATATTAATATCCCATTTAAAAACTGTAAAGTATGAGAATTTATAAAACTGTTGCCACCAAATGGTGAATTTGTGCATTGCCACTGTAAAAAGTAAAAGTAACACTTTAGGCAAACATTTAAAAAAATGGAAGTGGGGTTTAAAAGGACCACTTCGGAATGAGAAATCTGTGCTACGTGAAAGTGTATAGCAAGAACTTGTATCCTGAGCTCTCCACACGGAGATAAAAATCCCAAATCAATCTCAACTATTGTGTCCTGAATGAAGCTCATTAGCAGTTGCATACAGCTGAGACTCACCTAGAGCACATTTAGAAGATAAGTAATTTGTACGCAAGGGCTTTTTGCTACTCATAAAAACAAAAACATTCCAATGGTTTTGGAATCAAACTAACCAAAACAGACTTTGGATCCCCAGGCCTTCAAGAACCAGCTTCTTTATTCCCTCTCAAGCTCCATGAGGCAGTGCAGCTGCAGAGTTTGCCAATTCCAGCTTGGGCTACAAGTGGCAGAAAGTTCAGTTCTGCCAAGTAAAGCATTCAGGATGGGTCTGAGGACTCAGAGGAGAAGAGTTTCCAATGCCAATTCATGAGAATTTGGCATCTCCCACCCTGAAGTTCAGATTAAGAAGATAATGTCATCAGACATCATGATCTGGTTATCGTCTTGCATGCGCTCCAATGCCACCTTGACTTCAGCTGCCGAGAAGGGGTCAGGGTTGTCCCGGTTGATGGACTCCATCAGGCTCTTCAGACCCACAGACTGCGCATGGGCAGCTCTGAACACCTCCAAGAGGCCAGCCTTGAAAGCTTTCAGCCTAGCCAAGCAGGAGGAAAGGTAATTAGAACCAGAAGCTAGACTCAAATCATTCTTCATTCCCAGCCATTAGTTCTTCCCCAGAGAGAGTCACAGCTCCCAGCACGAGACCAAAGATTGAGGACTCTAGCACTTGCAACCTATCTTGGGAATTTTTAAGGAGGCTTATCACCTTAGTGCCTTACCTGCCAGCCACGTGAGTCAGGGTCAATGGTAACTGCTATCTGACAGAGTGCCTTCCAAGCTGCAGGATTTCAAAGTGCTTTACAAACTAGATAGAATTCCCGCACCCGACCCGGAAATGCTGTTCAGGACAGGAAGCAAATAATACTCCAACTGAACTGCAGGTGGTATTTTACCCAATTCGGAATCTGGTCAGCTCATAGGAGTTAAAGTCCCCTAAGTCTTGTGACAGCTATTGCAACCCCATGCCATATTAAATGTATGAATGGTTTATGCAGGATTGTGTTCTACTCCACGGGGGAAAGGTCACCACAGCTCCATCAAGAACTAAAAACAGTGGGTGATTAAGTCAAGTCACTAAGACTGTAAAACTTCCCCAGAGAAGGACCCTCTTCTGGGGTGGTTTTGTTCAAACTGGGTTTGCCAAAGCCCAAGCAAGAAAGAACGTGGGATACATAAACAGACCCAAGGCTTCAGCAAACAGACAGTGACAACTCTCATGGAAGGGTTGGAAAGGACGTTGGCCTATCAGACTCCCCATGTGGGAGACAGGTGAATTCTGACTGGGTTAGTAAGCACATACGACCTGTCATTCGATATGTTTTCTCTGTAATGCTTTTACTCAAAGAATAAAAGTACTTTGCTTTGGAAGAGCTGTGTCGTGACCTGTAACAGTCTTCGGAGACAAAGCAAAGCCCAGGTGCTGGCCTTAAGGCAGACTGGCTGGCTGGAGCTATCACAGTGTAAGGCAAGGAGCTGGGCTGTCTTACAACCACCAGTTAGAAGGGAGTGGGACGTGGGACCCTGCCCAGAGACACGGGATGGCTGGAGACCTGAGAACACAGGGGTTACAGACACCGAACCGTCAAAGAGTGCCATGTGACCAGAAGCCCTGACCATATCTTACGTCTGCCCTAAGTGGCAGCAAGCACGTCAAACAACACAGTCCCCCCGCTTAGCACCATGTGGGGCAAGGGCTTGGCACTTAATCAGAGGTGCTCACTGGGTCACCCATACCACTTCCTGGGAATTCACCAGAGGTTTCCCATTCAAATACTGCTCTAGCCCAACCCTGCTGAGTTTATAAGGCTTAAGGAGATTTAAGCCAAGATGGGGCTATGGATGCATAATATAGTAATTAACTTCCACCTCAGGCAGACTTAGTGCCCAGAAAAAGCTCTGCACTCTGGGTGTATCTGAGCGCAAGATACCACTGGAGCACACACATTTCCCTGGCACTTGGAACCGCAGGCTCAGGTGAGACTTGCAAGTCCAGAGCTGGTCTCCTTATTCTCTTACTCTAAGGGATAGAAGTCTTCCAACACCCAGTCTTCTCCCCCAGCTGGAGTTAAATCCCATGAAGATGGAGTACATTATCCCAATTTCTGTCTGCAATGTAAGCCCCTACCACACCCACAAGAAAGACTCAATATGTTGCTAGCAGGGAAAATAACCTGTTACCCTACAGGGGACTGGCTCAAATCCACCCAAGCCAGTAATGACCAGGATTGCTACCATCCAGATGCCTATCTGAAGTGATTCAGGGGGCTAGTTAAGTATCCGCATCAAAGGCAGCCTTTCTATACACACTCAGCAGGAAGGGGAAGGTCTGGACTATACCTCTTTTTCCCCCAAGCAGGGAGAGAGGACACACACGGTGGGTCAACTCACACTGCGCCTGATTGGACTGCACCTGTTTTGTGACCATCAATCAGTATTTTATTTAAAAGGAAGAGTGGTGAATCCCCCAGGATTTCCATCTTGGTTTCTGGATAAGAGTTTATTTGATGCTAAGCCACAGAGCTGACCCCTTTGAGATCCAATGACGTAACTCCCCATGGCTTCTTTAGCCCACCACTCACCTTGAGTCAGCCAACTCGGTCTTTTTGCTCCCTCCAGTCTCCGCAGGTTCAGGGGTCTTTGGGGTATGTGCCTGGACTGGAAGCAGAAAGCGAAGATGAGACAGCTGGCAACTGAGAGCTACACGTCATCCCCCAATGTCTGCGCGCACACAAGATATAGTAGCATATGCTGCAGCAACCAGGAGATTACTATCATCTTTTGTACAGCCTGGATCTGTACAGCATCTTGTAGAGCGTGGCTGCTGCTAACTTCTTTCCAGAGCAAGGATATTATTCCTTCCATGTAGTTTTACAGTGGCTAATTAGTCTGGCTGTTAATTCAGTGTCTAGCACAACAGGACCCTGAACGGGGCCCTGGGATGCTACTATAGTAATTAATAGCCACTCTCTCACAAAATCCATGCAAGGAATAATGCCATTGGTACACACTGGTGATATCCGTATCGGATTTCTGTAGTGGTGGCGTTTAGACATTTGGGGAAATGGGCTCATGACGATGACACAGCATTGCTCCCTATGGCATACCATCCTGGTACTCGGTTTGGATTTCAGAGGTCTGTAGCACTCAGGTGCCCATCATGGCCAAGAAACTGTTCCACGGCCCAAGAGATCTCCTTCCCAGGAAGACTTGCCCTATGCACACTCTTTGAGATGGGAGCAGGGTCTTCATCCATGGTTGGACGGTGCCTAAAAACAACAGCCCCTTGACAGTGGACCCTTGTAAAGCACAGCGTGAATTTAGAGTGCAACAACGTGTACTGACAATGGTAAACTTTTGCTAACAGCAAGGGCTGCAATATCCTGGACCAGTCTCCCAAGCAAAGTGGTGGAAGCCCACTTTCTACAACAACTGGACAGAGGCTGTAGGAAACAATCCTGCACTGGCCCCAGGGGTTGGAGCTAATCACCCAAGGTGTCTCGCTCCCACCTTCCAGTGTGTGAGAGAAGCTCAGTTCATTTGTTGCCCAGAAAGCTGTGTCTGCGGGCAGCTTGAAATACAGCATGCCATCCAGGGAACTCTTCCATGGCATGCCCAAGTCCAGCACCAGTGCCCTTCTCCATCGTCATCAGGCAGGAGACAGCAACATACAGCCCCTTGTGCACACAGGATCCAGGAAGAGAGGGAAAGAAAACCACTCACCTTCTGGCATTTCCTCTTCTGTGTCACTGAAGTCATAGGGGTCATAAGACTCCCCCTCCTTGGCTTCCTGATCCCCAGGGCGTGCCTTCTTCCTCCTGCAGAGCAACAGAAGGTTACTGCCACTCCTCACCACTCTAGGCAACAGCCTCCAATGCCACAAGGGAGGCACTTCACACCTCTAACCCCGGGGAGGGGATATAGCTAGGCCACCTGCAGATTGCTAGTGAACTCAGTGCATGTCTTCAAACAGTGAAGACACCTGGGCTGGTTCTGGTAACAAACGAGGCACAGCCCTGAGGCTGGCCAAAGCATTTGGAAGTTTATAAAAAGATTCAGATTTCCACCCCCCCAAAAGACATGACATTTTCTAAAGCTTTCCCCTCTGCCCCCAAATCCCAGACAGAGGTTCCAAGCCTAGAGCCAGCTGGTGAAATACCCTCTAGCCAACAGCCTCTAGGGAGTTAGTTTTGTTAAATGCAGTCTGACCTCTCCAAGAAAATCCACTCCTGGGGTTGTTTCTGCACACAGATGCGGCTGGTCACAGTCTCTCCCACCCAGTTGGTTTCACCAGTCCCAGCTAGTACTCCCTCCCAACATGCATCTCCAGCCCTTCCCAACACACCTCTTTTTCCTTCTCTCGCCACCCTCTGGTTCCTCTTCCTCTTCAGTCTCTGTATCATCCTCCGCCTGCTTTTTGCGTTTCTTTTCTTTCTCCAGCACCTGCAAAAGGGAGCCAAACAACCCAAGCCAAGCAGATTAACGGGGGAGTCAACATCATTTGATACATGCTGAGTCTCCAACAGAGAAGTCACAGCAGTGGTCTGGGAACAGAAGGTATTTTACGGAGCAGCGGAGATCTCAGAGAGTTGTGTATCTTAATTAAGCCTCAGCACCCCAAGATATAGCTAATCATGCCCGTTTCACACAGGGAAACATGCACAGAGGTGGATTCAGCAGCCCACAGTCAGCAGCATAACCGGAAATAGAACCCAGGAGTCCTGACACCCAGTATTCCAAAATCACTACAATACTTACTCCTATGGAACCTCCTGCTGCCGTCTCCAAGCACCAGGACACAGGATTAAGTCAACTTGCCACGAAAAAGAGCAAAGCTCCGAACCCCTCCCAGACTAAGACTGCCAAGAGCAACCGCAGTTGCTTGCTTCCGAGATCACACAGCAAGGAGCCTATCACAGCTGGTGTCTTGGAAGGTGGCTCGCAGCAGGGAGTCTCCGACCCTGTGCTGCAGCTGCCAAACCCCAACACTCAGCCTGGACTCCACCAACGGCCAGCTCCACAGCTGAGAGCCAGATCCTGGAAGTTCCAACAGGGGGTTTGCCTCTAATTTAACCCTTTGGCACCCGGAGCCCTG
This sequence comes from Trachemys scripta elegans, assembly GCF_013100865.1. Classification (NCBI taxonomy): domain Eukaryota; kingdom Metazoa; phylum Chordata; order Testudines; family Emydidae; genus Trachemys; species Trachemys scripta. Next base: position 192,184,794 of record NC_048300.1, read on the forward strand.
GATGGTTCCCACGACCTGCAGGCACCCTGGCTACACTCTCACCTTTTTGAAGTAGGCGAACTGCACCAGCTCTACAGCAGCTTCCGCGTCCTGCAGGTCGATTGTTTTGTTCATCCTGGCTTTCGCGTGGGCCGTGGAAAGTCTGATCAGCGTCTCCAGCGTACGGGCCGTGACAGGGGAGGTCTGGGAGGGGAGAGCAGAAGACAGTCCAGCGACTGAGGGATCAGACAATGGCTCCATGTTGCGGCAATGCCCACATATTTATTATGGTCCATGCTGGATAGCAGCAGGCAGAGTCCCAGCACAGATCAAGCAAGGTCACACCCCCAAAGCCTTGGTCACGTGCATCTTTGCTGAAGTCTACATATGTCTTAGGATGTAAAGGAAGCCTATGGAAGACACGCCCCTCAAAGAGTTCAGGGACAGTGCCAGTCATGGAACAGGAATAGTATGGACATGGTATGCTGTGGGCTATAGCCTCACGTGATCCGTAGCATCCCAGCGTACTAGGCCAGAGTGAGCCTTCGCCTGAGGCTCAGCATGCATCTTTGGAGAAAGGACCATGTAAAACTAAGTGCATACGATTTCCTCCTCTGCCCCCACCCCATCTCGGGGAATCAGCATCGGAAATGTGCTGCTCTGGAAGCCACTAGCAGGCTCCAGACTGCAAATCAAGGGAAGAGATACTGCTTGAAAGCCAACTTTGGGGCACGGGAAATAGGCCAACATTTCCCCCCCCCAGAGAATTATTAGCAAAAGCCTGGGAGAACGAGAGGAGTTCACCTCTCTGGAGCATCACCGCCTCAGTGGACGTCTCACAGAGAGAACATCTCAGGGCTGGATGCGTGACGGTTTCCTTGGCCCATGGGAAAAGGAGGGAGTTGACCCATTCTGGTCTCTTTCCTTGCCTGCTCCCGCCTCCCCGACCCCGGAAAGATTTGCTCACCCTAGCGATGTCGGAGCTCATCTGGTCCTGGCTGCGGAGGCGGGAGTACTCCTCCGCTATGTAATTCGCTGACTCTTGGGTCAACACCGGCTTGATGATCTTGGCCACGTGGATGTATTTTCTCATGAACTCCATGCTAACTATCTTCTCTCTGGCAGAAGCACACAAACATATACACAAGTCATGGAACGAGACCAGGAGACTCCATTTTTACCATGCCCAGGGGCGGCTCCAGGCACCAACACAGCAAGCGCGTGCCTGGGGTGGCAAGCTGCGGGGGTTGGCATGCCGGTCGGCCTTTGGCAGCATGCCTATGGGAGGCCCGCCGGTCCCACAGCTTCGGCGGCGGGAACGCCGAAGGCGCAGGACCAGCAGATCACCCACAGAAACGCCGCCTAATGCGCGTGACCAACAGACCACCCGCAGGCATGCCGCTGAAGGCTGCCTGATTGCTGTGCTTAGGGCAGCAAAAAAACAGAGCCGTCCCTGACCGGGCCACTCCCTTCCAAAAGGAAGCCCCCACCCCCAATATGAGCAACACGCAAAGAACAGGAACTCTCAGGGCTGTACGTGGAACATACACGTGCATGGGATGCTCAGCCACATACAACGTTCTCCATGATCCTTTTACAGATTTGTGGTATGGGCCAGGTGCAGAACGGCTGCCGTGTTCCACCCCAGGGCTGGACACCTGTCAGTAGTGGGCTAGTGATCCTTCCACACAAACGGCACTATATAAAGGCAAGGTACTGCTGCTGCAGGCGACGTTTCTCCCACTCCCTTGGCAAGCCCACAAAGGAGCTTAGACGGTCGTGCCGAAGCCCCAGCAGTTTACAACCAGTCGTACCGTGAACCTCCTCAAAGATAAAAGCCAGGAGCAGAGCGGCAGGCCCCAGGCTCAGCCCTCTGCATTGAGAGCAACATGGCAGCCTGCTCGCGATTGAATCGCTACAGGGATGGGGCCGACAGGGACACACTCACTTGTGCCTCTTGGGACCATGCAGAAGGTTGTCGTGTTTCTCATACACTTGTAGCTCCTGGTCCTCCTCCTGCACCACATTAGGATCATCCGTAGCCAGGATCTCTATTGCGCTGCCCAGGGGCATGGCTGGGAGACAAGTTAAGAGAGCAGCATTTACACATCATCCAGGCCCGAACCCTTGAGAGGCTAGTACGTAGCTTGGCTAAGCCACAGATATCACCCCAGAAACCTCTACAGCTGGCTGGCACCAAGGCAAGAGAGACAAGGGTTAGGGTGGTAACGGGGCGTGGGTAACTAGGCAAAATGGGATGCGACTGAACAAAGGAAATTGTAGGCCAAATATCAGGGAAAGCTGATTTCCTGCGAGATCTGAGTATCTTCCAGGGGGAGTGGAGGAAACGCCCAACCGGACAGGACACTCCAGTGGAGAATGTGCTGCAGGCAACAGTCTTGCACTGGTCCTACCCCGGGGATGGACTAGATCTAATAGGATTTTCCTCTCATTTAAGACTCTGGGAAAGGGGAAGCCCCCAGGAGTTGTGTGTATCACTCAGCTGAGCTCACCCTGTCACCAAATCAACCAAGACACAGAACAATGCAGGAAAGCCCTTGAGATTGACTCAGGCAGAGCCATACTAAACACCTCAGCCATTCCTGGTAGCCCAGCCTGCTATTTATTCTGCTGCTGGCTCTCTTGCACCACACTGCCATGACCATTCAGATAACCAGACATGCAGCAAGTTACTGGAGGGCGAGAGCTAGACTGCTTAATGGCCAATGCACTGCAATGGGGGAGATCAGAATCCAGCCCCTCAGGGCACAGGAATGAAGAGAAGCTTCCGACCAACCGACCATGGGTCCCCAGATGGCTGGTGCAACATGAAGCCTGGAGGAATTTGTGGATGGGATGGGGTGGGGGAATCCCAAGGTCTTGGGCAAGGGAGAAGAAACACTGTCAGTAGGTCTGGTTCAGACCAAAGGTCCATCTAGCCCAGTATCCTGTCTTCCGACAGTGGCCAATGCCAGATGCTTCACAGGGAATGAACAGAACAGGGCAGTTATCCATCCCCTGTTGTCAAGTCCCAGCTTCTGGCTGTCAGAGGACTAGGGACACTCAGCATGAGGTTGTATCCCTGACCTTCTTGGCTAATAACCAGGGATGGACCTATCCTCCATGAACATATCCAACTCCTTTTTGAACCCAGTTATACTTCTGGCCTTCACAGCATCCCCTGGCAATGAGTTCTGCAGGCTGACTGTGCGTTGTGTGAAAAAAATACTTCCTTGTGTTGGTTTAAACCTGCTGCCTAATAATTGTATTGAGTGACCATTGGTTCCTGTGTTATGTGAAAGGATAAACACTTCCTTATTCATTTTCTTCACATCAGTCATGATTTTATACACCTCTATCATATCACCCCTTAGTTGTCTTTTTTTCTAAGCTGAAAAATCCCAGTCTTTTTAACCTCTCCTCATCCGGAAGCTGTTCCATATCCCTAATCATTTTTGCTGCCTGTCTCTGTACTTTCGCCAATTCTAATATATCTGTTTTGAGCTGGAGCGACCAGAACTGCACACAGTATTCAAGGCGTGGCTATACCACGGATTTATATAGTGGCATTATGATTTTCTGTCTTATTACCTATCCCTTTCCTAATGATTCGTGATATTGTTAGCTTTTCTGACTGCCACTGCACATTGAGCAATGTTTTCACAAAGGATTGGGGAGTCAGGGTGAAAGGGGGTTGGGGGAAGAGAGAAGACTGAACTCACCATCCCCATCCTGCTCGCCAGGTCCTCGGTACCGGTGCATTCGCAGGACGTGGTCTGAGATCTCCCTGTCATGCTCTGGGTCCATCTGATCCAAGACAATGAAGAGCAGATCGAATCGGGACAGCAAGGAGTCTTGAAGGCCGATGTTCTCCATGGGAGTTTTGTACTGATCGTACTGCAAAGAGCAAGGAGATGAGTTATAGGAGACCCTGAAACTATCAGAAGTGCTGGGACATCATGGCTTTTCAAGGGGCTGGGCGAACCCTCCATCACAGGATTTAAGAAGGTGCTAACACATCATCCCAGTCTGAACACTGCCCCAGGAAACCAAATCCAGCAGCAACACCCTGCCCCACCGTGCATTGTTGCCCCATTTACAAAGGGGGCTGGTACATTTTACATTCTGCCTCCCCCAGAGTTGACCCCAAGACAGGCGCTTTCCAGATCAGAGCTGAAAACCACGTGTTGCTTTAATTGCTGTTTAACAGCTCTTGGGCTGAGCTCCAGAGAACGGGCTAGAGGCCATGTTGAGTCTCCAGCTGATTGATTTCAAGATGGGGGTGCACGGGATGTGAAGACAGAGTCTGGGCCCAGTGTGGACATTAGGATATGCTTTTGGCATCCACAGCTGCACGGAGACCTACGCAGGACCCTGTTATTTGAATCAAGGGTTTTTACCATCCATCAGATGATCCTCTCCTGGAAAGTGGTTCGGGTCACCTCCAGGTCTCAGTAGCTACTAGGAGAAGAGCTGATCCGAGAGAGCCCTCGCCCCCCTCCCAGCGCTCGCCCCAACTCACCCTGCCGTAGACAGGATTGGCTGCAGCCAGCACACTGCAGCGGGCATTGAGCCTGGCATGGATGCCTGCCTTGGCAATGGTCACGCGGCCCTGCTCCATCACCTCATGGATGGCGGTGCGGTCGATGTCAGACATCTTGTCGAACTCATCAATGCAGACCACGCCCCGGTCAGCCAGGACCATGGCTCCCGCTTCCAAGCGGCGTTCACCTGGGGGGTGGAGTGGGGAGCAGTCCAGGGTTATGTATGGGCCATCATCCCCAAGCCCTCCCCTTCCCTCTGAAATTCGCAGAGATCTGACAGGTCCCTGGCATCTGGGGTTCAAATCCACAAAAGCTCAGGTGCCTAAGGAGTATGTGAAATCCTGGCTTCAGAGACAGCTCTCCGCAGCGGAAAGGAGAGTGGTGGGGATAACCTAGGGAAAGTCAAGTGAGATAGATCTTTAAGATAGACAGGGATGGCAGGACCAGGATGTCGGATGGTACCTTGGGTGGAAAGTAACCAGATCCTATTCAAAGAACTCTGTATGTGTGTATACATATAGTATACACTATACATATAGTAAGGAGAGATATATATATCCCCTTACTAGATGTTCCATTCTATGCATCTGATGAAGTGGGCTGTATCCCACGAAAGCTTATGTTCAAATAAATTTGTTAGTCTCTAAGGTGCCACAAATACTCCTGTTCTTTTTAAGTACCATTAGTTCTCTCTCAGATATTTCCAGCAGCAGGAAGACCAAGAACATCTGTGCAGTGATTTAGGGACATGGCACAACCAGCTCCTACTGGGATCCCACACAGGATATGGGAGAGCTGAGAGCCATCTACCTAGCTGCCCATGCAGGCGCTGCTCAGAGACATGCAGCATGAGAAGATGCAAGAAGCTGCAACCCAGCAGACATCCACCAATAATGCTCTGGCATCGGAGAAGAGGTTCCCATCATGTAAAAGCTTCCAGCAAAAGCAACTAATGGTTCTGTGATGGCTAACAGATGTTACAGCAGCCTCACATCTTACAGAGCCATTCCCTTTACTTCCTTCCTCCCAGCATCCTCTGCCAGCAGATCGCTTCAATGATAACCTTACCGGTTTCTTGGTCCGTGGTGACGGCAGCAGTCAGACCAACCCCGGAGGAGCCCCTGCCAGTGGTCGGGATGGCCCGGGGGGCTGTGGAGAGCACATAACGCAGCAGCTGAGACTTGGCGACCGAAGGGTCTCCTGGAAAGGATGAGTCCAAGCGATTATGAAGCGTCCCATCACACAGGCTTTGCCCTCCTGTCATCATAGCATCCCAATGCCGCTCCCCTCCGCCCTACCGATCAGCAGGATGTTGATGTCTCCTCGGATGCGGCTCCCATTCTCCAGGACCTTCTCCACTCCTCCGAGCAGCATGCAGAGAATCGCCTTCTTGATATACTCATGCCCGTGGATACTGGGGGCCAGAGACCTCGACAGCTGGTCAAAGACATCCTAAGGCAGAGGAAATAAGGTACATCACATAAAAAAATCCAACCAACTAACGAGAGTGGCTTCCCCTTAAAGGGACACGATCAGGTAGTTCAGGCTTTGCTAGTCTAATGAGTGGGCTTAAAATCAACAGGAAAGGAAGGGGCTTTTCATTGGCAACTGTTACATGTCAGGCACATTCCCCTGCAGGACAGGAGCCCCCGACAGGACAGGGCTAAGTCAGGAGAACTAGAAAGGGAGACACTGATTTGACTAGTCCACTGTACCTCAACCAGCTGAGAAAAAAGGTAAACAGCAACTGAGAGTTTAAAAAGGGTGTTTTAAATCCCTTTAGCAGTGACCTAAGGGGAAGAATTTTTACAATATGATTTTAACCTGGGTGTGCCTCTGCGAGACAAAAAAAGGAGTTTTTTTCTTTTTTGTTAATATTGGGCCAGACCGTACATTGATGTTATTTACAAGGGAAAAAGATTCTGAGCTTCCTTTAACATTCCTGCCCATAGCTCAAGTTCTCTCCCTCATGGTAAAGCAGCAATCCCTTTAAGGGCAAGGCAGGCTGGGAAATCTGTCCAGGAAAAGGTTCTGAAGGGGAGGTCTGTCTGATGGCACTCTCTGGTTAAGAAAAGACCTACAGGTTCTGCAGTAAGGGAGGAAGGATATGGTATGGATTAGGGCTGATTTGTTTCTCTCATAGGTAAGTGCAGGATTTGACTTTGTATCCTTTGGATCTTGGCAATGCTCAAGCTTTGATCAGCTAAGAAGAGGGGGAGGGTCTGAGGGTGAGAAAACCTAAGACTTCTGCGCAGAGCAGACATGACTGGATTCCAGTTTGATCAGCGCACGCTCAAGAGAGATGTCTGGTCAGATGGATGCTGAACTAGTACCTGAAGAGCATCAACATGAAGCAAGGGAATTGTTTATGCTGGGCCTAAGTGATGAGAAGAAACTAAGCAAATGATACTGGGACAACCAAGTAAGAGCCCCCAACCTCGCACAGGATAAGTGGGGGAAGCTATATCTTTAGAGCCATTTAAAGCTGGATAAAATACTAGAAAACATTCAGAGCAATCCTGCCTTGTGCCGTGGAAATGGATTAGCTGACCAGTGTTCACGTTCCCATCTCTAATATACAATTTTCTACGGGGTGTGTTTGAAAATAAAGCTTAATACCTTTGAGCGACTTTTGCTAAATCTCTTGATCTTGGCTACATCAGAGGCAGAGTAGAGAGGCCGAACTTCTTTGCTCATCTGCTTCACATGGCAGGCGATCAAAATGGTTCTGGAAAGGAAAGGGAGCTTGGTCAAGTCTAGAACACAAAAACCCTGCTTGCAGCGCAACCAGGCTAGTACCTACAGATTACAGCAATCACCCACAGCATCCTTCCATAAGGGTCAACTCCTCAAGCTGAGTCTTGGAGACTCTGGAAAGCTCAGAAAAAGATGTATCTGATGCCATTGTGTCTACTTAATTAACTGAGCAATAAGACCATTCTTAAGGCTTGCATTACCCTTCATCTGTGTCTGTGGCACCATATCCCTATCGTTTTTTTGGTCCTGGCCATCCATAGTCACTAGCGAGAGCATGGGACCTTCCAAAAGATTCAGGGTGTTTGACCAAGTGTTCTGGCCTAATTACAACACCGTGCTGCTGCTCAACAGCTATTACATCCCACCCCAGAGCTGGCTGCATCTCAGTGGCAAGTGAAGTGATCCTCCTATAAAAGCTACAGAGCATTTTGGGATCTTTCAGGATGAAAGCAACAATATGAAGGGAAAGTGATTATACTGTGCCCCTCACCTGAATGTCCCTGATGTGTAGCCCCCCTTCTTCCCGGGCAGACAGCGGTAAGTCCCAACAACCTGGATTCGGTCCCCAGGCTTCACCCTATCCACCAGGTCATCATCCAGAACAATGTCCACAGAGCGAGGAAGCTGACCAGCTGGGGCCTTCTCAGGCATCTCCTGGATGGTGATGGTTTGATGGTCCTTGTAGACAGAGAGGCCAAACTCCGTCTCCAGGGGATTGTTCTCTTCATCCTGGATGAGTGTCACAGTAATGAGACTCCTCATTCACAGGAGCATGGCAAAGGAGTCTCCGGGGGCAGATGGGGTCACCCAAACAGGGCAGCGGGAAGGGAGGCTGGAGTGTCCCTTGTGGTAGCAGTGAGACAGGACTGTGCTGCCAGGGGCTTCTTTATGGAGGCTGCCGGACACAGAGACCTTGTGGCTCACCCAGGCTCTCCAGCTCCCAGACTCACAGCCTGTACTACCTAGCGTGAGCCCCTTCGGCCTACCCAAGCCCTAGCGTGTACTAAGCAGTCATGGAGAGGCCTGCTGGCTACACCAGACAGGCAGTCACAGATCACCTGTGCAAGAGAAGTTACATGAGCAAGACCTTCAGGTGAGAAGAGTGTTATTTGGTCACTGGCACCCCAATTACCCACTATGTTCTCCAAAGACTGAGTGATCACTCTGCCTAACAGACCACTCGATCCAGTCTGACTAACAGATGCTTCCATCTGACCAGGACCCTAGGTTTGAACTCCATAAAATCCAGCACAGACTACAAAACAATTCATAAGCTGCCTTCTTTATGCTGCTGCCTTCAGGGCTGAAACAGGTGTTAGCCGATGCGGATGTCTGTTTCGTGGGAGGGCATTCGACTGGCCACTAGGAGAGGCTCCAAATACATCAGCACCTCTGCCACAGCAGAGCCTATACATTACTGCTGTTTAATCAACATGCATGCCCCACAGATGAAGCCAGAGGGAGGTGACTCACTCCCAATAGCTATATGAGACGACTGCAGTGAGATCCACTGGACTGGGACTCGGAAGACCTGGAATCTATACCCAGCTCTGCCACTGGCCTACTATATGGCCTTGGGCAAGTCACTTCCCTCCCCGGGCCTCTGGCGAACATTTAACACTGCCTCCATTTGCTCACCTTGGTGGGGTAGACAGAGCTGGATGGAAAAGCTTCAAGAGTCGTCATGTCCGTGTATCGGCGTTCAATGGTCTTCTTGGTAGCTGCGCAGTAATGGACACTGCGGACGATCTTTGGACGTACCAGAGAGCCTGCATTTAGATTTGTTTGATGGGAGGAAAGTTAGGAGGGAAAAAAACCTTGTAGACCTTGCCTACTCCTGTTCACCATGTCTCCAGCAAGGGGGTTTCTACCTGTTCCATCGGGAGATCATCCCACAGCGTAACAGCTCTCGGGTTCCCTGAAAACAAGCCTAAACTTCTCAGCTACCTTTCACTCCATGACGCCTAGTTATACTCTACATCATCCTAACCATCCCTGACATTTCCCACCCTTCTCGTGTCTACAGATAGCTAACACTCTCAAGTTCCTACATGTGCATTCAGAGGGCCCATCTCAGCCCCCCAGGCCGTACTCACATTTTGTGACAATGCCCTCCACGCAGACCATGCAGCCCAGAAAACAGGATGTCAGTGTCCGGGGCGTCACGTGTTTGGAACCAAAGCTGCCCTCGAGCCCGATGTAGAACTCCTCATACTGCTTAGCGTACGTGGCGTCAATGGAGGCAACAAAGTCCTTCAGGGCGCGCTGAAAGGCGACCAGCTCCTCGAAGGCATTGCTCAGGAGCCTGGAGCAAAGGGCAGCAGGACTCTGGTCAGTTCAGCTGCTAAGAGTGGACCTTGCCAGCACATCGCAGCAGGAAGAACCTTCCTTCACACAGTGGCAATTCCTAGTGCCTTGACAGATTAATAGCAGAGCTGGGCAAACACCAACAGATGTTTCCCCACCACCCACATGAGAATTCACTTCAGTCGAGAAGTCCCTACCCCCCCCCCCCCCCAAGTCTATTCGTGTGGAAAAAAAATGGGGGGGGGGCACCATTTTAATATGGCCTATTGTAAGTGCTTTGACTGATACATATTTTGCTCAGGGACCCGCTATAAGGTATAGTGGCAAAAGCACTTTAGATGTCGGTGTAAGCGGCGTCTACATTAGGAGGGTTTGCTGGTATAAATACATAGACAAACCTTTTCTAGTGCAGACTGGGCTTTAGCGAGAAAGTAATAGCTTTAACCCATTGGCCCGCCTACAAAGTTTGCCAACAGGGCAACAACTGTAATGGCTCTCCTCTCATGCCATCACAAAACCTAAGGACATTCAGAAGATTTATAGGGGGAAGGATAGCTCAGTGGTTTGAGCATTGGCCTGCTAAATCCAAGGTTGTGAGTTCAATCCTTGAGGGGGCCACTTAGGGATCTGGGGCAAAATCAGTACTTGGTCCTGCTAGTGAAGGCAGGGAGCTGGACTCAATGACCTTTCGGGGTCCCTTCCAGTTCTATGAGATAGGTATAGTGCCATATATTAAGGTTGCATGCTGTGCAGTAGCTGAATGGGAAGTATACTGTTAACCACTCTTATCCAGTTCCTTCAGGGGCCACTCTTACCGGTTGGCTCTCTTCTCATTCTTCCGCCGTAGGTCATTGATGCTGACAATCAGACGATACTGATTGTCACTGATCACATCCCGGACTTTGCTCTGGTAAATCCCCTGATCTTCCTGCAACACACCATGGGAAAAGAGTTCCATTTTACGAAGTTTAAGCCAGTGAGATGCAGCCCCTATGATTTGATTCCAGAGGAATGTCTTTAGTGGCTAAGAAAGTCCACAACCGTTATTGACACTTTGTTGCAAGGAAAGGCCACATAGACGGATGCACTCTCAATCCCCTCCCCATCCCGGGGTGTGTCTGCACTTTGAGTTGGAGGTGTAGTTACCAGCTTGTGGAGACATACTCACACTAGCTCTGATGGAGCTGGCTCACTAAATATAGAGCGTAGCCATGCTAGTGTGAGCCGTGGGAAGGGCTAATCACCCAAAGCACGTACCCATCTGAAACAACAGGAACATACTTGGGGTGGCTAGTACCCTCCCACCAGGGCCGGCTCCAGGCACCAGCTTAACAAGCAGGTGCTTGGGGCGGCCAAGGGAGAGGGGCGGCACCTGCGGCAATTTGGGGGCAGCAGGTCCCTCACTCCCTCTAAGAGCGAAGGACCTGCCTTTTTTTTTTCCCCCCTTGGGGCAGCAGAAATGCTGGAGCTGGCCCTGCCTCCCACAGCCAGAGTTACAATCTATTTTTAGCACATTAACTCAAAACAGAGATAGCCCAAGAATGTCTCCTCCAGCTGGGAATGGTGGCATAGGAGCAGTTTGTAATAGGGGGCAGGGCTCTCCACCCAATAGAGGCCAGGGTGAGAAATGGCCAGGGTGGGTGGGAGCTAAGAACCCACAGCTCACTCTGTGGGGCTGGAGAAGGAAACAGGAAACCCAGGAACAGCCCTCCTCTCCCCGCACCCCTCGGCCTTCCTCCATACCTCCTCCTCCCCTAAGCACACACCCCCACATCCCCTCTTCAGCCTCCCCCTCCTCTCCCCCAAGCACCCCTCGGCCTTCCTCCATACCGCCCCCTTCCCCCAAGCACTTCTCCCCTCCCACATCCACTCTCCAGCTTCCCCCTCCGCTCCCTCAGTGCCCCTTGGCATTCCTACATACCGCCCCCTTCCTTAGGCACCCCTCCCCCACGCACATCCCCTCGCTTTTCCTTCATACCACACATCCAAGCATCCTCCCCGGGTTCCCTTTCCAGCCTCCCTCATCCCCCCTGCAGCCTCCCCCTCGGCTCCCCCCCCCAGCACCCCTCGCCCCCCCGGGTTCCCTTTCCAGCCCCCCACATTCCCCCTGCAGCCTCCCCCTCGGCTCCCCCCCCAGCACCCCTCGACCCCCCCAGTTCCCTTTCCAGCCCCCCACATCCCCCCTGCAGCCTCCCCAGCAGCGGCTAGAGGCGCTATTGGCCCAGCCTGGAGCAGCGACACTCGGGGTTCCCTCTCCCCGCAGCAGGGCCGGGAGCTCGGGGATTCCCCCCGCCGCCCCCCAGCCTCACCTCATCGTCCAGGAAGTCGAGGTAGTCGCGCTGCGCCTCTCGCAACTCCGCGTCCTCCAGCCCCACCGGGGGGGCCGCCATGCTGCCTGCGCTGGGGAGCGGACCCTGCCCGGGGGTCCCTGCGCTCGGGGCCGGCTGGGCGGCGGGGGGGAGCCCAGACGCTGCTCAGGGCCGGACGGGAGGGCGCGAACCCGCGGGGCAGAGGCTGGAGGGGCGCAGATCGGGTCCGCCGCGCTCACTCTCGCGCTGGCTCCGCCCCTGGCGCCAAAACGCGATACATTTTCCCGCCAACGAAAAGGTCACAAAGGTTCCCGCCCTGGCCTTCTCCCATTGGCCAGCCTCTGACGGCACCGGCTAGCGGCCAGCCAATAGCAGAGCGTGGGAGGAGGAGCCCAACCGGAAGGACGGGAATGGGTCCCAGCTCCAGCCAATGACCGGGGAGGGTGTGTGACACGTGGGGGCGTGGTAAATCGCGTGGGAGGGGTGTCCTGGTAGCGAGTGAGAGGGCTCCGCCCTGCACTCGCTAGTCCGCCCTAGGGCATGCTGGGATATGTAGTTTCTTTGAACATTGCATGCTGGGAGGTGTATTCCTGCCAGAGGCATGCTGGGATATGTAGTCCATCAGGGTTGTCTGGTTTGGGATCCGTTCTGATTCTCTGAAGCATAGCAAGTCAGGCACCTAGAACGTTGCTAACCCAGCCCCTACCACTCAAAAGCCATGAGTGAGGCCCCCAAACTCATGAGATTAGTAGTAATAATAAATGGAGACTTTGTGCTATTTGCCTTCTGGTTGTTCAGCCTTTAGGGTGAACTGGGGGGGGGTCACATTTTCATGCTTTTCTCCACCCCACTGTTAGAGCAAAGGTCAACTACTCGCCTATTATCCCAGCTGTTCCCCATGGCCATAGCCCGTTTCCCGGATATATGTATAGCAAGACAATCAATCAAGGAAGTCGGACATATGCATCCTGAAGACCCCCAGAAGAATAATCAATCAAGGAGGTCCAACAGATGTATCCTATTTACCCCTAGAAAGGAATTTAAAAATTCCATAGGTTAGCAGAATGTATGCACGCTACGTTGTTTGTTACTGGGTATAAAAAGGCCTGCTTTGCGATTGTAAGGTGTGTCTCTCTCTCTGGCACTAGCCGAGGGGAGCACCCACTCAGCTGACTGATCAATAAAGAACTTGAAGCCGTCTTCTAGACTCCCGTGTCTCCTTGGGGTAATTGGGCAGCTCCAGGGGGAAACGAGCCCATTTGGCTAACAATGGAACCCCAGATGGGACTTCTCTCCCTGTAGAGGGCACTGACCGACGGCCGAGGGCGATTCCGAGGAGTGGCCACCTTGAGCTGTTGGTTTGCTCGGGCCTCGGATCGTCACAATCGGCCGGGGCAGCTGCGTCCTCTCTGAAGAGAACTCTGAAGGACACGGAAGCAAGACGGCTTCAGAAGGAGGGGAAGTCTGACTGCCGGACGCGGCCACTTCGGGCGGTAAGTGCGTTTACCTCCTGGGTTTGAGGAATAACGCCCCCGAGGTGTGGGTTGGACGGTGGAAATCCCCTAGGCAGCCCGTATAAGGGAAGGTATATTAACATTGTTGTAGCATTATAAGTGTAATGTCGTCGTGTTTTTGGTTAAAGGGGAAGCAACCAATGGCCGATGAATAACGTCACTAACTCCACCAGTTCATGGGCCGTTCTTAACAATTATTGGGACTTGGAGCAGCCTTAGGGATTACTCTTGTTTGTGGGTGGGGTAATCTTGTTTCTCCTCTTAATGGTGTGTTGGAAACCAAGATTGTAACTGATTAAGGGATCTGTGTAAAAGATGAGTGAGTGCCGCTGACAGGTCTGAGGCTTAAGCTGACTTCAGCCGCCCAAGACTCCTGCGAGGGGACTTCTGCAGTGTGGGTGGATCAGGGAAGGCACGTCCCCATACAACACTCCGATAATGGGAGTGCCTAAGCCTAATGGGCAGTATCGGTTGGTCCAGGACCTGAGACAGGTTAACAAGCTAATAGAAGCCCCCTATCCAGTCGTCCCGAATCCCCATACTATTCTGGGCCAAGTTCCCAAAGGTCACAGTTGGTTCTCTGTAATAGACTTAAAAGATGCCTTCTTTTCCATCCCCCTTGATTTGGAATCTCAGAAACTGTTTGCCTTCGAGTGGGAGGACCCAGATACTCACTACAAAGCCCAATACCTCTGGACCGTGGTCCCACAAGGACTTACCTGTGCACCCGAGATTTTTGGCAGCCAGTTAAGAAGGGACCTTGCCCCATTCCTGGCTAGACACCCCTCATGTAACATAGTCCAGTATTGCGATGATTTGCTCTTAAGTACTGGAACAGAGGCAGCCTGTAAAGAACAGACTGAAAAGCTCCTTAATTACCTTGGGGCACAGGGGTATAAGGTTTCAAAGGAAAAAGCACAACTGGTTAGGCGACAGGTCACTTTTCTTGGGTATCATTTGTGCCAGGGAAGTCGTAGTCTGGGTAAAGAAAGAATCCAGGTGATACTCAATAACCCTCGACCTCGAAGCCCCTGAGAGTTGAGGGCTTTCCTGGGATTGACTGGGTTTTGTCGGCTCTGGATCCCTGACTACGGGGGAAGAGCCAAACCATTATATGAATCCTTAACTAAAGAGGGTCTGCTCCATTGGTCGTGGACCAAAGAGGTGGAAAAACCATTTCGAGAGCTAAAAGAAGCCTTGGTTCAGCCTCCCGCTCTAGCCCTCCCCGACCCTTGGAGGCCGTTCACTCTATACGTTCATGAGAGGGGAGGGGTGGCTGCTGGAGTTCTATGCCAAAGGTCGGGACCAACCTGGCGACCCATTGGATACTACTCAAAGGTGTTGGA
>NC_048300.1:192204540-192215920 GCF_013100865.1 Trachemys scripta elegans
TGCCAAAGGTCGGGACCAACCTGGCGACCCATTGGATACTACTCAAAGGTGTTGGACCCTGTCGCCAAGGGGTGGCCTGCCCGTTTACGGGCCGTTGCAGCAACCGCTCTCCTTGTACAGGAGGCTGAAAAATTGACCCTGGGGGAGGGGACACTGAGGTTGTGGTTCCCCACGGGGTGCCTCAAATACTGGGGACAGGCGCTGGGGAAAAGCATTTAAATCCCAGCCGACATACCAGATATGAAGTAGGGCTCTTGCTAGCCCCTAACCTAACCTTTAGGACAGTTAGCTCCATAAAACCAGCTACCCTATTGCCCGACCCTCGGGTTTCCCATGAGACCAGCCCCACTCATGACTGTATTGAGGTCTTGCAACAGGAAACCAAACCCCGCCCTGATCTCTCAGACTTGCCATGGTCCAACCCTGAAATTGAAGGGTACGTTGACGGGTCCAGCTATGTGATAGATGGCAAGCGGTTTACCGGAGCAGCAGTAGTAATTAAGGGATATACAAGTTTAAACTCAGCCCCAATTTGTCCGCCCAAGCGGCGGAGCTAGTGGCTCTTATCGAGGCTCTCCGGTTGGGAACTGGAAAAATTATTAACCTGTATACTGATAGCCGCTATGCCTATATGGTGGTACATGCTCACGGGGCCCTGTGGAGAGAGAGAGGATTTATCACAGCATCAGGCCAAAGAATTGCACATGGGAGTCTCATCAAAACACTCCTTGAGGCCTTGATGCTTCCCCTCCGGGTTGCCCTCGGCCCGTGCCGCTTCACGCAGCCCCCATCGGCTGAACCTGTGGACACTGCAGGTAAACAAACCGCCCCGGCCCGCCAACGGATTTCCCTGATGGGCCACAGGCCAAAGGTTTCCGATCTCTGACTTACAGTATAGGATTATAAATCATAAAATATCTGGAAAAGGGGGTAATCAGTCAGGTGGCAAAATTTGCAAATGATAAAAAATTACTCAAGAGAGTTAAGCCCAAAGCTGACTGTAAAGAGTTACAAAGAGATGTCACTAAAGTGGGTGGTTGGGAACAAAATGGTGGATGAAATTCAATGTTGATAAATGCAAAGTAATGCACATTAGAAAACATAATCCCAACTAGACATACAAAATGATGGGGTATAAATTAGCTGTTATCACTCAAGAAAGAGATCTTGGAGTCATCATGGCTAGTTCTTTGAAAACATCTGCTCAGTGTCCAGTGACAGTCAAAAAAAGCTAACAGAATGTTAGGAGCCATTAGGAAAGACAGAGAAAATATCATAATGCCATTATATAAATCTATGGTATGCCTACACCTTGAATACTGCATGCAGTTCTGGTCACCCTGTCTCAAAAAAAGATGTATTAGAACTGGAAGAGGTACAGAGAAGAGCAACAAAAATTAATAGTATGGAACAGCTTCTGTATGAGGAGAGGTTAAAAAAACTGGGACTTTCCAGCTTAGAAAAGAGAAAATAGGAGGGACTATGATAGAGGTGTATAAAATCATGAGTAGTGTGGGGAAAGTGAATAGGGAAGTGTTATTTGCCCCGTCACATAACACAAGAACTAAGGATCGCCTGATGAAATTAATATGCAGCAGGTTTAAAACAAACACAAAGAAGTACTTCACACAACTCACAGCCATCCTGTGGAACTTGTTGCGAGGGGATGTTGTGACAGACAAAAGTATAACTGGATTCAAAAAAGAATTAGATATGTTCAAGATCCATCAGTGGCTAATAGCCAAGTTGGTCAGGGACACACCCCCATGTTTTGGGTGTCCCTACACCTCTGACTGCCAGAAGCTGAGACAGGACAATAAGGGATGGATCATTTGAAATTGCCGTTTTGTTTATTCCCTCTGAAGTACCTGGTACCAGCCCCTGTCTGAAGAAAGGCTACTGGGCTAGATGGACCACTGGTCTGACCCACCGTGGCCTCGTGTTCTAGGAGTTAGACATGACCCAGCCAGTGAGGGCGAGATCAAAGAAGACGGGAGGAGAGGGGGAGCTGAATGGGACTGCAGCAATAAGATCATGCAGTGGTGACTCGGTTAGGTCAGGAACCCTTCCCTTTTTGTTTTCATTGTTTCACTTCCCATAGGCATTGCAGCGGAAGTGAGTTTTAAGGAGGGGTCTGGACGTTGGGGGAGGTGGAGCTTGGCAAAATAGTGGTGGGAGAGTGTTCCATCCCTTGGGGCAGCATGGAAAAGGGGCTTTGTTTCTACAGACTCACGTAGGCTGCTACCCCTGGAGTGCTGACCCTCGCTGACTAAATTAAGCTCTTGAGTAAACATAAACAGTGGCCTTCCAGTGAGCAGAACCTTTGTTGGAAAAAGCTGATGGTGTGTGGTTTGTCCTCTAGAGCTGTTAATAATTAATATGGAGGCTTAAAGAGCAATAAAAGGGGCCTGGGAGGCTAGGCAAAGAGTTTCCACTGAGAAATAAAAATGTGTCCATCCAAGTACACCTCTACCTCGATATAGCGCTGTCCTCGGGAGCCAAAAAATCTTACCACATTATAGGTGAAACCGCATTATATCGAACTTGCTTTGATCCACCAGAGTGCGCAGCCCCGTCCCCCCGGAGCGCTGCTTTATCGCATTATATCCGAATTCGTGTTATATCAGGTCACGTTATATCGGGGTAGAGGTGTATGTGCAGAACAGAAGGGACAAATGGTCACCATGCAGCAGGTGAACCTGATTTACAGCACTGAACCTGGCAGCTTTCAAACAGACGCTCTCCAGACATGCAATACTGAGAATGCTCCCAGAGAGCGATCCAGCAAGCCTTGGACACACAGAAAAGCAGAACCCTGGGCGCAGGTGGATTAGTGTAAACAAGAGAAGAATTCGATGCATCGTTCCTAGGATTGCTAACATTTTTGGTTTGAATTAGTCTATATCACCCTGTTGAAAAGTGCGGGCTGATTTGACGTTAGTTAACAAAACAGGCAAGGGAGCCAGAGGAGAGGTTGAAAAGTACTTGCCCGCCAGCCCCGGAGAACAAAGTTATTAGCATAGATGCAGCACTGGTACAGCGCAAGCAGCAGGTGCAGAAGCTTCCCCTATGCAGCTGCATCCAATGTGCCTCAATCCTGATCTACGGTGGGACAGTTTCTTTGAGTCCTAAATGGGTGTTTATTTCTTCAATGTATGTAGCCATATAACTGTTAAGATTTTTTTTTATGTGCTATGCCTTTAAATGTATAGATGTCACCTGGAGACATCTGCCATTTTGTGCTGGGTTCAGATGCAGCCTGTTATGAAGGAGACACATCCACACCAAGGACTATCCTGGAGTTTACCTGTGTTCTTTCTTGTTTGATTGGCTTCCCTTCATCTTTCTTGTTTGATTGGCTTCCCTTCATCTACAGTAAAGATCAATTGGACAAAAAGGAAAGAGCTACTCTGGGTCATGTTCACTCCCATCCTCATTGCTGGTTGTCTTTGCTGAATCTTCCATACTCAGAGCAACTTCCCATGGTAGCCATGTTCCACGTACACAACAGAACTGTACACCGATGTTGGGGGCGGCTCACGAGTGCAGGAAGCGCAGGAACTGGACTCAGACTATGGAACACGCTCCTGCAAGAGAGAAGAATGATCAGAGACTTGACTGTGCAAAACTCGTTCAACAGATTTTAAAGTCAGAAGAGTCCATTATGACTAACTAGGCCAGAGGTTCTCAAACTGGGGGTCAGGACCCCTCAGGGGGTCTCAAGGTTCTTACATGGGGGTTGCGAGCTGTCAGCCTCCACCCCAAACCCCGCTTTGTCTCCAGCATTTATAATGGTGTTAAATATATTTAAAAGCATTTTTAATTGATGGGGGGGGGTGTCGCACTCAGAGGCTCGCTATGTGAAAGGGGTCAGCAGTAAAAAAAGTTTGAGAATCACTGAACTAGGCTGACCTCCTACGTAACACAGGCCAGGGAATTCCACCCAGTGATTCCTACATCCAGTTCAGGCATCTTTGACTTTGCTTTCCCTCAATACTGGCTTCACACACACACTACACCCATTCTCCCTCTTAGGCTTTGTCGACACTATGCACCTTTTAGCGACACAGCTATGCCACTACAGCTGTACCGCTAAAAGACACGCAGTGTACAGGGCCAACTTTATGAACTGCGGGACCTGATTCGAATACCTAGCGGCGGTCCGGGGCTTCGGCAGCACTTCGGCGGCGGGGGGTCCGCTCCGGGTCTTCCGCGGCACTCAAGGACCCCCCGCCGCTGAAATGGCGCCGAAGACCTGGAGCGGGACCCCCCTGCCGCTGAAATGCCTCTGAAGACCCGGACACCCCCCCACGGGAGCCGGATGAGTAAAAAAAAAAAAATTAAAAAGGCACCTAAGGCGCGGGCGTGGGGCCCTCTTAGGTGCAGGGCTCGATTCCCAGGAATCGGCTTAAAGCCGGCCCTGGCAGTGTAGCCACTGTTTGTCGGCAGGAGAGAGCTCTCCTAATGACAAAATACTTCCACCCCAACAAGCGGCAGTAGCTTTGTCAGCAGGAGAGTTCTCCTGCCGACAAGCGCTGTTCACACCAGCACTTTTCGTCGTTTGGGGCGGTGGGGGGGGTTCACATCTCTGAACGTCGTTCAGGTTCCAGTGTAGACAAAGCCTTAGTCTCTAGCTATTTTCTCTACAGACTGGGAAAAAAATAAAACACCATCAGGAGACTGCTATTGGTATTTCTGTATTGAAATGCTCGAGGAAGTGCACAGATACTACAATGCTATCCTATATCCTGGCCTGTTCTGATTCGAACCCTGCTGTTAATGCATGGGTGGACATGCTACCTCCAGATGCTGCTGTGGGGTGTATGTGTTGGGGTTGTTGCTTTTTTGTTTCCATGTTGTCTGGGACAACGAATAAAACAGATCGCGATTCCTAGCAATAAAAAAAAATGTCACCGCCCTGGCAAACAGAAACTGAGGAGTGGTTGGATCAACAAAACTCCCAATAGCATAGATGACAGGGTGTGTGTACGTGATAGTGGGGACACGTAATTAAGAATGTATGTATCACCTTTCACCTCTATGCGCTGAAGGCTGATCCCCTGCCAGGATTCACTTCTGTATATGGAGCCTCTGAGGTTTTAAGTAGCTATTTTTATTTTCTTTTGGCTAATTCTCAAAATCAACAGCTCATCTTTAAGAGTAAAAGATGTTTAAAGCATGATTTTCTTTAAGTTATCTCAAAAACTGCCCCCCGCTTCAGCTACAGCACCCTCCAGGATCAGCTCCCAGCCGGCATGGAAAATCTGTTGGGGGAGGGAAATTTCCCAGGACACTTCCAGGAGCTATTTTCAGCACTGGGAAAATAGTAAATGTCAGAAACATGTCTGAGTAATTGTTTAAGCCATAATAATAATTGTAGAGTAACAATAATTATTTGATGTCTAGTAGTCAGCATCAACAGAAGTTAGCATGCAAAACAAATGGACTGTCCCGACTCAGGAGAGCAATTAGCACTGCAGTGCAGGGAGCTGTGATAAGGTTACTCAAAGATTATTCACAGGTGTGTTTTAAGGTAAATAGGGAAAAGCAATCTATATCACAAACCATACAAGAGGGAAAGCAAGGGCAAACCTGATATAGGCTTTACAAATCAGGTCCTCTAGCAGGATGGCCAAGCCCAGTCTACCTTCTCTCATAGATCTGTTTATGGTACTTTTTCCTACAGATTCATTCTGGCCTCAATCTGCCAGTTAAGCAGATACTCCTTAATTTGACATCTGCAAAGTGCTACCATTTGGGAAGCTGTAGACTATAATAACACGTCACCCTTACACAATATTTTTCATCAGATCTCAAAGCTCTTTACATTAATCCCATTTTACAGATAGGGAAACTGAGGCACAGCATGACATGACTTACCTAAAGTCACCCAGAAGGCCAACAGCCTCGCCAGAAATAGAAGCCAGGTCTCCTGAGTTCCAGTCCAGTGTTCTGTCCACTAAACCGCACTACTTGATTGTTCAGCTATTCCTTTCTAGCCCTTTAGTTATGTCTACCCAGCCCACAGCAGTGAACCTCCCAGCCCAGCTTGACAGACTTGGGTGCACAAGGCTTGTGCTACGTCGCTAAAAATAGCTACATAGATGTTGCAGCTGGGGCTCTGATGCCCAGGGTGGCGGGTGGGCTCCAGCCCAAGCCGCACCTTCAAAGTGTTGTCTACACAGCTATTTTTAGAGCGCTAGCGCGAACCCCACAAACCAGAGCCTGTAAGCCTGGGCTGGGAGGCTCATTGCTGTGGGCTGCGTAGATGCGCCCTTTGGTGCCTACATTGCAGATAAAGCATAGGAGCCAACTCATCCTGGCCACCCTACTGTGAGGAAAGGAAAAGTAAGTTCCATCCAGAGCCTATACATCCTTGAAGGGAAACTCACAAGGATCTTGCTTGTTCCCGCGTGCCGCTAGCAGGCATTTCCAGCCTTCGACTCTTTCGAGTCTTTCCATTGACTTCAGTGGGCTACGAATGGCCATTTAGCAAGGATTATTGCCATGGTTATAATGTTACTGACAGCCAGTCAAGGAGATCTGTTCCTCTGGTCCCCTTCACCCTGGGCTCTGAGTTCTTACCCCATTGTGGCTCGCAGGCTAAAACCATGTCACTGTAGTGGGTCATAATTGCAACCTACTGCTAATTCACAGACTGCTGGCAGCTTCCAGCTGACCAGATACATGGGTGCTTAGGAAGACGGGCTGAAGCCTCCAGAGGGCCAGAGGGGTGTTTGCAAGGTTGGTAGGCTCAAAATGGGGCCATCTTTTCTTCCTCATATTTTTGCATATAATTCTTTATATGTGGCTCCCCCTCTCTCCCAGAATAATTTTTTTGTATTACTGTAGCGCCTAGGAGCCCCAGTCATGGACCAGGACCCCATTGTGCCAGGCATCATGAGCAACCCTACATAAACAAACCAAGATGCATTTAGACTGGAAGGGGGGAGGGGGAACAACAGGCATTAAACTTGTGCAAAAGGTTATTTCATTGCATTTTTAAATGCCTTGATTTTAGCATCTTAGCAGTGATACATAACCGTAATTACCGTTATAAGAGAAGTTACGTTATAAATAAAACATCATAGAAATCAGAGCTGGAAAAGACCAGTTAGGTTACCTAGTCCACAGCCACTGCTTCTGTAGCTCGGTCCCTGTGCTGTGGTCTGCGTAGTGCAATCACGTAACTCAATGACTCAGGCCACGGGGGTTCCACAACTTTCCCAAAAATCTAATAGACCTTGTTTTTAGGATTTTTTTCCCTAATTTTCAGCCTCAGTTTCCCCTGCTCAATTTCTTTCTATTCCTCCTAGTGATATACCTCTTTGGATCGCACAATCTGTGGCTGTACAGTCCCAAGTGGCTCTTGGATGCTGATGTGATTGTGATCCAATCCTAATGCACATGAAATACCATTGAGCTAGTGGGACTGGACTGGCCAGGATCCCTGCAAGCAGCCAGGAATAGGACGGTAAGAAGGGTGAATAATTATGAGATCGAAACACAGGAGTTTATCAATCAGACTAGAAACACCTACTGAATTCTGTTTGCAGTGCTGTTGTGGCCATGTTGGTCCCAGGATATTAGAGAGACATGGTAGGAGAGGTAATATCTTCTGTTGGACCAACGTCTGTTGGTGAAAGAGACCAGCTTTTGAGCTTCCACAGAGCTTTCCTTCAGGTCTGGGAAAGGTACTCAGAGTGTCACGGCTAAATGCAAGGTGGAACACGTTGTTTAAGCATGCGGCGTTAACACGTACTGAATTTTGTTTCATGTCTACTTTTAGGCATGCACTTTACAAGCTCTATGCTACTCTTGAGCCACATGAGAAATTTTCCTGATGTCAATGGGGGCCGCAACCATGGCTTGAGGGCGTGCTTTGGCCCTGTCTGTGTCACAGCATCAGTGTAAAGACCAAATGCTGGATTTAGCACAGTTTAGGTTACCAACTAGCACTTGGAATGAATACATCTTCCTGCTCAAAAAGAATCATTAACTATACATGGGTCCACTTCTGGGGAGGAGACCAGCCTACAGAACACTGAACAAGAGAGCAGGAGGGAAAATTTTGGTTAAAGACATCAGGGCATAGCCCCACTGCTTGTCCACCGAGAGATCAAACAGGAACTCATTATGAAGACACACACACAGGGCACTGAGTGGAACTCGGTTTATCATCTCCCTTGGGAAGATGAATGGATTTGAACCTGGGGTGCAAAAAAATGTTTGCCTTCCCAACTGTGGGCCTGACTCAGTGAAGTGCTGAGCATTCAACTCCAGTGGGCAATGAGGGCAATAAGCACTTCTCAGGATCATGCCCCTGGTGCTTAGAATATTAGGTTATTCCCCTCCAGCATGGGATAATACTCTAACCAGGTGTTCTCCCCCTTTTTCTTTCTTTCCCCCAACATGCTATAAAAACTCCACGGCCCACCTGTGCCACAACAACTGTTTTTCTGCCTATAAAAGCATAGGTGCTAGAACTAGGGGTGCTGGGGGTGCAGCCACACCCCTTGGCTTGAAGTGGTTTCTTTCATATATAGGGTTGACAGTTTGGTTCAATGGTTCACAGCACCCCCATTATACAAATTGTTCCAGTGCCCCTGTATAAAAGCCAGGGCTGGAATTAGGGGGTAGCGAGCAAGGCAATTGTCCGGGGCCCCCGCAAAGCTAAATTGCTCAGGCTTCGGCTTCACCCCCAGGTGGTAAAGCTCGGGGCAGAGGGGCTTCAGCTTTCTGCCCTGGGCTCCATATTGACCCTGCTTGGTGGACCCCCCTGAAACCTGCTCCCGGCCCCCAAGGGGGCCTCAGACCCCTTGTTGAGAACTGCTGCTCTAACCACTAAAGAGAGAAGAAACCAGTCATGTGTGAGTACAGTCATGCTAGAAAACAGGGTTATTCGATACAATAAACTGTCTCCCCGTGTTGGAAATTACAAAACAGCAGCTCAGCGGAGGATGCAGAAAGGGGTTTAGTATAGAAGCAGCTGTGAAACTAGTTAACTTCCTAATTGATTGCATTTACATCAAAACGGTTGCAAACCAGTTCCCCTTTTAAGACAAAAGACTCTTCCCTCCCATACACTCTCAACAAAACCCCTGGGGTTGGGCAGGGCAGAATTTGGTCCATGGTGAGCAAAGAAAATTATTCAGGATCCAGACTATGTATATGTTGCAAGACTAGACCTGGGCTGAACAGGTTTCAATGACATGGTGAATAAAATGGCAGCAGCTGCTGGTACCTGGTCTACACTGGAACGCCTGCTGCCGGTACCACTGGTGGAGCTGTATTGGAAGCATCAACAGTGGCAAATTTTAATGGGAAAAGCCTAGTATCAATACAACTGTAGGCACTCATCCTCCAACTTCTAGTGCACAGGTGGACTGAAGCACTTGTCTGGAGTTACACTGATTTCAATGGGACAGGCAGAAGCCCCACTGAGATCAATGCAGGGGCAGTAAGTCCATCCTCTTGCAAGTAGTTGCAGGACTGGAGCCTGAGTATCTGAATGTCTGCAGAGGGGCAAGACTTTTTTCTGGATTGCCATCTAGCCCCCTCAAAATTCACAGGAGAAGCCTGATTTTTTAGAGGCTATTCCATGCCCCATAAAACTACCGTTAGGATATTAACGCTTCATACATGCGTACTCTGAGCTGGGTGCTGGGCCAGAACACCGTGATTTGGGGCTGTCACAGAAACGCCATTGTGATTTTGCAATATCATGGTGTGACTCAGATTCCGTCTCAGATAAAAATAACAAGGATCTTATGAGTTCTTCCTATTCAGAAAATGGTGTGTTTCAATGTCACCTTTTTCATACATTGCCAGAACAGAATACACCGGTCTGGAAATATTACTGAAAATACAATCATCTAAAAGAGATCAAACCTTTGCATAGGGGATGTAAATAGGCTTTCTGCTGCTGGTATCTAGAGCTGAGGATTGCTGATTTTTGACAGTAACCGACAATAATGTAGATTAGTAAAGGAGGGAAGGCAGCAGGGATAAAGGTTTATAGAGTATTATGTTGTGGTATTATAAAGGAAGCACAGTTTAAAGTGGGGGTGGGGGAACAACAGGGATTAAACTTGTGCAAAAGGTTATTTCATTGCATTTTTAAATGCCTTGATTTTAGCAGAACACCATGGTCAGCGTGTGCCTGCCTGTATGTGACTCTGTGTGTGTGCAGGTGAATGTAACTGTGTGTCTGTCTTAACCTGTGTGTTTATGTGATTTGTGCATGTCTCCATGTGACAATGTGTGTATGTGTATGTGAATGTGACTGTGTGTCTGTGTTAAAATGTGGGTTTTTATGTGATTTTTGTGTGTGCGCCTCTAGTAGGGTGACCAAATGTCCCTATTTTATAGGGACAGTCCTGATTTTTGGGTCTTTTTCTTATATAGGCTCCTATTACCCCCCACCCCCATCCCGATTTTTCACACTTGCTGTCTGGTCACCCTAGCCTCTAGGTAACATGGGTGGGTGTATGCACGTGAATGTGACCGTGTTACATTGCGTGTGTTTATGTGACTGCGTATCAGGGTCTGTGTATGTGTGTGTTTTAAAGAGTGTATGGGAATGTGATTCCTGGGTGTCAAGGTATGGGGGGGGACGGTCAAAATGTGTGTTTTATGTGCATGTGTGTCAGAGTGTGTGTTGGGGGGGTCAATATATGTTTGTGTATATGAGGGGGGAGATTGGTATGTATTTCAGATCTGGCTGTGTGTGTATCAGGGTGTGTGAAAGGGTCACTGTGGGAGAGGGCTGGGCTGGGTGTGTATCAGGAGTCTCAAGGGGCTCACCGTTTGTGTGTGGATCAGGCAGTGTGTGTATCGGGGGTGCTGAGGGGCATTGTGCGTGTGTGTGCAAGATCAGGCTGTTTGTATCAAGGGGGCACTGTGTGGGCCAGAGACTGGGCTGTGTGTGTGTATCAGTGAGTGTGAAGGGGTCACTATGTTGCGGGGATCAGGCTGTGTGTATCAGAGGTGTGGAGGGGGTCATTGTAGGGGGGATCGGGCTGTGCATGTATCAGGGTGTGTGGAGAGATCACTATGTGTATGTGGGAGATTGGGCTGTGTATCAGGGAGTGTGGAGGGGTCACTGTGTGTGTATGAGATCAGGCTGTGTTTGTATCAAGGGTGTGGAGGGGTCACTGCGTGGGGGAGAGATTGGGCTATGTGTGTGTATCAGTGGGTGTGGAGAAGTCACTATGTTGAAGGGATTGGGCTGTGTGTGTACCAGGCCGTGTGAGGAGGTCACTGAGTGTGGACCAGGGGTAGGAGGACACTGTTGGAGGAGTCAGTGTGTGTGTACCAGGGGTAAGGAGGGCTCACTCTGGGGGGCATTGTACTGTGTGTGTACCAGGGTGTGGGGGGG
>NC_048300.1:192220867-192315775 GCF_013100865.1 Trachemys scripta elegans
GTACAAAGGCAGAGAAAGTGGCCTCTGCAAAAAGAACAGGAGTACTTGTGGCACCTTAGAGACTAACAAATTTATTAGAGCATAAGCTTTCGTGGGCTACCGAAGAAGTGGGCTGTAGCCCACGAAAGCTTATGCTCTAATAAATTTGTTAGTCTCTAAGGTGCCACAAGTACTCCTGTTCTTTTTCCTTTGGCCACTTTCTCTGCCTTTGTACTTTATAATTTAAACTTCTGTAACCAGTACTTACAGTGGTTTGGAAGAAGTGGGTGTAGGGGGTCTATCAGCAACTCTGCTCAATTTTTTTTTCCTGGGTCTGTGTCCCCTGCCCTTCCCCTCACCTTAAGCACTGCTTAAAATCTCATGGCCAAATTCTGTTCTCAGTCACACAGGAGTCAACACACAGTAACTCCTTTGGGGCTCACTCCAATGGGACTGAAGGTGAAATCTCAGCCCCATGTGTATTAATTTTTACACACATATACTCATTTGCATGTAGTATATAAACATGCTGTAGGGCACCTGGTACGTGAACTAAGAGGCCTCTGCCATCTCTGATTTCTTGGATTTTATGAGTGGTTCATCATTGATTTCATTCTGCAAACCACTTCTCCCTGCCGCTTGGCACTGAGTATGTTTTGTCCGGAGAGGGTTCCAGAGACCACTTTAGTTAGGCTCACTCAAGAGAAGTTAACTTGAGGATAGATAACTAGATTTAACTCTGCAGTGAAAACATAGCCTGAGTTTACAAACCACAGTTTGAGAACCACAGCTTGCACTTCTACCTTGACTGATTAAGATTTAAAACAGGGGTGGGCAAACTTTTTCACCTGAGGGCCACATCTGGGTTCTGAAACTGTATGGAGGGCCAGGTAGGGAAGGCTGTGCCTCCCCAAACAGCCTAGCCCCTGCCCCCTCCCACTTCCCACCCCCTGACTGCCCCCCTCAGAACTCCTGACCCATCCAACACCCCCTGCTCCTTGTTCCCTGACCGCCCCCTCCCAGAATCCTCCGCCCCTAACCACCCTCCCAGGACCTCACCCCCATCCAACCCACCCTGCTCCCTGTCCCCTGACTGTCCCGCCCCATCCACACCCCCGCCCCCTGACAGACCCCCCCGGGACTCCCATGCCTATCCAACCCCCCCTGTTCCCCATCCCCTGGCTGCCTCCGCCCCATCCAACCACCCCCTGCTCCCTGTCCCCTAACTGCCCCCCAGGACCTCCTGCCCCTTATCCAACCCCCAGCTCCCTGCTCCCTTACCATGCCATTCAGATCAGCAGGCCTGGCAGCCGCACTGCCCGGCCGGAGCCAGCCACGCCGCCGTGCTGACCGGCAGGAGCTCGCAGCCCCGCCACCCACAGCGCTGGCGGCACGGCGAGCTGAGGCTGTTGGGGAGGGGGGACAGCAGGGAAGGGTCCGGGGGCTAGCCATGTGTTTGAGTTACATGACAATCTGACAAACCCTCCTGCATTCTTCGCTTCTGTGATTCGTATTGCTGATCTAACGGATTGTCAGCAGGAGATTTAAGATCTATTCCTATCTCTGCCACCATCTCATAAAGTAACTTGGACCGCTCACTTAATCTCTCTGTGCCTTAGTTTACCCATCTGTAAATGGAGGCAGTAACCCTCACCAACCTTTGTGAAGTACTTTGCTGAAAAAGAGCTCTAGCACACAAAGTATCATTAGTCATGAAAACATGGTGGCTGGGTTTGAAAAAAAAGGCCGCTTACCAGTACTGTACAATTATGAAAAACACAATACAAGGTAAATGTGGTGTTGATTGCTCTGTAGCTAGTATTATTTGTTTTCTGTGTACTCCCCTTTTCCTTTCTAACAAGGCTGTCAGCCTAGAGGGCAGCTGCTGTTCCATGCAGCATGTTACAGAAATGGCACGCATGCTGTGCCTTCTCATGGAGACATCACTCTTGTTCCTTCTTGTTTGATTGTTTCCCTATAAAAAAATCATTCAGGCTGAAAGTATATGGTTACCTCTTTATATATGGGAGAGAAACATAACAGTGGATTATATAAAGAGGTTGTGCTCCTGCTTTAGCATTAAGGGACAGTGTGAATTTATCCAGATGTTGTCTAACAATTCCTAGAAACACAGAGAAAAATCAAGCCAAACCACCAAAATATTCTTTATTTACTCCTGTTTGCTGCTAAGGGTGTTTCCCACCAACCCCATGTGGTTGCAAGAAGATTCAGACTCTAAAAATATCCTATGCATCATTTATTGTTATTTAATATTTCCACTGAGGCTGTGCCCAATGGCTTCGATCGGGATCAGGGCCCCTTTGCGTTAGGTGCTCTGCAGACACAGATATATGGGCCCTATCTTGAAGAGTTTACAGTCTGATTGCAACATTGTGCAGCAAGTGACCAGAACAAACAACAGAGGGGGGAAAATGAGGGAGGATGAGGGTAACAATGAGATCATGTGGTTGCACAAGCAGCTATGTGCACAACTTGATGTTTCTGAATAATTTACAAGGTTTAGTTATAGTTGTGTCAGGAACCCTCTCCCAGCAACCTTTACTGGCCCTTTAATGATAGTGTTCATGATTGTGCAATAAATTCCCCACAAGTTATAAGTTCCTGTGAAGAGTTTCTAAGCCAGGGCTTCTTTGCCTGGGGTTGTGACTCTTGGGGGTAGTGTCACAAACAGGTGTCGGCGTTGTGATCACTGGGTCCTTTTCATATTGCTAAATGGGAAGAGGCTCCTTTGCTAGATTGGAGGAGGGTGGGGAATGGAGGTATTAGTATGTAAATGAGACCTGATGTGGAAAATATCCACAGCTCTAGGCAATTAGGGTAGAACTGAGAACATCTCACTGGTTGGGTTGCCAATTTTGGTTGGATGTATTCCTGGAGGTTTCATCACATCACATAATCTTTAATTAAAAATTAGTCTTTAATTCCTGGAGAGTCCAGGATAATCCTGGAGGGTTGGAAATCTTACTCACTGGTGTCACATTCTCCGCTTACAGGCGTGGCTGACGATGAGCATGATGTGTGTACATTTTTTTCTAGTGACTGTGGCACCAGAATTCATAGCCTTAAAAGTATTTCTGTGCATTTGTCTTTGTGGGGATGACATGTTTATAGCAAAACTAATCAGTCCAGCAGGATGTGCTGTGGGAGATTTTCTTGGCAACCGCTCTGTTGCTTTTCACAATGGTCTCACAGTTTTGTTTTGTTTTGTTTGTTTGGCATGCTGCAGTTGGTCACCTGATCACAAAAATCCCACCCAGAATTTAAACGTAATGCAGTTGGGAGCACAGTTCACGTAGTGCAGCACACTTGTACCCTCCCCCCGGTCTGGGTAGCAGAAGTAAGAGCACTTTCTTAGCTCTCATCAAATGACCTCTCTAAGGGCCTGATCTGGCAAATTCTTGTGTGGCTAGGCCTTGCTCACATGAGTCATCTCCACAAAGTCAATGGATCTATCTGTGTGAGAAAGGGTTTACTAGACTGATTCCTGATTCTGCATCTACAGTAGCAAACCCCTCCACAATACCCCTCCAGCAGCATAGCACCCCCTAACCCCGTACTGGGGTATTGGTCCTGTACTGATTCAGGAAGAAGATTACCTGGTCAACAAGCCGTGGATCTACAGTGAGGAAATGGACAGATGGAGGGTATCCAAAGAGTCAAGAGTTGCCTTCTAAAATGTTCTTCTAACTCCCAGGCCTAGGAGGGTAGTTCCTAGCTGTGGTTGCTCAAGCGTATCTGTGACTGTTCACGCTCGTTGTTACCGATTCCCATGACTCACCTCCGCCATAGCAACCGTTAACAATGCTGAGTCTGCACTCTAATTTTGCTTACACCTGGTGGAATGTATATCCATAACGGACTTTGGTCTGCTTCATTTCCACGGTATGCCCAGCCCAACCACTGGCTGATGCTGAAGGTGCATGGCATTGTCCAGGGGATAAGGGCAGTGGTGACTACAACTGCAAACTACTTTCCAGGCTATATATGTGCATCCGCTCTGAAATGCAGCCACCTCTGGGGTACGTAGTAACACTGCACAATGATTTCGGACAAGAGGTGAAGAAGGATCCTATATCCTATATTGAAACTGCAATTTAGGAAGGCAGAAAGTGACTTCATTTGGAATTTGGTTAGGACTACGGTCCCTACTGTACAAATGAGCGATATTGTCTTGTGACAGAAAGATTCTGGCCAAAATTTTCAATTTTAGATGCCTAAAGTGAGACACCTAAATCCATAGCCTGTATTTCAGAGGTGCTGAGCAAGTTAGGAGTTGCTCTGGGAGCTCTGTACCTCTGCAAATCAGGCCACGTATTTAGGTGTCTAACTTAAGATATCCAGGGTTAAAACTGTGTGACATAGTGGCTTTCCCCAGGGCACAGAGGGCAGAGTCAGCAGCCAGAATTAGACCTCAGTTCCTGGTTCACAGCCATGAATGAGTTCAGTCTACTTAGCCCCTCTTGTCCCCCAGGCACCAAAAAAACCCATGAAGAATTCTCCAGCACATCTCACCTTGGCAGGACTTTGCAAACTGCCTTTCCCTGTGTTGGAGCTCCAGGATCATTGATGTTTTTGTCTGGCGATGCCCTTGCACAGTTTTGTCATAACTCACCCTCATCCAAGGCCCTAGTACTCGGTTTGTTGTACCCGATGCACAACTCTCATCTGCTGGAGACAACACAACTGACCGACAATGCAGTGTTGGTGTTGAGAAGTACATGGCTCAGCACAGCTGAGCTGGCTGCTAGCTGAGCCTGCCTCCAGGCCAGAAAACAGCGAGACCTGACATTCCGGCTGTCCCGGGATTTAAATGGTGACTCCAGCTCTGGTCATTTTTGATGGCTAATCTCTGTAAATTGTGAGACGCCAATTCCCAATACTTATGGGGACAAATCCTGCCTTCAGCTCCCTGTATTCAGCTCCCTTTGGAGCTGTACATTTGTGTGTCTGACGGCAGAATTAGGCCCATTTTCTTTTTTTCTTCTCTGCAGACTTGCTCCAGTCTTTTCTCTTGCACCTTCTCTCTTTCCATCACTTCCTGCTCCCTCCACCACCTCCTCACTTCACACACTCTCATCGCTATTGGTGCAAGAGCCTTCTCCTCTGCAGCTCTGCCCTGTGAAATAGCCTCCCTGTACTGTTCTGTCTCACTGAGCTATGTTTTCAGGATTTAGACCAGGCCTGCACAACTTGTAAAGCGGCGAGGGCCATATTACTCCAAAGAAAACAGCTGAGGGCCGAAATCCCCCGAGCGCCACCAACTCCCCCCCCCCAGCGCCACCCGCCCCACAGAAACAACCCCCCCAGTGCTGCCGAAACACTCCCACCCCCACCTCCCCCACGGAAACAAACCCTCCTTTCCCAGCGCCACCCCACCGAAACAGCAGTATTGAACCTCGGTAATTTGTTATAGCGGGCCCCTAAGGTAGTATAATTAAGGTAAAAGAAAAATGTCTTTTTGCTAGAAGTAGAATAAGATCTTCCCCCCACTTTGTAATCAATTGCCCTGTTGAATGAATGAGGTGTGAATGAGGAAAGCGTGGAAGGCAGGCATGGAGCCAGACAGCTGCAATCCTAGGAGAGGGCAGGGCTGGCTCTAGGATTTTTGCCTCCCCAAGCAAAACATTTTTGGCCGCCCCCCCCCTTTTTTTCATGCCCCTCTCCCCCCACCCCGCCCCAACTCCACCCCTTCCCCAAGTCCCCGGCCCCGCCTCCTTCCCCGGCGTGCCACATTTCCCCCTCCCCCATTGCTTCCTGAGGGCCCCCGCAACCTCCCGCCCTAGCTCACCTCCGTTCCGCCTGCTCCCCTGGGTGTGCTGCCGCTCCGCGTTCAGGGGAGCAGGTGGAGCGGAGGTGAGCTAGGGTCGGGGGGCACAGGAAGTAACGGGGGGGGTAGAGGAACTGCTCCCCGCTCCAGCTCACCTCCGCTCCACCACTGCCGCCTCCCCCGAGTGCCCGCCGCTCGGCTTCTTCTCCTTCCCAGCCTTGCTGCGCGAAATAGCGGTTTTGCGCGCGGCAAGCCTAGGAGTGAGGGGGGAGAAGCGGAGCGGCGGCGCATTCAGGGGAACAGGCAGAGCAGAGGTGAGCTAGGGTGGGGGGGCGTAGGAAGTAACGGGGGGGGGAGTAGAGGAACCACTCTCCGCTCCAACTCACCTCTGCTCCACCACTGCCGCCTCCCCTGAGCGCCCCACTGCTCGGCTTGTCCTCCCTCCCAGCCGTGCTGCGTGAAACAGCTGTTTCGCGCGCGGCAAGCCTGGGAGGGAGGGGGGAGAAGCGGAGTGGCAGCGGCACGCTCAGGGGAGCAGGCGGAGGTGAGCTGGGGCAGCGGGGGCATTTTTTCCCTATGCCCCGGAGTACTTTTTCCCCATGCCCCGGAGTCGGCGCCTATGATGGCCGGCGCCAGAATGCCACCCCTAGAAATGTGCCGCCCCAAGCACCTGCTTGTTTTGCTGGTGCCTGGAAC
Organism: Trachemys scripta elegans; assembly: GCF_013100865.1. Classification (NCBI taxonomy): domain Eukaryota; kingdom Metazoa; phylum Chordata; order Testudines; family Emydidae; genus Trachemys; species Trachemys scripta. The sequence goes on from NC_048300.1 coordinate 192,227,331, forward strand.
TGGCCCTCGGAGAGGGGATGGGAGCCAGACCAGATCAATAGAACAGGTCAGCCACCGATTCGCCGCTCGCCTCCTCAGCCCCCCTCCCCCGGCTCGCCTACTTACTCCCCGCCACTGCTCGCCTACTCCGCCCCCTCCTTCACCCGCCGCTTGCCTACTCACCCTCCCGTGGGCCGCACAGTGAGCCCACCTACTCAACCCCCGCGGGCCGCACAGTGAGCCCACCTACTCAACCCCCGCGGGCCGCACAGTGAGCCCACCTACTCACTCTCCCGTGGGCCGCACAGTGAGCCCACCTACTCAACCCCTGCGGGCCGCACAGTGAGCCCACGTGGGCCACATGTTGTGTAGGCCTGATTTAGACACTTCCACCTCGTGCCTATGTACTGTTTGAGTTCACAGCCCAGAGGCTGAACACAGAACAGCAGCCATGCCACCTAAGCAGCAAATCTAAGTGGATGCACAGGATGTGGGAGTTGCCATAAGATTCTGTAGTACCCATCCCAGTTCCACACACTTCAGGCTGAGTGCATTGTGCTACAGATGCTATAGCCGGAGATATTATAAAGTCAGATTTGAGGAGCTTTGCACCTAGTTGACACGTCTTTCCTTTTGAAACCTCCAGGCCAAAATGTTCCAACATGGGTGCCCACGATTAGGCATCTAAATCCATCATTTAGGCCCCTAAGTAAAAGCAGCCTGATTTTCAGAGCTGCTAAGCACCTGCAGCTCCTGTTGACTTTGGTAGGATTTGTGGGGCCAGCAAACTCTGGAAACCCAACTACTTTAATATGGGTGCCAAACAGCCCCCACATTAGAGCATTTTGGCCCAAGTGAGTTTTAGGGCTTATGAAATGTGCCTATTTACATCCTTCCCCTCTCATCTGAGAGAACCAGTGGTGGAGGTGGTTGCCATCTAGTGGAAACCAGATTGGATCCACCAACTCACTGTCAGAGGGGTAGCCGTGTTAGTCTGAATCTGTAAAAAGCAACAGAGGGTCCTGTGGCACCTTTAAGACTAACAGAAGTATTGGGAGCATAAGCTTTCGTGGGTAAGAACCTCACTTCTTCAGATGCAACTCACTATGGAGAACCAAGTAACCAGCAGGTCAGAATAGCTTTTGGTTTCTGCCTAGTCTGGGTTTGAAGGAGTGACCTAGAGGTAAAAGGTTCTACAGCCCAATTCTAATGTCCTGACCCATTCAGTCCCTCACTTGGGTGAGTGCTTTGAATGTGTCCTTTGACTGATAGAAATCAGATGGAGTTTGGGTGAAATCCTGGCCCCATTGAAATCAGTGGCAAAGCTCCCACTGACTTCAGTGGATCCTGGATTGCCCCTTTGTGTAGAAATAAAACCTATCTATTTAATATATGATGTAGTAACTGCACTTTGAGCACCTTCTGTCCAAGGATTTTAAAGCACACACACAAGGATGTGCCAGTAAAGCTGGTAGGTATTATTAGCCCCATTTTATAGATTCACAAACCGAGACACGGAGAAGTTAAGAAACGTATTCCAATTGTGCCCTCTAATGTTGGTGCTTTGATTTTTGGATGCACAGCATGAGACAGCTGGGATCTGATTTTACAGAAATGCTGCGCTCCTGCAGTTCCTGTCTGTGAGAGGTGTGGATGCTCAGTATGTCTGACAACTGGAGCCTAGATCATAGAATATCAGGGTTGGAAGGGACCTCAGGAGGTTCTAGTCCAACCCCCTGCTCAAAGCAGGGCCAATCCCCAGACAGATTTTTGCCCCAGATTCCTAAATGGCCTCCTCAAGGATTGAACTCACAACCCTGGGTTTAGCAGGCCAATGCTCAAACCACTGAGCTAGCCCTCCCCCCTAATCAAAATATCACTGCGTCCTTTACTGCCACCTATTAGACCTTGGGTGAAATTCATCCCTGGTGTAAATTCATTGAATCTGCCCTCTTCTATGTTACTACGGGGACAGTGCAAACACAGAGACCGATTCTGATCTCAGCTACGTGAGTGTAAATCCAGAATAATTCAAGTGAAGTCTGGATTTGCACAGGTGTAGCTGAGATCAGAATCTGTCCCTTAGTTATCTGAACGCACAGCACTCACCACCGTCAAGCTGTAGCAGTTGGCAGGAAATGTGGAGGTGACAGGTTTATGCACCACAGGAAAAGGAAGTGATGACTGAGAGTGCAGGGAGCTACTAACAGCAAGTATGTGATGTTCTCTCTGTTTCGCAGCCAAGGGCAATAGTAGTTCCCAATGGTCAGGTGGGTTAGGGCTGGGAAATATGTACAGTCATGCTAGGCTGCTCATTTCAAAGTAAGTTCCATTATTCCCCCTCCTCCCCCCGCTATTTGATTCTAGACCAAGTTACTTCTACGATTGTAGAAGAGTGAGTTTGTTCTAAGGCGATTTGACTGGGGAGTGCAAATGGGCAGTGGGCCTGATTAGATATGCAGAGCAGTGCGTGGAAAGACTCCTGGTTCAGTGGACTCTGGATCAAGTCCATGGTGAGTGCATCTCTCACTACATCCTTTCAAGCTCAGCTCAGTCGATAACCAAAGACATGATCATCTGGTGGCCGTTTGGTGGGAGGTGGTGCTCTCAGTCTGGTTCCTAGTGGGTGCCTTTCAGGTGAGATGCGGGGGGCTCCTTACTTGAGAGAGCCCCGTCATTGTCGGGGAGTGTCTAGCCCAAGGAACTGACAGCAGGTCTCCCCCAACTGGTCTTCACTGCTGAGAAGGGGCAGTTTCTTTCTAATCACTGTCGCAGAGAAGCCAAAGACGGCCAACACCTTGAACTGCAAGTGGAAACCAGTCACCAGAGCTATGTGCTCCTAGGGTATGTCTACACTGCAGTGTAAGCCCAGGATTAGTGGGACTGGAGTCAGTTAACCTGTGTTGGGAACCCTGGGCTTGAGCATCTACATTGTATTTAAACTCTTCGTTACGGATTTTCTAACCTGTGCTCAAAGCTAGGGCTCTGGCATCTGCACTGCAGGACCCGAGTCAAAGTAACCACATCCCAGAGACCACAGCGCTCCTCCCCTCCATGTTGCCGCTCTAGACCGTGGTGCGCTGTGGGAAAACTTTACTGACTACACTACATGTTACAAGTTCACTCTCCTTTGCAAATTCAGGAGGCTCTCTGATAGTGTGCTTGCAGATCAGTGGTCAGAAGAGAATGGGTTAACGCCGACCTGAGCTGCTGCCCTTTGCCAAGGGGCGGGAGCTTCCGTTTTCAATAGAGTGGATTGCAGATTGTTGGGATAGAAAGGACTAAGGAAGTTGTCCCATGGAATTGTGGGATACTTGCGGATGACTCCTGGGACCTGAGTCAAGCATGGCTGAAGCTACACTGCAAAGCAATAGGGCTCGGACCCTGTTTCCCAGCTTGACCTGAGCTCAGACCCTCCAGCCCTGCAGGATCCCGGGACTGGGTAAGCGCAATTGCAGTGTGGACATAAGGGGGTTGAGCTTTGAGCCTGGGCTCAAGCACGGGTTTACATGGCAGTATAGACATACCCCTTGTGACCTGCCTCGCTCAGCCATTAAGCAGCTGCATTCAGCATCCGCTGAGGCCCTAGGGGGACTACCAGGGTCATCTCAATTCAAGAACATTATACTTGATGAGCCTGGAAATGACAGCCATGTGTGTAGCTGTGGCGTGGCCCACATTAGAGAGGGATGGTCACAAGTTCTGGCCAGTTACAGATAGTAGGAACGAAAGGAAGCAGTGGCCCCCACTGCTATCTGGGCAGTCATGGCTCCAACAGGGACGGAGGCCATTATCCGTCATGACGACTGCTAAACATAACCCTTCAACTTCTGTTCTTCTACACACTGCCACCAAGCACTAGGCATATCTTGTGCAGGTTTGATCACTCCCCCTCAGCTCCCAGTCTCAGCTGGATAGTGGGAAGGTAATGAGCTAGCAGAACCTAGCTTTATTTCAAAGGAGACATAGAGCTGAGTGTCAGCTAATAAAACTGTGCCCCTTCATTTTTGCAGTCCCCCTTAGTGGCTTCACATACACATCGAACAGGAGGGATGGCAAGACAGAAGGCAGAGTTTCTTTGGGGAGAAGGAATTCTGGAGCTAGTCAGGGAGAAAACTTTTATGACAAATTCCTAAGTTGTTTTGTGTGTAGGCTTCAAAATGGGCCCACTTTGCATTTTTAACAAACTTTTGGCAACATTTTTGTGAATTGAAATTGTTACCGAAAACCTTGTTTTGTAAATGAAAAGTTTCCATAATGCTGTTTGATAAAGATGCCTATGAAAAATGCTTCAGAAAATTTCACAAACAATTAGCTAACATCAATAGTTTTTGCAAAAAATATTTTGATTTTTAAAAATGGCCCTTTTTCAACCCAAAAACTTTGTATTTCAAAAAATGTCAACAATCTCTAATGATTTTGCTGAAGGGCCATCCCATCCGTCCTCACAAGAGCCGGCAGGCAAGTCAACAAAACCTTGTAGCCGATGGCACTAGAACCTTGCCATAAGTGGCAAGCATGCTTTTAGCACTGCATAAATAAAAATAGTAATGACTTGGGCAGTTGCTAGGGGGAGATCATTCACCATTGTTATTGTCATGTTCTAGAGAATCACGGTCTTTCTTAAGCAAGAGACATTTATTAAAGAAAACAATTGCAAATACAGATACAAACAGACTTCCATGCAGCTCCAGTTCCAGCTTTGTCACCCTTGTTTACCAGGAACCACACAAAGACATCTAGTGATTGAATAGCATACTGCAAGTAAACATACCAGATCAGTACAACCTCTGTCTCTCAGTTCTGAGGCCAAAGTGATGGTGAAATAGAGAATTGTCACATAGCATCGGACTTTCCTCATTCAAACCTCCCCTCTAGACTTAGACCAAAAGTAAAGGTCTAGAAACAGTTTGGGTTTGCTAACTCTTTTAAACCTGTTTTGTGGCATTAATAAAAGGGGGGAAAGGATCATTCTCCTTGAATTTGCACATTTTTACTGGGCTTGTAATGACACAACTTGGCTGTGGTCCCCTCAGTCTTTCCCTTTTCTCAGATCCCAAACAAATGACACTTAGTTGATGCTGTTTGGGAACAGGCAAAATAATTGAATCCCCCAAAGAGCGGGGTGAGGCCAGATTCTGAAATAGACGCCCTACAAATGAATGCAGCTTTCAGCTGAGGCTACACCCCCGCGAAAGGGAGAGAATAGAAGCTCTGTGAAAGGGAAACAGCCAGTGCTGACCTTGGATTTCTTTTCTCTGTAACATTAATTGCTTGTTGCTTTGTTCACCACATGACTGCTGGAAATTGCCAACTTGTTCCTGCTCACACGGGCTCTGTTTAAAATAAGCCACCTAGGAGTTTCTTAACTTAGGGTTGTTTATCCAGGTTTCAGGTGTGTTTCTTGTGATTTTTTTCTTTAATGCCAGGATATTATTGTAAAACTGTCTAGCCGTGGTTTATCCCTTTAAACATTAGCGCTTTCCAGACTGTTAGCTACGTGATTGCTTGGAGTGTCAGTCTGTTTTCTATCATCAGCTAAGCGTTTGCAGGTACACTTGAAGTCAATGGGAGCTTGAGGGCTCAGCACTTTTGAAAAGCAGGCCCTACCTAGATTCTGGATGGCCTACACTTTGACACACACCGTACTAACTGTAGCCAGTACTAGTCTAGTACAGACGCTGGCTGGCTGGATACTACCAAAAGTTGCAGCGACCTCGCTGAATGTCCTCTGTGACTTGCAGTGCCAAGGGGATGTAACGGGTGTGACCAGGCACCCAGGGTTGTATAGTCCACATGCACATGCTTGTACCCAGCTGGCCTGACCTGCTCCTAACCCCTCTGCACAGTCTCCCCCAGCCTTTGAGCAGAACGAGCAAGGAGCCCTGCACAGGCTGAGCCAGGCTTCAGGACCGCACGATCATGTTGCTTTGGCCGTGTATGAGTGCCCTGTTTGCAGGAGAAGGGGTCATCACACCTGCGTCTGTCTAATCCATCTGCCTAGCTAGATTTGTATATTGTGCCCACCAGCGTAGTGTCCGCTCAGCTAGGTGCTAGCCACCGTCTGACTCCTCTTATGTCAGTGCCACAGCGTTCAGTTGAGCATTGGTTAACTTAAACTCTCAACCAGAGCCTCAGTGCCGTCCTCTGACCCCAGTGCAGGCGGCTGCAGTGATCCCCCGGGGCCATCCAGGAGGTTTGGGCCCCAAGCCCTTCGGATAAACAGGTCTGTATTGTGTAGAGCCAGGTCTGCAGGCTCCAAAGGATTAACGAGGGCCTTGGGTCTTGTCACTCAAGCTAGCGATACCCATTCCGTCTTCCCTGCTCTGGTAAGAGCTGTGCTCACTGGTAGCCTGGCGATTACCACCCAGATTTCACTTTTCCACAGTAGGACTGAATTCTTGGCTGCTGTTTGCTTAAAGGAGAGATGGGGAAGGGTTAGCATGGTGCTTTGGTTACACACCATCTCCCTTGGGACGGGCCAGTGAGCATCCCCCAAGCAATGATTCCACAGAAGAGAGGCTGATGATATGCTGAAAGGTGAGTACCAAGTGCCTGCACATGGAAGCTACAGCTGTCGCAGGAAGTTGCTACACAACTGCCCTCCATGTGGCTTGGCCCTCAGTGATCTGTGTGCTGTGACTGCCTCTCTCCCCCTGACCACGAAGGCCAGCTGATGTGCTCCAGCCAGGGCCGGCTACAGGCACCAGCGCAGGAAGCAGGTGCTTGGGGCGGCCAATGGAAAGGGGCGTCACGTCCGGGTCGTCGTCAGCAATTCGGCAGCGGGTCCCTCAGTCCCCTCGGAGGGAAGGGCCAGCCGCCGAATTGCCGCTGAAGAATGAAGTGGCGCGGTAGAGCTGCCGCCGAAGTGCCACCGATCATGGCTTTATCTTTTCTTTTTTTTTTCTTCACCGCTTGGGGTGGCAAAAAAGCTGGAGCCGGCTCTGGCTCCAGCACCCAGTGCCCAGGTTTAAACATCAGGGGTGCAGGACATTCCCAGCAGGCGACCCTCGCCTCTGGACCTTGCTGGGACAATCGATGCTGGATTGTGAGCTTGGAGAGTGCCATTGGGATAGAATCCAATCTGGGGCTTGAACGGCCTTCACCTTGCTCTAATTCAGAGTCATCTGAGCCCTGAGGCGGTGTTACAGCTCCAGAACCGTGGTGTGGGGAGGAGCGTGTTTGGCTGCTCCCTGCATGTGGGATTGGAGGGCATTGAGGGAGGGTGAAATGCTTCAATTGAGTTTTCAGCATCAAAGCTCAATAATAATTAAAAAGGGCTATATCAGGAGAGGGACTGGGAGCCCAGTGGGGGAGTACAAGGTTAGGGTGTATAACCAGCTGGTGTGCACAGTGCAGCACAGGGTCAGTGCTCATGCAGGGGCGTAGTGCAAAACCCAAGGACTGTTTGATTGTTGTCTGGAGACCCCAGACAATGGGATCTCTGCATTACAATAGAGACCATCCTATCTGCAAGATGTGTGGTCGTGTTTTCCTTCCAGAGCGTTATTTTTATTATCATTTGTATTGGAGTAGCCTCAAAGTGGGAGTACAAGAAACCAACGACACACTATGCTGGGAGCAGTCGATATCCCATAAATGCCATGCAGAAAACCTCCGCCACATTTGTGATATTACAGGTTTATCGTGCCCTTACCGCACAGTCCTGCTTTGGGGTCCGTGCAGAGCTGCACCCCAGTGTGACCTGGTGGAGGGAGTGTCAGACACAGCAGTGCAAGGAGAGGCAGCTCAGGGCCCGAGACAGCCTGGCTGTAGTGGGAGTTTTGCAGGACCTAGTGTGAGGAGTCTGGACCAGCTCCTGGTAGGTGCTGAGCTGAACGTCAGTGGGAATTGTGGGTGCCCAGTAGCTTCTAGGATCAGGCCCTTTATGAGTATCCAAGGCACCAGGAGACAAAATACTCCGAGTGATTTCTGCTTAGCATTGTCAACCCATTCCCCCGTTAGCCTCTGGCCCCTCCTTCCCCATGATGCTTTGCTTCTCCTCACTGTTTGCTAGAGTTGATAGCTCCGTGCCAGGCAGCGCTAGCCGGGAGCTGCTGCTTCCTGTGGGGGAGAAGCACTGGTCTGGTTCCACTCTCCGCACCTTCCCTGATGCAACTGAGCTCGGGTCAGTCATCCTTGGGGATAGGAGGGAAGGTTAAAGCTAAATAGGGAAGGGGTCTGAATAGCGAGTCTATTAGAGCTTCTTTGTGCCCTTCTGGTAGATGGAGCCACTGGAAGGTTTTCATTCTGCAGGGGGATCCTCCGGTGGCAGTCTCTGAACTGGCCCTTCCTGGCTGCTGACACGGGGGGGGGGCCTGGCTGGAGAAAAGGGGGTGTGGCTGGTGCCTCCTTATGCCATGACGATCTGTGGCTGCCAGGACAGCAGCATGGGCAGCCAGCATAAAACAGAGCAGCCCTGACGCTGCTCCTTCTTCCTGAAGGGAATGGCCCAGCACTCACATAACTCCAGGATTGGGGGATAGGGAGGGGGAATGGGACCCAAATGGAGCTTCAAACCCTTTTGCGCTGCCCTTCCGGAGCTGCACCGAATGCTCAGCCGCAGGCCAGGATCTGGACCACCACGTTCACAGGAGAAACGGCGCAGCAGCGGTTGCAACAGCAGCACTGCACAACACAGTTGTCATGGCTTCAGCATACAAAAGTACTCTCCCATGTGAACGCTTCCGAGCCCTCCTAAACCAGTTCTTTCAATACCTTGCCAAGGCAGCAACCCTTAGTGAGGGCACTGTCCAAAAGAACTTTCACGTTTCAGGGTTGTTGGTTTTTTTGCCATAGCCCTGTTTAAAACAAAAACCGAAAAGAACTTTGTAAATTTCCTCTCCTGAAGTGACCGAAGGGGACTTAGTCAGACTCACCAGACAAGTTCCCCATTGCCAAACATGGCAAATGACAGCTCCACGAGGCGTTATTTTCAGAAAACAAAAGAACCGGGTGCGCTGCCAGAAACTCTTTTGCAATCTTAACGGTGGTGACCAGTGCCGGCTGGAAGCAGGAAGTTCCACCCAGATCTCTATTTACGGACTGGTTAGGTTGTTGGAGGAGGAAGTGGGGAAAGCCAGGTCACTGCAAAATCAGACTCAGAACCTTCATTTCTGGCTCTTCTACGACTTTTTAAGTTCAGGAGCGTTGGCTTCAAATGTGGATCTCCTCCTGTGGTGTTTGCCATGTCCCGGCCTTCTCTCCCTTTGTGTTTGAGTGAAGTAGCTTTGGGAGGATCCGTGGAGCCATTAGTTAACAGGCCCTTCCATACCAGATCATACAATGGGTCCAGTAAGCCCTATATCCTGTCTCTGGCAATAGCCAGTGTCCTCCTTCAGAGGAAGGAGAAAATAGTTCAGGGGTGGGCAAACTTTTTGGCCCGAGGGCCACATCTGGGTATGGAAATTGTATTGTGGGCCATGAATGCTCACAAAATTGGGGGTTGGGGTGTGGGAGGGCTCTGGCTGGGGGTGTGGGCTCTGTGGTGGGTCCAGAAATTAGGAGTTCAGTGTGCAGGAAGGGGCTCCAGGCTGGGGCAGGAGGTTGGGGTGCAGGAGGGGGGCAAGAGCTCCCGTTGGGGGTGCAGGTTCCGAGGTGGAGCTGGGGATCAGGGTTTGGGGTGCAGGAGGGTGCTCTGGGCTGGGACCAAGGGGTTCAGATGGCAGGAGGGGGATCAGGGCTGGGGCAGGAGATTGGGGTGCAGGAGGGGGTCAGGGGTACAGGCTCCAGGCGACACTTACCTCAAGCAATTCCCAGAAGCAGTGGCATGTCCCCGCTCTGGCTCCTATGGATAGGCGCGGCCAGGCAGCTCTGCATGCTGCCCCACCCGCAGTCACCGCCCCTGCAGCTCCCATTGGCCATGGTTCCCAGCCAATGGGAGCTGTGTGGGTTGCACTTGGGATGGGGGCAGCATGCGGAGCCCCTTGACTGCCTCTACTTGTAGGAGCTGGAGGGGGACATGCCACTGCTTCCAGGAACCGCTTGGAGCGGGGCAAGCCCCCGACTCTGCTCCCCGACTGGAGCGCCGAAGTGGGGCAAGACCTGGAATGGATTAAAATGTCTGAAGGGCCGGATGCGGCCCCCGGGCCGTAGTTTGCCCACCCCTGAAATAGTTCATGGCCCCCCAAAAAACACTCCTCTGTGTTTACTTATATATGAACCATCTCCACAACGGTGGTTGTTGAGTGAATGTCTGCTGAGGAGATAGGCACTGACCCTGCAAACATAGATTCACACGCTTCTCTTTATCTGAGGAATAGGAGTTCTATAATGAGATCAATGGAAGTACTCAAATGCATAAAGTACAAGCATAGATAGGTGTTTGCAGGATCGAGTCCAAAGCTTGTCATTATTGTTTGTATTACATTAGTATCTACAGGCAACAATAGTACCCAGAGTTATAATAGTAAATGCTAAACTAAAAGCGTTTTGGAAAGGAAATTAACTGTTGGGCTTCCAGGTTTCAAACAAGTTCTAAGGGACTAAGATGAGATCTTCATGGAGGCAGGTTACCCTACCTCTGCCTACTGTGGGGTTTTTACACCTTCCTCTGAGGCATCTGATGCTGGCCAGGGTCAGAGACAGGAGAGTGGATTAGATGAATCGTGGGTCTGATCCAGTCTGGCAATGCCTGTGTTCCTAGAGGCCCCAATTTAGGGATGAGGATGTCCCTGTGCTGGACACTGTACAAACCTATAACAAAGAAATGGTCCCTGCCCCAGAGAGCTTAGGGGCTGTCTACACTGTAATAAAAAACCCGTGGCTCAGAGCCGGGGTCAATAAACTTGGGCTTGCGTGGCTCAGGCTATGGGGCTAAAAATTGCAGGGTAGACATCTGGGCTCGGGCTGGAGCCTGGGCTCTGAGATCCCACGAGGCAGGAGGGTGTCAGAGCCCAACCTCCAGCCTGAGCCTAAAGCCCAAATGTCTACACTGAAATTTTTAGCCCCACAGTCTGAGTCCTGCAAGCTCGAGTCATCTGATTTGGACAAGTTGCAGCCATGCTGCAGGTCCTTTATTGTAATGTAGACATGCCCTTAGTGTCTAAGAATAAAATGGGAGATGAGCGGTGGACTCAACAAACCAAAGGGAAAATCGTCTGGTTACCTGGTGCACACGCCCGATGGCTGATTGTGGCTCTTTGGGGGCAAGGACCTTCACTATTATGGGTTTGCACAGCGTCTGTGGCAATGCACTTAGTAAGACCATTCTGAGTATAACAGAGAGTGGTCATAGCACACCGGCTGCCTGGCCATAGCTGAGGGCATCATAGGCATTGCCGCAGAGGGGAGTTTTAAGGAAAGCTTTGAAAGTGGTTTTGAGGGTTTTCACAGGGAGATCTTCCCATGCAGTATAGCCCTCCGCCTCCAGACAGCAGGGAAAAGGCTGAGGGCTAAGGTACAGCTCTGCAATGGGAGCTGTGTGGAGCTACATCACCTCCCAGGGAGCTTCAGATGGCATTGCATTTCAGGGAAGTCCACTGTGCTGCTGCCCAGCATGCAGGAGGAGTGGGCCTGTTCCACCACCCCTTAGGAGGGTGCTACCTGTGCAGCCCTCCGTGGCAGGGGATGGTACTGCTTGGGTTGCTACAGACCCCACAATTTCATGCTGCAGGTTTCCATCTGCTGCAGAAATGTGTCTGGAGCTCCCAGGCCTTGCGAGTGGTGGGGGAGCTCTAACCCTCTCCCAATCACACACCACCCCAGTGCCTCAGAGCTTAGCAATGGTGGTTGCCAGGGAACAGAGCAATCTGGTGCAAGAATCCCAGACAGCGGTGGCTGTTTCTAGGGGCCAGGAAGGCCAGCCCACTGGGGCTTGTGAGGGTCAGGTTACATGTAAGAACATAAGAACGGCCAGACTGGGTCAGACCAATGGTTCATCTAGCCCAGTATCCTGTCCTGCGGCAGTAGCGAATGCCAGATGCTTCAGAGGGAATGAACAGAACAGGCAATTATCGAGTGATCAATCCCCTGTTGTCCAGCAACCTCTGGCAGTCAGAGGTTTAGGGACACCCAGAGCATGGGGTTGTGACCCTGACCTTCTTGGCTAATAGCCATTGATGGACCTGTCCTCCATTACCTTATCTAGTTCTTTTTTCAACCCTGTTATACTTTTGGCGTTCACAACATCCTCTGGCAAGGAGTTCCACAGGTTCATTGTGCGTTGTGTGAAGAAGTACTTCCTTATGTTTGTTTTAAACTCGCTGCCTATTAATTTCATTGGCGGCGCCCAGTGCTCCCCATCCAGGAGGAGGTGTGCATTTGATTCGGAAGTTAAGTGGCTCAGCCTGCATCGCTAATTTATTATTACAGCAGCTCCTAGTGTATGTGTACTTTGCACACTAAGCCCGGGCTCTGACTCAATTTTGAGCCCAATCCCTCCTTCCGTCCACACCCAAATCAGTCTGACTCGGTCAGCAAGCACTCAGAACCCAGATCCTGCAATCCTGCTAAGGGATGCCTCAGAGCCCGAGTCCTACTGTGACTTGGGTCCAAGCCCTGTTATTTTGCAGTGTGGAGGCAGGTGAAGCCACAGAGCTGAGTCAGACGGTCTGTGAATGCCGGCTTCCACAGACCAAGGCTTAGTGGGCTGTGTAGACGCACCACTAGAGGCCGCCCACTAAGACTGGGACCTCCCGGCCTTGGGAACTCAAGCTCTGTTCAGCTCTCGTGCTGTGCTTCATGGTATCGGAGCACCCGCGGGGGAAATCCTTAGCACTTTGCAAGCTCAAAGCACGGTGCGGGCCCTTGCTTGCTGTTGTGCAGTGACTCTCCCAATAATTAGGGCAAAACCTCCCAGGTCCAACCCCACCCAAAGCACCCCTCTGCCCTGAGCAGCTTGGCCCAGGGAGTGGAAGAGTGAGGTTCTTACCCACGAAAGCTTATGCTCCCAGTACTTCTGTTAGTCTCAAAGGTGCCACAGGACCCTCTGTTGCTGTTCTCACCACTGGCCACTAGAGGCTGCAGTGCCCCATTGGCTGCCTCTGTAACCCTGCTTTCCCTGCTGGCTTCCCCAGTCTGGCGAGCAGAGCAGCAGGTGATGCTCAAGCTCTTCCCCTTTCCTCAGGTGGGGGAGAGGGGGAGGTAACGGGGAGAGAGGAGGGACTGGGCTGAGGGAGGGAGACTTTACAGGGGGCTGAGGGGAGAGGAAGCCTTCTTGGAGCGACTGCCCTTTGTCTCTCATCTCCTGTGTTTCCCCCACTCCCTTCTGCTGCCACCCTTCCGGTGGGGTGGGGGATGCACAGCAGAGAGAGAGCAATGGGGGAGATGTCCCAGGAGTGCTTATTTCCTAGGAGGGGACCAGCCGGCTGGGCTCCTCCAATCACAGTGGAGCGGGGATGGCAGATCTTAGGCTTCCCCCTCAGATGATGACAACGGGATGGAATCCAGGGGCTGCTTGTTATTTGTTATCCTGTGTGCTTGGCGCTGTAGGAACCACCAGGATCAGGACAGTCCTGTCCACGGAGCTGTGGCATTACTTCAGGCTGTGTTTTGGCCCGCTAGGTTGTGTAGAACCCCAACTGAGCACAGGCCTTTGCGTGGCCGATAGCCTCCTGTTAGCTGCACCCAGCACACACCCTGGGATTGTGTGATTCACATTCCCTGGCTCCATTCCGGCTTTATTCTGCTGTTCACTGCTCCCATTTCTCTCCTCACTGCAGGGCGAGGGATTGGCTTTACCCGTCTGCGGACTCCCTTCTGCCGTGGGGAGCATGATGACGGCCATCCTGGAACGTATCAGCACCTTATCCGTCAGCGGGCAGCAGCTCCGCCGCCTCCCCAGACTCCTGGAGGAAGGCTTCCCCAAGATGCCCTGCACTGTCGAAGAATCCGACGTGCCCCAGCTCTTCCGGGAGCCGTACATCCAGACGGGGTACCGCCCCATCGGCCAGGAGTGGCGCTACTACTTCTTCAGCCTGTTCCAGAAGCACAATGAGGTGGTCAACGTCTGGACTCACCTGCTGGCGGCCTTGGCTGTGTTGCTGAGGTTCAAGGCCTTTGCAGAAGCAGAGGAGCTGTCCTTGGACATCTCATCCTTGCCTTTGTTCCTCTTCGTGCTGTCCTCCCTCACCTACCTAACCTGCAGCCTCTTGGCCCACCTACTGCAATCCAAATCGGAGCTGTCTCACTACACCTTCTACTTCGTGGACTACGTCGGGGTCAGCGTCTACCAATACGGCAGCGCCCTGGCCCATTTCTACTACAGCGCGGACCAAGCCTGGTACGACAAGTTCTGGCTCTTCTTCCTCCCCGCGGCTGCCTTCTGCGGCTGGCTCTCTTGTGCTGGCTGCTGCTACGCCAAGTACCGGTACCGGCGCCCCTACCCCCTCATGAGGAAGATGTGTCAGGTGATCCCAGCAGGGCTGGCGTTCGTCTTGGACATCAGCCCAGTTGCACACCGGGTGGTCATGTGCCACTTGGGGGGCTGCGAGGAGCAGGCTGCCTGGTACCACACCTTCCAGATACTGTTCTTTCTAATCAGTGCTTATTTCTTCTCCTGCCCAGTCCCCGAGAAGTATTTCCCGGGCTCCTGTGATATAATCGGCCACGCCCATCAGATCTTCCACATGTTCTTGGCCCTTTGCACGCTCTCGCAGCTGGAGGCCATCTTCCTGGATTACAAGATCAGGCAGGAGATTTTCCTGAGTAGACATGGACCCCTCTCCATCTACCTGTCCTGTGCCTCTTTCTTTGGCCTGGTGGCCTGTAGTGCCATCACGGCTCACTTCCTGCAGTGCAGGATCAAAGTGGGGCTGGCTAAAAGAGACTCCTGAGAGACCGTTGCGAAGACTAGACAGACACTGACTGGCTGGTACTGATTCGGTGGAAACCAGCGGAGGATAATTTATAGAGACATAACAAATTGGTTTGTTTGCATAACAGTTTGTCTAATTTATAACTGAGGGATGGGTGGCAGGCTGGAGTCGCTCTATGAGAGCCCTTCTGTCTAAGGCGTTTTTACTTGAGTGGCTGCCTCTTGCAATGCAGGGGTGTTTTTTTAAACCAGATTGGGGCATTTAACCAAGGATGCTTGGATTAGGCGGAGGTTTCTAATTTGTTCCACGCTAGTAAATCTGCAGGGAATATTACATTGAATATCAGGAAAAACTAAGGGTCATTAAACTGTAGAGCAGTCTCCTAGGGGAAGCACATGGCTAGAGTCATTTAAGACTTTACAAAGCACAGGAGACTGTGCAGTGTGGATCAGTCCTGCACTAGCAGGGGGCATGGACAAGATAACCTACTAGGTCTTTTCCATCTCTGCTATACGTGGGCTTGATCCTGCTCCCATTTAAGTCAATAGCAAAATTTCAGCAGGAGCAGGATTGGGCCATACGAGTCTCAATTTTCAGGGTGTAGCTGCGGAGGTCTGGGTGGCACAGTGCTATGTAACGTACAGCGGCACACGCTCTTTATATATCTCCAAGTTAGATTCTTGTGACTCATGTTCTCTCAACTCTTCCCTCCTGAAATAAATCGTATCAGGTTCTTAGGATAACTTTGCCAAATCTTTGTTGTAGAGATGGGTCTGGACCAAAACTCTAGATCCGTCTATCCCAAGACTTTGGGGATGTTCCAGACCAGATCACAACTTCATGCTTCGGGCCCATCTCTGCTTCACTCTTTGACTCTGACCAAGGTTTTCTTCCAGGAAACACCTGACCCAGTGGTGACGTGAGCGAAATTCCCTCTTCTGTCACTGGGAGATTTCACCAGGGGTGTTTATAGAAATTCAGTACCAGGGCTGCTCATGAACATTTAAAACAACGAGGCGGACTCTCTCAGGGGCTGCTAATGGGATATGGAGCCTTTCTCTAGTAGATCTGTTGTTTGAATCCAGCCTGGGTCGGCAGTGATGCCGGTGACTGTTTGGTGGCCTGCATCAAATGAGTTTACGCTCGTAGCTCAGTTACTGGTGGAGCAAAGAGAACAAAGACCCTTCATTGTAGGGACAGTCCCCTTCCGGCCAGGAGCAGTGCTCTTTGATGGGGCATTTTGGGGAAGCTGGCACTTGCTATAGCCGGTGTTGTACTTATGAGGGTAAACAGAGGTCTTCAAGGTTGTGAGTCTGCCACCTTTCATCAATTCTAAATAACGTTAGAGATTAAAACGTAATCACTGGAGAAAAAACGGGGGGGGGGGGGGAGAGAAGCAAAATGTACACTCGTTCTCCCTTCGATGATCCCGCCTGATGTCCCCAAATGTCTGTTGTACTCAGAGCAAAATTCTTCTTCCATTTGCACTGCAGATTTCTATTGAGTATTCGACTCCTGCTGATGCCAGTGGAGTGGACGTACCATAAGGAACAATCCCACCCTGGCAGAGGAATGGACTGGATGGTGTAATAGGCCTTTGCCCTCTGCTGCGGGAGCGAGCTGTCAGCGGATCATATGGCTCTAGGGCAGTGCGTAACCCTGACACTGTAGTATAGCCCTCCTGTAATATGGAAATGAGGGTAGCAGACCGTTAAATATTTCATGCTGATAGTTATGGGTCAGTCCCTTCTACCGTCCCAAATGAATGACAAAGGTTTTGGGTTGCTTTGAACGAATTCGCCAATTGGATAAGTCCCTTCCTTGTCTACTTGAGTGGGCGATTGGAGGCTATGAGCCGGATCTCCAGCTGGTGTGAATTGGAATGACTGCACTGAAGTCAATGGCGCTTACATCAACTGTCTAGGAGGCTCCGACTAAGTACAGTCCTCACAGGCCTAACTGGTAAGCACTTGTCTTGTCCATTCTGTCCTCTCCCAGTGTTAAATCCCAGTTCCCTTGTAGTAGATTATACCACTGCACTACCCATGTGTCTTGTGCAATATCTTCACACCCAAATGGTCTGATCATCACCTGGTGTAAATCCCCATTGACTTCAGTGGAGCTGCACTGATTTACTCCAGCAGAGGATCTGGCCCATCAAATCCAAGCAAAACTGGATTACTTGAGTTGAAACTGACCTTGGAAGTGAGGCTTAGAGATGTGACCGAAGGTCAGTCACTACAAGCCTGAGCTTTAGTGTTTGGTCTGGTTTGGGGGATTTTTGAACTCTCTTTCGTGTGTGTTACAACTCCCAGAAGGGCTCCATTTTGCTTTGATATTAGCAAACCCTTTTGCAGGGTGAGGGTCAGTCAGGGTGGGAAATGGTTCGCTGGTGGAGGGGAGCAGTATACAATGGCAGCTACCGATGCCTGGACTCTTTGAAAACCAAGCCACTAATTTAGGTGCCTTTCTGTAGATAAGTGCCTACATCTGGGCACTCTAATCTGAAACTACTGGCCTTAATGACAAGTTAAATACCTTTATGGAGGTGCGGGGGAGGGGATTGGCTCAAGGGGGATTATGCTAATAGGATACAGAGGCTGTGAACTCTGCGTTCCTGATTCAAATTCAGCCCAGGTTGGTAACGATAAAAAGATGTTTATATGAGAGAGCTGGTCAGGGGCCTTTGTAAAATTACTTGTTGGTCTCTTGTCAGTTTTGGTGAAGAGTCCATCAGAGCGGATTTTCTTCTTTCGCCTTGTTTACACTCTAAAGTTGAACCACTGTAATTGCATTGGGTTAAAGCAGTACAAGCCCTCTAGTGTGGATGCAATTATAGTGGTGTGAATGTGTTTCTGTATAGGGAAGGGAATAAAGTATTCTGGTATAAGGCACCTTTGTACAATATAACTGCATCGACATTAGAAGTTGTACCAGTATAACTATAACATCCCTACCCTAAATACTTTGTTATGCTGGTACGAAATCTTTGTGTAGACCAAGTGTTAGCTCCTCTAAAGGATTTAAACTAGACTGCACACTGTGTCCCAACAGAGGAGGATACACCAACCCATGCCATCTCCGTGCAAGTGTTTGCAAACCACAGAGGACAAGAATGTGCATCGCTCTTAATGGAAGGACTGAGCCTGATGCTTTCTGTGACACTATATCGCCACCTACTGGTGTCACAAAGCAACTTATTTTTTCCTGTTACCTTTCCTCCCCGGTTGTATTTTTCAGTGTTCCCATGTTAACTCTCAGTCTGAGCGGTTACCCCCATTGATCCCTGCAAATGAGACCAGTGACTGACCTCCTCGGGGAATGATGGGGCTGACTTTGCAGGGAAGTACTGACCAACGCTGCTTTTCAGATAACGTCCTAAGGACACAGGGTGCTTCGTCAACACTGGAGTTAGTGCCATCCCTGCCGTCTCCCAGTGAGAGAGCCAGTCTTGTCAAACCCTCCCTCTTCCCAAGTTGTCTTGTACTCGTGCCTTACACAGCTGGCTGGAGATTGCTCATGCGGACCTTGTATGTGTGCACTCCTGGGCTGGCTAGGAACCAGCAGGACGCTAACAGTGCTACTCTAAACCCAATGAAGTCATCGAGTCTTGCCTTTGACTTCACTGAGGGTTGGTCCTAAGAGGACGTAAATGCCGTCATGTTCGGCTGTCAGCCTGTTACTCCTGCCACAGCTCCCACACGGCCACTTGCAACAGGTCTTCCTCCCGCTCCTAGAGTCCTTTGCGCCGGGTCTGGGTCCCCCCACAAGAAGCTCAGCCAGAACTGATGCAATGGTTCGTAGGGTATCTGATGATGACCTGGGCGCAAGAGGTTGAGTACGTCAGCTTCAGCAGGTTGGCCATGGGAAACGGGGTCACAAACCTCCTTGGGGGACATGACCCTCAGGTGGAGACCAAGGGCCAAGTCTTTAACAGGTGTGGATCAGTGTTTCTCACTGGAACTATGCTGATTAGCACCAGCTGAGGATCTGGTCCAGCATATATTACGCTGCTCACTCTTCGGACTTGCTCATTGGGAATGAGCAGGTTAGAAGCAGCATCTTTACCATCTGCAGCCTCATGATTACACATACTGGTTGATTTTTTTACCAAGAGAGCTGCCTTGGTATTGAGGGTGAAGGCAGAGGGGGTCAGTTAACCATGAATTTACTTTGAGTGCTTCATGTAGCAGAACAGGGGTGCCTGCTTCAGGCTACACATGTGCCTTGGTATTTACATCTCGTGCTGGCTGGGTTTTAAAAGCATTGCTTCCTACTAAACATGAGTAGTGAGTTTTGCATTTTTTTCTTTGGGAGTGTGGGAGGGGTGGGAGTATTATGCACCAACTATCCCCCGTTTGTCCCCCAACTTTGTATCGTTGAGACTACTGAAAACTTTGTACTGTATTGACAGCTGTTCAAAATCTTCAGTAATAAAATCTATAAAAGCAAGACGAAGGGGTGCAACATGAAATCTGGAACTCCACCAACAAAAGGGGGAATGTTACGGTCATGGCTGTCAGTTGTTCAGCAGAAAGTTTGGCCTTAAAGAGTTGATAATAAATAATAATAATCATAATTAATGTGCTTTACTTGTCTTTCATCTGTAGATCTCAAAGCACTTTTCAAGCCGCACAACAGGTAGGTATTATCCCTCTTGTCCAGATGAAGCACCAAGTGGTTAACTGCAACTAGCTGGAGAGATTGTGACGGTGCATCAGTGGCAGAGCTATGAACTCGGGGCCTAAGTGTGTGCTTAAAGTTAAGCATGGGAGAGTGTAGTGCTCTTGACAGTCAATGGGACTACTCACATGCTTAAAGTTAAGCACATGCTTAAGTGCCTTGCTGAGTTAAGGCCAGAACTCCTGATCATAGTTCCTCCTTGCTATAGCCATCTGGTCACCTACAACTACACACTGTTTCCCAGCGAGCTTGTAAACCCAGGGAGGAAAGCTTGACTCATACAGAAGAACAGGAGTACTTGTGGCACCTTAGAGACTAACAAATTTATTAGAGCATAAGCTTTCGTGGACTACTACTCCTGTTCTTCTTTTTGCGGATACAGACTAACACGGCTGTTACTTTGAAACTTGACTCATACAGGTTGTCTCCAGGAATCTGAGATGGGAATATTTCCTCCTTCTAGTTTTTTATTTTATTTTATTTTATTTTTTTGGCCCTTCATATGTAACAACACATGGGTCTGTGTTTGCCCCTCCTCCCCAGCTACTGCACTGTGTTTGCATTTCCTTCCACCAGATGGCAAGATTCCCTCACCCTCCGCAGCAGAAAGCACGCTGTTTCATGCCAGGAATGCAGTATCTGCATAACTAACTTCCAAATGAACTAAGAAAAAAAAAGATTGAATTTGAGTCGGCATCAACTCAGTGCAGTGTGGCTACTTCTTATTAAATAGATGTATTCCTGTGCAGGGCATTCCTTTCTTTAAAGTGTTATTCGTCATGGAAATTACAAAGACAACCTTTTAAATGGGTGGTTTGGGCTCAAATCTTAAATGTTTGTAAAATACAAAATTGACGGGATGGGAAATTTACAAAACAGAATAGGGGATTTAAAAAAAAATCAATGAGGACAGGGATTTTTGAGATGCAGAGAGGAGAGATTGTTTGTTTGTTTTTTATTTATACATCTCAGCCATATTGGAAACAGCTGCACGAAAACCTGAAACTGACTATAAATAGAAAAAAAGTGGACTTGACTAACCCAGCCCAAATTGAGTGAAGTGCAAAGAGTGAAACAACATCAAGGGGAAAAATCACAGTGAGGTTTAAAGTTTTTTTTTTTTTTTTAATATCTTCTGGCATTATTAATAGCAGTGGGAAAGATTTTATTGAATGCATAACTTGTCACCCGGGGCGCCCAGATACTGCAGTAATGAGCGTCCGCCGTGACTCAAAAGTGTTATCTGGTCTTATTCCTGAAGCTTATTGTTAACATGCATTAAATAGGCCAGGGGCTAGGAAATGGGTTTAAATTATGCAGGCTTCATTTTATTCTTTCCACAGCCAACTACCCCATTAAAGGAGAAAATCTCATTCTCTGTGTCAGAGCTGGACCAATGTCCATCACTGCCTGGAGCTCCCATTGACTTCAGTGAAAGTTGTGGATGTTCATTGCCTCTGAAAATCAGGCCATAAGCGGTTTGAACCTGAAGCTTACAGCTCCAAGCCCTCCCTTGTGGTCTTAAACAGTGCAGACATCTCCAATGTCCAGGACCTCACAGCTCTTTGCTTTGTTCTGGCTAAAGATAAGAGAGACTGTCTATCACTGTAACAGAAAATGCTCCTAGACGGAAATAAGAAAGCACTAAAAATCACTCCTTCCCACTACCTGGCTATCACAGCTGTGTCAACTAGTAGGGACTTGCTCACAGGAGGGGAAACAAGGTCATGGCACGTCATGGGATGGCTGCCGTTAAATTAGTCCCAGGCAGCACCAGCCAATGGAACATAGTGAAGTAGCTCACATGGGAAGCCTGCTCACTCCTTTTGTGGCTTGAATGTTCACGGGGTCTGCCCTCATTGTAGTGTTACTCAGTATCTGTGTGACAGGACGAGCTAGTGGCCCCAATCAGGATCTGTGTTCCTGGGTGTTAGGTGCTGTACAGTCTAAGTCCCTGCTCCAAAGAGCTTAAAATCTGAATAGATAGAGACAAAGGAGGCATTATTATCCCCATTTTACAGGTACGGTACTGAGGCACAGGAAGATTGTCCCAGGACACAAAGGGTAGAGGCAGGAACTGACTCCAGCTGTCCGGAGTCCCAAGCTGGTACCTTACCCACAGGACCATTTTTCCTCCTTTCTGCTTTACTGCAGTCATTAAATGGTTTTTCTGAACTGTCCCACTCCTCCCAGAATATCTGATAGGAATGTGTTGGGAGCATGGGGCAAGAAGGGATTAACTGACTCACCACCTGGTGGACTCAGGTTCCGGCTCTGCTGCGGCTTTCCTATATGGCCGGGGGCAAGGCATTTAGGACCAGCTCCTCAAAGGTATTTGGGCCCCTAATTTTCATTGACTTGAATGGAAGTAGGCGTCTAAATACATTTGAGAATCTGGGCCTTCGGCTCTCTGTCTCTCAGTTCCCCATCTGTACAATGGGGATAATAGCACTACCCTGCCTCCCAGGGTATGGTCCATTTGAGACTGTGAGGTGCTCAGATAGCACCATGATGAGAAGTACATTAGCGTGATAGCATAGGCCCAGCGGTTGGTTGTGCCTCTCTTTAATCTCCTCTCTTTCAGAACCGGTTGGCCTTGAATCTATCATTTTACTTTCCAAGCTCATCAAACTCCTTTTTTATCTCATCACGGCTGGTTTTCTTCTCTCTCTCCCACTTGAGGGCCAGGGTTGTGTCTCTCCCAGCCCGACCTCCATTTGAAGAACTCCGCGTCCCACTGCCCGTTCACACACTACAGCGTGGCCTTTGTTGTACTTTTCAGATAAAGCAAGGCAGGAGGAAAATAATCCCCCTTGCTGACTGATCCACACCTCTGCTGTCTGTCACTTCAAGGATTTGGGAATGAGGAGTGCTTGCTTCACAACAATCTTCTTTGAAGGTCTCTCCACTCCCTTGTTATTGCATCTTTTTAAAGGAGATAAAAATTATGTATAGAGGAGGGGAACAAACCTCAGCGTAAAATGCAAAGCGCACAGTTAAAATTCACCAGAGTCTGATCCCCGCTTGCTTTGAAGCCAATGGGAGTTTTGCAAGTGTCTGTAATAGGAACATAACCAGGCCCGGTTCAGGAAATGTTAAGTTGCAGGGGTCCAGCAGTCACTTACCCCATGGCATATTATGATGTACATTTGCAACATAAACAACAGCTGTGTGCAAGATAATGCAGCAAACCCGTTGTTCCTGTGGCTGACAACAAGCTCCTGAATATCTCAAAGAAGTGGTCAGTGTGTATCCTTATTACTGCTGTAGAATGGCAATTGGAACTGCTCAGTGGTATGTCATAGAGCCTGTAGTGCTAACAGTGAATGGTGATTCTCCTGTGGCTCAAGTAGACCCTGTGATTTGAAAACAGGAGGATCTGAGCGCTCTTAGAAAAGAAAGAAGTCTCACAGGGGAGAGAAGAGCAGTTGGAGGAGGAGAATAAAGGAATGAGGGGAAGGAATGGGGGGCAGATGGTAATGGAAGGAGGAGAGACCAGAGCCCTTTTGTGCCCATTTAATGCTACCTTTACTTGTCCCAGGCCTAAATATCATGGTGATAGGTGCCTTTGAAATGTTTGAGGAAGATGGACAGATGGATAGCTCCTGCTGCTGCCTTGATGTTGTGAAAAAAACCATGGTGCGCAGTTCAGGTGACCCATGGCCTTCCAAGGAATTAAAGGACAATGGTATGAAAGATCTAGGAGCCAGCTTCTTTTTTAAAAGTCAACCTGCCATTCCCCTCCCCCCTGAATGTTTTATTTATGGTACAAAAGCATACGTAGCAGAAAATCCTTCCTTTCCGTCACCGTGTTTGATCTTTTGCTGAAACATAGGCCAGGGTGGGTTTTACAGCGAGAAGGACACTAGGCAGTAAATAAAGATACTTTAAGTGCAGCTCAGTGAGAAGCATTTCTAAGTGTCTCTGCATTTTATTATTTTATTTGCACTATTAGAGCAATGGCGTGGCCATTCTCAGGTTTTGCGGGCGGACCAGTAAGGTGACCTTGTGTCCTTGAAGAGCAGGAATGTCCCAGTCGTCAGGGCCTGTCCTGATGTCCCTGTTGTATTTTGTCCAGGTTTTCTAACTCTTTGCAGCCCAGCCACCTGCAGGAGCCCTTAGCCGATTGCTATGGTGACACTGATGACAGGCATGCTGAGGGCCCGTGAATTTCCCAGAACCTTCCCAGGCAGAGCGGCTGCATGTTGTCACTTGGCCCTCCCCACCCTCACACGCTTTCCCCACCAGCTTCTGCCCCCTCCACATGAGTCCCCGAGCCAGCCTGACCCCTCACTCGGTGTGTGTGGGACGATGGAGGGCTGTTGCCCTAAAAAACAAACCCGTCCTGGGTGCACCCCCTGGGTCCTACCCACACCGCAGCTGTCCCTGTTTTCCCGTTGAAGAGCTGGTCACTCCTGCATAGATGCTGTTTGGACACGAAGAGAATGTGCGAAATGGGGGGAGGTTATGGGATGGCCCTCAGTATGGCCAGCCCCAAATGTTCAAAAATCATGAGTAGGGCCCTACCAAATTCATGGTCCATTTTGGTCAATTTCACGGTCATAGGATTTTAAAAATCATAAATGTCATGATTTCTGCTATTTAAATCTGAAATGTCATGGTGTTGTAATTATAGGGATCCTGATCCAAAATGGAGTTGTGTGGGGGGGGAGGGCGGGGGGCGGGGCAGAGAAGCAGCCCAGGGAGCTGTGCTGGAGGTGGAGAAGCAGCAGTGCTGGGGCTGGACCAGTCCGGAGCCAAGTGCAGCGAGCAGCTGGGAAGAGCGAGGTGGGACCCGGGGCAGTGGGCCCCATGCAGGGAGACACCCCCAGCTAAGAGGCTTTGCAGGCCAGACCTGGAGGGGATCATAACCCCGACCGGGGGATGACGCTGGGAAGAAGAGCTCTCCCACCTAGAGCCTGAAGGCGTGTGGCCACCGCCAGAGCAAGTGTTCGACCCGCAGCATCCCTGCAGCACAGCCTGGGCCTGGGAAGGAGGCCTGGCACATCTGATGAACAGTCTGAAAGTCCCTTACATTCCAGAAACGGCTGTTTGTGATGTCCCCATGCCACAGAGCGGGGTGATGTGTTTCCCTTTAACCTCTCCCAGTTTTTCCTTATTTTTTTTTTAAATTGGTTGCTGTTTTATAAATTGTATTTGCTTGAACTATGTGTAATGATCAGTGAGCCAGGGAAGCATCCAGAGCGGAGAGAGTATCCCGGAATGGGGACACCCTAGCCCCTGTCCTAAGTGACCACAACAAGATCAGGGGGTCGAGCCCCTCAGGAATCCTGGGCCCAGCCTTGTCGGGGTTACAAGGACTCTGCCACACAGGAGACTGGAAGGGGGATCCTCGAGGTCAGGGAGGCCTCTGGGTAAAGGAAGTGGGAGTGAGGACTCAGATCCTTTTGCTAGCCCAGTCCACCGGGGTAGTGTATAAGCCAGGAAAGTGCCTCACAATAGCGGGACCATTCCCCCTGCCCCTGATTACACCTGGATAGTGTGACCTCTCCCCCAGCCCAGCAGGTGGAGGGGACCTGGTACACACTCCCGGGGGAGCAGGGTACTGGCCAGCCAAGGGTGTGTGATCCCCACCCCACCCCCGGCCGGTGGAAGGGGCCCTAGCGCACAGGCAGAGGGGTGGGCAGGGGACCCCCCCAGCCCAGCAGGTGGAAAGGGCCCTAGCACACAGGCAGGGGAGTGGGCAGGGGACCCCCACCCCAAGCCCAGCCGGTGGAAGGGGCCCTAGCGCACAGGCAGAGGGGTGGGCAGGGGACCCCCACCCCAAGCCCAGCCGGTGGAAGGGGCCCTAGCGCACAGGCAGAGGGGTGGGCAGGGGACCCCCACCCCAGCCCAGCCGGTGGAAGGGGCCCTAGCGCACAGGCAGGGGGCAGGGGCTTGGTGCGCTGCACCCTGGCACGGGGCGGGGGAGGGGAAGAGGGGGCTGCAGGTGGGGCTTGGCAGCGCTCTCTGGGCAAAGCCCCCACCCCGGGAAACACTCGCACTAGCCCCCGGCTCCCGCGGGGGGAGCCGGCTGCACCCAGCGCGCATGCCCAGAGGCGGCGCATCCCTCGCAGCCCGCGCGCTTAGCGAGCGCTGGAATGTTTACGGTTGCCAGGGTGACGGCGTTGCCGGGCGCCGGGGCAGGCTGGGGACCGGAGCCGCCGCGCCAGGCGCCCGCTGGCCATGAGCGCCCATCCCGTGCAGGGGCTGCCCCTGCTGCCGGGCAGCGCCTTCAGCGACCCCACGGTGAGGAGAGCGCGGGCCCGCCCCCCCCGGCAGTGCCCCCGGGACCCCGGCCCCCCCCACCCCCCCAGGGCCGAGCCCCCACCGGGACCCGATTCCCTGGGACCCCATCCCCACCCCCCATCCCACCAGGATTCAATCCTTCCCCCGACCGGATACCCCTCGGGACCCGATCCCTCTGCCGATTCCTTCCCCCTCCTGAGCTGGGACCGGATCCCTTCCCGAACCAATACCCCCTGCGACCCGGTACCTCCAACCCAAGACCTGGTACCCCCGGCTGATACCCCCAACCCTGGGACCCAATTCCACCCCTACCCCGGGACAAAAACTCTCCCGGGACCGGATACTTTCCCTCATCCCCCGACCCTTGGACCCAGCCCCACCCCCCGGGACCTGATACCGGTGGACTGATACCCCTGACCCCAAGATCCAATCCCCTTTCCAGGATCTGATACACATGGATCGACATGCATGACCCTGGAACTCAATCCTCCCCTCCCCCTGCACCCCATACCTCTGATCTCAAGTAGGGTGACCAGATGTCCGGATTTTATAAGGACAGTCCCAATTTTGGGGTCTTTTTCTTATGTAGGCTCCACCTGATTTTTCACATTTGCTGTCTGGTCACCCCTGATCTCAAGATACCGCCAGATGGATATCCCCGGGACCTGATCCCCATGTCTTGCCAATATCCCTCCCTGGACCCAATCCCCCTGCCCCCAGGACCAGATCTGCCCCCTGCCCCCCATGGGACCCAATATCCCCAGACTGATACCCCTGGGACTTCTAATGTTCCCTGGCGCCTGGAATCTCTACCCCTCCAAGATGACACACTCCCCTGCACAGGATCCTCCCTCCCCTGGACCCAGTCCCCAGGACCTGATTCCCCCAACTCCAGAAACCTGATACCCCCAAAAGTAACGCCCAGTTCCCCTGCAAACCAATCCCCCACTTCCTGGGACAGGATCCCCTCTGGGACCCAATAACCCGAGAACAGGGAACCTTGTGCCCTCCCAATACCTCCCATAAAAAGAAGAACAGGAGTACTTGTGGCACCTTAGAGACTAACAAATTTATTAGAGCATAAGCTTTCGTGGACTACAGCCCACTTCTTCGGATGCATATAGAATGGAACATATAATGAGGAGATATATATACACACATACAGAGAGCATAAACAGGTGGGAGTTGTCTTACCAACTCTGAGAGGCCAATAAATTTGTTAGTCTCTAAGGTGCCACAAGTACTCCTGTTCTTCTTTTTGCGGATACAGACTAACACGGCTGTTACTCTGAAATACCTCCCATGGGACTCAGTATCCAATGACAACTGCTACCCCACAACAGGGATTCCTGTGCCCGCCCAATGCTCGAGGATATGGGACCATTGGTTCCAAATTGTCCTCAGACCCCCATTGGTCCTCACACCCTCCTTGATAGGGATGGGACCCTCATGAGAATCTGATATCCCCAGGATAGGTACCTCTGTGCGCCATGGGGCCTGATAGCTCTGTACCCTCCTAATATTCCCATGGAACCTGATACTCCAGGATAGCGACCCAATGCATCCCGATACCTCCATGGGAACCCAATGCCCCCCAATGGGCTGTAGTGTTCCCCAGATACCCTTCCAACTGCACTCTAACACACTGGTTGAATATCTGCCCCCCAGCCCCTGATAGAGCCTGCTATCCCTGAAGGGATCTGATTCTCCCCTGGGCAAAGATCCCATGCTCTCTCGATACCCCAGTGGTACCTATGATAACCCCATTACTGCTGATTGGATACCCCCATATTCCTTTTGAAACTCAGTGTCCCGCAATGGAACTTAATTTCCCCAGTCATCCTTGATGGGATCTGAGGACCCATTAACCACTCCTCTGCTTTTTTTCACATTTGCATGGATTATGATTTTCATGGAGACACGGGGCTCAGCTCAGCATGCAATTGTTGGCCAGTTGCATTCTGAGGCACACAATCAATCAGCCTGACAAGCCACTGAGAAGTCAGCTGTTCAGGGAAGAGCGGTCACTCCTTGCCCCCACACCGATCCGACACAGTTAAAAAGGCTTTGTCCCGGCTCTTCACCATTTAATTTTTTTTTCTTACCATTGTTTATAGCCCCTTGAAAGTTTGAACCTCAAAGCTAGTTCCTTGTCCAAACGTTTCTTTCCTCTGGCCTGTAGAAATCCTGCTTGCCATACTCATGTGAGTCGTTTCATTGACATCAGCAGGACAACTGGTGTAATTCACAGTCACTTCTAGATTCGAAGGCCAGAAGGGCCCGTTGTGGCCATCTAGCCTTCCCTCCTCTATAGGACAGGCCAGAGAACTTTGCTGAATTAATTTCTGTTTGAACTGGAGTGGATCTTCTAGCAAAAACATCCACCGCGAGCAGGAGTTGGCTAGTCGGGTTATTATTAAAGGGTTGCTCAGAAGTGCTGGGCTGGTGGCAGCAATTTGCACGAGGAAGGCAAAAAATTAATGTGTTCATTGAGGGGGAGAATGGGCTCGGAACTGCCCTGAAGTCAATGGTTGTTCCTTCAGATACTTGCTGGCGTAGCTGAGACCAGCTGCAGGAGCTCACATTTAGGGCTATCTCTTTACATTCACATCAGTCATTGGGTAGGAGAGTCCTGATCTGGAAGCCAGATCCTCTTAACATCACTAGGAGTCCTTATGGGCCCGATCTGTAAAGGCAGTTAGGGGCCTAAGGACGCAGATAAGCACTTTTAAAAATTCCATCAGGTGCCTAGGCGACTGCCTTAGTGCCTTTAAGGGCTGCAGGATTGGGCCAAATACACTGCAGTTTACTCTGTCACAGGATTGCTGTTCCCCGCTTTAATAGATAAGCGTCCTGGTTTTGTCTCAGCTGTCTTTCCCACAAACACCTCCACTTCGCCCAGGCATTTATTTACCACCAGGAAATGGTTATTCTGCAGCAAGTATAATATTTATGCAACTGTCCATTCACTTCCCTTAAATAAACCCTCTTGCTTCACTGCTGCTCTGTCCTGAGCAGCGCCGGCAGAGGCCACTGGATTTAGGTTTAAGAAAAAATGGGCAAGTACTTGGAATGCTATTGGTACCTTGGGATTAGACATAGGATTAGAGGCTTAACAATTGGGCGGTTTGTTCACATGCTCAAGGCTGAACTGATTGCAAAGATGGGGCGCGGAAGGAGTTTTCTTTCCATATACTGTAATGTGATGGTTCCCACCTCCTTCTATGGCATGGAATGAGAACGGCTCAACAGTGTGTCAGAGGCTCTATCTTGCTAAGGACAAATTGAGATTCTCCTTTAGATCTATCGACACTGATTTCCGGATTTCCAAACCAGTGCCTGCTCCCTAAAACACCTGTCCTCTCTGCAACCTCCTTTGGCTGAGTGGGACCAGGCCATTTTTCAGGGTATCTGACACCTTGAGCTGTTTTTTTGGTGAAAGAATTTGCTTTGTGTATCAAGATCTAGCTGGTGCCAGATTGTATTTAATGGTTGAATTGCTTTCCTTAGAAATCGGCTTTCCATCGCTCCCAGACACTGGGCTATAGGAATGGCTTTGCCTGTTCACGGCTACCGACGATGGGGATAGGCAGGGAGCGACTCTATGTGAACCAGCTGTCCCAGGCCGAATTAGATGAACTGTCCAACAAGAGACCCACGCTGACCTACGGGCAAGCCAAGCAGGCCCCACCTTCTGACTTCATTCCAGCACATGTGGCTTTTGACAAAAAGGTACAGAGAGCCTTAGTTCAGGAGCATTGCTAGCCAAACCCAGGGTCCGGGGAACAGACAGTATAGACTGTATTTTCCAGATGCTGTAGTCCTTAGTCATAGACAACTGACGTCTGGATTGAAAGAGGCTTTCTTTGCTTGCGAAGAGGATTACAGTAAGTAAACATTATAAAGCATTCCCCACGAGCTACGCAAGGACATTTCCAGTAGTTTAAAAAGAACTCGGATGAACTCTGGATGCTTCACTTTATAACCATCTCCCTGTAAGTCCCACCCTCTCATGTTCTCCTTGCAAAATTATGCTGGAGCTGCAACAGAGCCAGGTTCCTAAAGGGCCCATGCAAAGGGGCCATCTCCTGTTTGTCGAGCTGGGAGTTTATACCGTGCTCATCACCACAGTGTCCGTGTGCCTGTACTGCCCCATATAGACTTCCTGCATTAGTCGTCGTCAGCGTATCTGCTTTGGGCCAGACTGTGTCCTTAAGGAACGTGCTGCACCACCCCTTGCAGAGCCTGGGAGGGATCATGCCCCAGCAAGTTGCAATCTCGCTCTGAGCTCGGAGAGCCCAAGGGGGAATGCGTAGGCTGGGCCAGCTTTTAGGGTGGCACCATCTGCTGCCCACAGCATGCCTGGCCAGCTCTGTGGGCTGGTATGGAGAAGCAGGCAGGTCCATGGCCCTAGCTACTCCACACCCCTTGCAGCCTGGGATCTCATGGAGGAAACATTCCTTGTGCTTCGCTCAAGCATAGGAACTGTGATTGTGGCTGTACTTGGGTGACCAAGACAGGGCAGTTGCCTTGTGCCCTGACCCTCCCTCGCCACCACCTCCCCACGCACAGTCTGGGTCTCGGTGTCAGTCTGCAGGGCAAATGCAACTGCAGGAGAGCAAGGCAGATTCTCAAATCCAGTAGAGCACAGGAAACCTCTTCAGTAGTGGAGCCAGAGAACGTGAGAATGGATTCCCCTGTTGGCAGCTCGGCAGCCACATTGACTCTGAGAGGCTGAGCATATTAAAGAAGCTTGTGTATGTCAGTGAGCTCCACCAATGGGAACTGGAGAGCTCAGCAACTTGCTAGGCGGGGCCCCTGACTGTAAAGGGCTTGGAGATCTTTTGCTGGGGGGCAGGTGCTATGTTTATTCAAGCCACTTACACTCGGTCCCGGGGTGCCTCGGACAAGGGAAAAATTTACAAAATATTGGGCTCTAGAAAAACCACTAGCAATGAAAGCTCCCCTGATGCTCTTGCAGTCAGTCTGTGGCCAGACTCTGGGGCCCTCGATGGCATGATAAGTACTAAGCCCAGTGACCCATGTTGTCAAAGCAGAGGGCAAACGTTAACAAGACCTTTGATTAATGCCGTCACTAATGTCAGTTCCTTCTCTCCTTCTGGGGTCCTTCCCCACGTTGCAGGTGTTGAAGTTTGATGCCTATTTCCAGGAAGATGTTCCTATATCCACAGAAGAGCATTTCCGGATCCGCCAAGTGGGTATTTATTACTACTTGGAGGACGACAGCATGTCTGTCATGGAGCCCATCGTGGAGAACTCAGGTATTCCTCAGGGCAAGCTCATCAAACGCCAGCGGATACCCAAGAATGACCGAGGGGACCATTACCACTGGAAAGACCTGAATCGGGGCATGAACATCACCATCTATGGCAAGACTTTCCGCATAGTCGACTGTGACCCGTTCACACAGGTGCATCAGGGATGCAGGGAACTAGCCGAATAAGAGAATCCTAGGAGTTAGCGATAGGCAAAGCTCACTAGAATCCCTGCTCTGTTCCCAACACACAAATGAGTAAGATCAGGGATTCTCAGCCTCTTCCATACTGGGGCCTCACCCCACATAAGACCATGGGACAGGTGTGATGGTCACTCATGACCCCTTGACACCCATTTCTGATACTCCCACCCCGCAGGGTTGTGACAACACATTGAGAACCTGTGATGTAGCCTGATCTCTTTTATAGAGCTGGTGCAAACTGGAACTGAGTGACCATTGAAGTCAGTGGAGTTATGCCTGTTTACACCAGCTGTAGATCCAGTCCCTGATATGACTCTACGGTCGTTTGGTGGCTTATGTAAAATGAGTTGATGATGTCGTCCAGTTCCCATTTCAAAGTGTCTGCATCTCAAACCTGCCACTACATTTAGCATAAATTGGCATCCTGAAGGCCAGAACTACTAAGCCATGCAGCCCGTCCCTTCCTTCTCAGCCCTGGTGGTGATCTCTCCAACTCAGGGGTCAGTTCCCTGGTGGGGAAGCTTGTGCTGCTGCTTCCCAAGCTGCCTGTGTTCTGGGCCAAATCTTGGTGACGTAGGCAGGCGAGCAGTCCCACTGGCTTCAGTGGCTCTCTCGGGTGAGTGCCGTGAGTGTAGAAATAGGGCTCTGCTTTCCAGAGCTGGCGCCTTCCAGGAGCATCGCAAATTAAACCAAAAAAGAGAGACTTGCCCTTTCAATTTGTAATAGAAACATAAAGGGACAAGATCTGAAGTCCTTCTTCAGTCTTTACTCCGGCAAAACTCCCAGGAGTGAAGCCAATGGGAGGTTTGCTCGAGTCTAACCTGAGGCAGGACTTCAAGATCTGGCTTGCAATGAGGTCTGAAAGGTCCGTGGAAACAAAGAGGCAACTGACAGTTAAAAACCTTTATGAATGATGATATGATCACAATGATCCCTTCTGACCTTAAAGTCGACGAGTCTATGATTATTGTACAGCACCTAGCATATTGGGATTGGGGCCTCTAGGTGCAACTGCAAACAGTGAGCTTACAGGCTCCTGCTGATACCCTCCCAAACCCAGCCCAGAGCTTTCCTTGCCTCCTGACCCTAAGAGCCCATCGCAGCATTAATGGCCCAGACACTTTCCCTAGGTATTTCTGGAGAGCCAAGGAATTGAACTGAACCCTCCTGAGAAAATGATTTTCGACCCATACACGGAGCTCCGGAAGATGCCCCTGCGCATGTACGTCACGCCGTCGAGCTTCGACCAGCTCAAACAGTTTCTGTCCTTTGACAAGCAGGTGAGTGGGGTGTGGGTGCCTTTCCTTAGGGTGGGTCGTTCCCTGTTGTGTCTGTGATTCAGAGTGGTACTTATACGTGACTCTTGTGGGTGTCCGTGAGCAGGTGCCTCCCCCAGGCAGCTCTGCAAACGCAGTCCGTACATTGTGCAGGGGCCAAACACATCCTACTTCTCTGGGTGTCTGGCTTTGTCAATAAAGAAATCAATAAAAAGAGAATACAAAGTTCAGCTCTTACCTTCTCCCCAGGCTTGGCTGCTTCTAGAGTTCCTCCTTCAGAACAGCTCAGCCCACACTCTAGATCCTCCTCTCTCTTTTTCTCGCTCCAGAAAGCCTTATGTCCAGGTAGGGTAATCAACCACTTGCCCGAGTGCGTCAGGGGCATTGACTGTTTGGCATCTGAAGACTCCTGATTTCACATCTGCTGTCATGAAAGGCACATTATAATCCAGCTCTGTGGCTAGCTGCTACCTCAATGGGTAACGATGTTGCATTGCAAACATCCATTGCTGTGTGATGATTTTGACCTCTGAGGCAAATAAACCACAGCCCCACCCAAGAGTAGCTATGGTGTTTAGGCAGCCTGATGGTTGAGAGCAAGATGCCTGCCACCCGTGTCTCCCTGTGATCTGGGCTGGAAGGAAGTTCTGTCATGAAGAGGTCACAGTTTGAGCCTTGTTGGATCAGCTAGTCCAGCTCATGAGGCCGGTGCTAGATTGTTATTCTCTAGTGTGTTGTCCAGCCTAGTTATCTATGTCCAAGCGCTGCCCTTGGGAACTGATACATTTCAGTGCTAGGGCATTTTCCCCAATATTTCCTTTGATCACTTTCTTCCCCCTCCTGTCCCCTGAACAACCCTGAATAATTCCTGTCCCTCCGTGGTGTTTCAGATATTTGTAGATGGATCTTCTCTCCCCTCAGCTGCTGTCTAGCCCAGCTAGTTTTGTTTGGTTCTCTTAGTCAAAACCCTCCTGCTGCCGAATCATTTCTGCTTCTCTTCTCTGAACTGCCTCCTTCAATGACTTTGCTGACCAGAGCCCATAAATCATTGCAGGAGTTCAAGGCCAGTCTCACCAGTGCTTAACACAGGCCGACTGGCATCCCTGTGCTCTGGGCACGATCCTTCTGCATACACAGCCCCCAAATCACACCAGCCTAATCCGGACAGGGCATGTTTTAGTCTCATGTTGGGTTCATGGCCTTGCTTGGCTCTCCACCACCTGCAGGTCCTACGCTTCTACGCCATATGGGATGACACCGAGAACATGTTTGGCGAGAACCGGCCTTTCATCATCCATTTCTACCTGGCTGACGACACGGTGGAGGTTCGGGAACTCCACGAACGCAACGATGGCAGAGACCCTTTCCCGGTGCTGATCAGACGCCAGCGCTTGCCCAAAAGCTTTGTGGACAAGATGAGTAAGAGTCTGTGCTTGGGGCTTTACCCATTTTCTGTTAGCCGGAAGAGAGAGAGAGAGAGAGAGAGAGTGTGTGTACGTGAGCATAGATGGGTGGACATCTGTGTGTCTCATATTATAAATATACTGTCTATGTAATTAATCCCAGGAACCTTTCTTGAGTTTACAATTTCTTTCCAACAGAAACAATCTATTGGTTTTAAAACATTTAACCTTTTGCTGCCGATTTGCCAAAGCAAGTGCAACATCTCCAGCATTCCACCACTGGCCCACTGAAGCTGTTTATACCTGTCACATACAGACAGGCTTTTCTCGTCTCTTGCTTTGTATGCGGTAATAAAGACTACGTCTAGCTCACTGAGCTGCCTTTTCTACCCCTGATCTTCCCCAGAAACCTTCCCCCGCTGCGTGCTGGAGATCTCCAATCAGGAGGTGCTGGAGTGGTACACTGTTAAAGATTTTGCCGTTGGCAAGCCCATCACCCTCCTGGGGCGCAGTTTCTTCATCTACGACTGTGATGAGTTCACAAGACAGTTCTATTACGAGAAGTTTGGCATCACTGACTTCCAGCCGGTGGATGTAAAGAAGAAGCCACCAGAGGAAGTGCCACAGGTACTGGGAGAAAATTCACAGGGGGCGGGAAAGAAACCCATCAGTCTGTGCAAAGCAAAGACCCTTAGGACTCCTCAGTGCCGTTATCGTAAGCCTTTTAGAAATACTTTCTCCTAATGTGTTGCTCAAGAGTGTCAGATTAAGGGGAAGCCAGAGGGAAAGACTAGTGTGTGTCAGCCAGGGCAGTATGGCTGTGAGTTTTAACCTATATAGCAGTGAAGTACTGGATAGCTCTCTACTTCTAAGGTTAATTCCATTGCTGAATGACACAGCGGCTGGAAGACAAAACATCTGCTAATGCTCTGGAATGCACCTTGTGCCTTTTCCACAGTGTTGAGTGGACTTGTGGAATTTGCTTTGAGTCTGAGATTTAAAAACCAATAAACCTCATTAGATGGTGATATGAATAAGTCGCCACAGGACCCTACTCGGAGCCAAATTCTGCAGCCCTGACTCACAGAGCAGCAGTTATTCACCTGTCCCCAGCGCTGGAGGTTTCTCAGAAGGTTGGATAAATGCTTGTCAGGGATGGTCTAGGTTTCCTTGGTCCTGCCTCGGTGCTGGGGTTTGGACTCGAGGTCCCTCAAGCCCTACATTTCTATGCGAGTAGAGTCCTACTAAAGACTCCATGAAAACTGAACAAATAACTCAGGCTTTTGGCCAAAGAGAGTACACACGGTTAAGTACAGGGGCTATCACCGTGATTCATGGGGGTGAGCAGCTGGGCTAAGGAGACAACTGCAGCCCCTCTACACTGTACACTTGCACACAGGTAGGCATATTATTGCCGAAGGGGCCCATGTCTTTCTCAGGAATGTCCAGTACTGGCCCGTCATAGGGAGAGGATACAGGAGTAGATGGACATTGATCTGTTCCACTATGGCAATTCCAGAGCGGCTAGTACTTTCATTGGGATGCCATTCCAGCAGCGGGGAAAGGCTTAACAACACAGCTCATGTAGGAAACATCTGCGTAGCTTGGTTACCTCCAACCAGCGGGGTGATCAGGTTGAGTTGATGAGTCAGTTAGTTTGGCCATGTTCTCCGCTCTCGGGGCGGCTGCCATAGTACAGAGCAAATGTTATAGGTAACATTTGCCAAGATGCCTAATGCCCAGATCCTCAAAGATAGTTAGTCTCCTAACTCCCATTGGGCCTAAGTGATTTAGGAGCTTAAGTCACAGGATCTGTATTGTCAGCAGAATGGGTTCGTTGGCTTCAATCAGTTACAGCTGATAGGGTTGCTTGGAAAGGAAAGAACCCAGCTTGAACCTCAAGCTTGAGGCTGAATTGGCAGGATTTGGAACTAGGAAAACAAACATCATTTGGCCGGAGCACATTCGATCTGGAGTCAGTCAGAGACAATAAACCGGAAACCCTGCAATGCCATCACTTCCCTGCCATTGCAGGGGCTTCTGGGGATTGGTGCACCTCTCTGCCTGGCCCATTGCGGGCTGGTATACTTTGATCTAATGCTGGTTGTTGGCTTGGGGAGGGGGTGGCCGGGGGCGGGAGGGGGGGTTGAGTGGAGATAAGAGGTCAGACTGGATGACCTGCTGGTCCCTCTGGCCTTAAACTCGGACTTGTTCTTCTAGAGCATGTAAAACATAGGGCCAGCTGCTGTAACTGAAGTCATGGGAGGCCTGCTGATTTACAGCAGCTGAGGGCCTGGCCCATGCTGTCTGGCTGTACAGTCCAGGGTATCACGGCACAGCTTTGGGGAAAACGGCCTTGCCCGTGGGGAAGGTATTCAGCACTGGCACAATTCTCGCTGCAGAGAACGGTTGCCCGGAGCTGCTTCCTGACCCTTGTCTTTTTGTTAGTTGTAACCACGTGTGCCTCCTGTCTCTTCTGGGTGCAGATCATTCCTCCCTACAATGGTTACGGCTTCCTGGAAGACTCCCTGCAGAACTGCTTCTCCCTGCTGCCACAGCCTCCCAGGAAAAACTTTATTAAGATGCTAGAGAATGACCACAAGGTGCTGCGCTATCAGGTTGCACTGGTAAGAGCTTGGTCCATGAGTAAATGCTACCTGGTTACATTCTCCAAATCAGAAGGGTTGGGGGAGAGGTGTGTTCTCGGTTAGCTGCCTCCAAGTGCTATCCTATGTTAATGCTACAAGAAAGATCTCCAGCAGCCACCAGAGAACATCCCTCTGCTTGAGGATGGTCACGTGTTCCATTATGGCCTTTAGGACAAGCAGTAATAAAGGCAGAATAAAAGCAGGACCAGACAATACTTACATAGGCCTGCACCACTCCCACATTGAAGTCAATGGAAAGACTCCCCTTGACTTCAGTAGGTGTTGGATCAATGCTCAGATGAGCAGTACTGCCGCCTGAACCTGACTTTCATCCATCCTCGCCCCCCACGTCCATGCCACGTTACATCATCTTCTTCCAGTAACACCTGCCAGCACCTGTGCACCCTGCCCCCTCCTCCCCAGGGCTAATCCCAGCTTCAGAAGCCAGCTGTGGTGCGTTACATCAGGACTGTCCAGCGGTTTGCAGGCTTGGAAGCTGGCGAGGGAGCCCAGCTGAGAGCTGTGCTCTTCACACAGAAGCAGCTTTTGAGCTGCCATGTGCATGGCCTCTGCGCTGTAGCAGTAGTTCCTATGCTA
Source organism: Trachemys scripta elegans (assembly GCF_013100865.1). NCBI lineage: Eukaryota > Metazoa > Chordata > Testudines > Emydidae > Trachemys > Trachemys scripta. The sequence continues at coordinate 192,264,402 of NC_048300.1, forward strand.
CCCTTGGGTCAGCTGACGTCTGCCCCTCCCAAATTCTAAGGGGGATGCCATGGCTGTTCTCTCTCGTTGGCTGTATTTGTTCCTGAAGGCCATAGTTTAGAGCTCAGATCAAAGCTAATTTTAATCTAACCACATAAATCCAGTGGCGTGCTCAGCGGGTTCCGTCTTGTGGTTAGGAGCTGGGATCTGTCCAGCCCTCACGGCGGTACAGACTTTAATTCTACAGCAAATCCTTCTTTGCATGATGAATCACTTCATACAGGATACGCATTGCTCCTGGAGTGCTGAACATAATGAGTGGACCAGATTCTGCCATGGTTAGGCATGCGGAGCAGTACCTTGAGCTGGGAGTAGTCCAATGAGCCACTGATATCCCGACGTTGAACGTAGTCTGTGGTTTTATTACAGTGCAGCAGGCTGGTTACTCCTCTTGCCTTCTTTAGGCAGGGGCTCGAACCAAGTGCTGTAGGTGTTTAGACAGGTGTAAAAATGAAAGCTCCAGGTTCGGTCCTTGGCCGCTTGGGGGTGTATAGGAGTAATCTGTGAGTATCCAAGAAAAGCAGCTAGCTTTGAATGTCCAAATATGTGTTTCCTGACCACACAACCACTCCGGTCCTTCTCTTCTCTAGGAATCACCAAACCCTGAGGAGAGAAAGCGCCAGTTCATCCTCTCCTATTTCCTCTCCACTGACATGATCAGCATCTATGAGCCGCCTGTCCGCAATTCAGGCATCATTGGAGGCAAATACTTAGGAAAGACCAAAGTCCCCAAGCCAGGCTCCACTACAGATAACCCTGTTTACTATGAGCCAGCGGACCTCACCATCGGTGCCACGGTTGAAGGTAGATCTGGAACTGGCTCGATGGAGCCATTAGAGCATCTATTCTTTAGAGCAGGCTCGTTGTTTTAAATGAGTTTTCTGATGCACTACAGGGGGAGATCAATCTAAGTTATGCGACTTCAGCTACGTGAATAACGTAGCTGAAGTCGACATACTTAGATCTACTTACTGCGGGGTCCACACTACACGATGTCAATGGGAGACACTCTCCCGTTGACACTCCTTGCGCTTCTCGTTTAGGTGGAGTACAGGAGTCGATGGGAGAGTGATCGGCGGTCGATTTAGTGGGTCTTCACTAGAACCGCTAAATCAACTGCTGATGCATCGATCGCTGCATGTCAATCCCCCGGTAAGTGTAGCCAAGCCCTTCCTTTTTGCACAGATATTGCACACAACATCCTCCGCCTACAAACTGTTAGTTCTGGATCAAGTGTAAAATGCAGCAGATGGTGGGAAAATGGTGTAGTTCCATTCATTTAGCTGGTCCTCTCATATGTATATATATATATGAGAGAGAGAGCGCACTATATTTTCTTGAGCATGTGTGCAGCTGGTGTTCTGGGGTATGCCAGCATTCTAAGTGTTAATGCTGGAGCACTGGGCTAGATGAAATCCAGTAGCCTAGGTCATCAGTTCATGCATGGAGGAAAATAACCCTGATCCTGAAGCATGTTAGAAAATAGACAGTGTTAAATGCATAATTCCTCTGGGCCAGTCCTGAGGCCTTTACTCAGTGGCTCCTGACATAGGCAAAAAACGCCCATGGAATTCATGGAGATCTTTTCCTACACCAAGATAATAAAAAACTGCGTGAACTGCTCTGATTTGGCTCTGACATTGCAAGTTCCTCAGGGCATGGACCTTGTCTTCTCCTGCATCAATAACGTGACTCGCCCATACACGAGAGTAACACTTGGTTTGCTGTCGCTTGCCCAGTGTTTGGCCACAGGTTTATCATCACCGATGCTGACGAGTACGTCTTGAATTACATGGAAAGCAACGCCGAGAGTTTCCCTGCAACAACGCTGCAGTCTCTGCGGGATCACTTTGCCCCTCGACGAACGGCAGTGCAGGCAGCGGAGAGGTAGGTTTCAATGGCGAGCACACGAGAGGCAGTGAGAGCTGGGGTTAATAAGTCATTCAACTTTTAGCTGGTCAAATGGCTATTATTTATTTGCCGTAGCTCCCCTAGTGCTGTGCGTTCTAGTGCAACGTTGCGTAGAGCGTCATTAACCAATGGGACCACGCTCTAGCCTGTTACTCTGGGACTGCTGGCTAATGACTGATCAACTGATTGTTCCACTCTGGGAACCCCTCCTTGGGCACAGAGAGAAGGAATTCAGTGTATGCAAAGTACCAATAAGGCTGCTTATCTAAGAACTGCTGAGCTGGGGCTGCCACAGCCCAGGAGCCTGAAATCTCCCTTGGAGCATTGGCTCCGCCCTGAGGCCTGCAGCAAAGATCTCTCTTCAGCACTGCTTAGGAGCAGTTAAGTAGTCCTTCTCCTGTGGAGGACGGCAGCACTCGGTAATAGTGCTGCTCACAGTACCAGCACCAGCCTCTTGTTGCACTCTGGCTAAGAGAAGCCTAACTGAGAGTTCTCTTACCATTGCTATTAGGTCATTTGGGCCATTCCTTGGCCTGTAAAGGATGGGACGTACCCTGTTGTCTAGGGTCCAGCCTTATTTTATATGACCTCCCTTCTCCTCTCCCTGGGGCTAGGGCTTCCGTCCCATTCCTTGGGAGACCACGCCACAACACCGAGCTGTTGTGGGCTCCAGCCACTGATTTTTATGGCAGTGCATAGAGGCTCCAGCTGAGAATGGGGCCACTTGGCACTATAGGAACACACAGAAGGAGACAGTCCCTGCTCCAAAGAGCTTACGCTCTAAATAGACAAGACAGACAAAAGGAGAGAAGAGAAACAGAGGCACAGGGGGAAGGGGCAGAGCTGGGCAGAGGCCTCTTGGCCCCTGCCTTCCAGCCCAATGTCCTGTCCACCAAGCAGGTGACCTTGTTATTCAAAGGAGCGTGTCTTTGGAAGCCTACTACAGGCAGTCCTTGACTTTACGACATTAGAGTTACAACGAATGGCACTTATGTTTATGAATTGTCATTGTGCTTCGACTTTATGATGCCTGTTTTGACTTTACAACTCTCGATCCAACATTGTTCCTATGGGAAATTAGAGTTACGATGTTTTTGATTTAAGACAAGATGTTCAGGAACCAATTGTGTCATAAATCCGAGGAAGAACAGCTGGCCACCAGAGATTTTAGTTGGTGGAACACACGAGAGAAGGACTTAGCGCAGATGTGTCAAGCGTGACTTCTGCATGCAGTCATTTCCCTCCTTCCTTCCTCCACAGCCAGTCAGCAGCGGGGATGGGCAGGCAGGAACTGGAAGAGTTAGTGAAGCAGGTTCAGGAGCAGCTGAAGCACCATAACTACTTGAGTAACAGCAGCATGCGGGAGGCGTTCCTTCACCACGACAAGGATAGCTCCGGATTCCTCGACAAAGAAGAGTTCTTTGCCCTCTGCAACCGCTTCAACCTGCCGGTCAGCGACGCCCTGGTTAACAAGGTCAGGAGGCAGCACGGTCAGCGTGTGTGGAGTTTGGCTTTTAGCCGAAACGTTGACCTGGGAGCCCTGTAATATTGCACACAGCACTGTCCTCTCTCACTTGCCTCAGCTCTTCCAAAGGAGCTTCCCTCTCCATTTACAGAAGGCAGCCAAACCCACTTGCTGGCAGTGCTCCATCCCCGGGCAATGCCATGAACTAGACTGTGTGCTATCCCCCCTCACCTCCCCCGGAGCATCTCTGCTCAGGGCCCCAGAGGCAGAGGAGACCCACACATACAGTCTGGCAGTGGGGCTAGAAAGAGGTGGGAGAAATTCCTTCAAACCCTGAGGTGAAAACCACTTCACCCTAGTGTGTGTTAAACGGAAGCCGGGAGGAGAGGGGGAAATCCAATCCCATATAGGCCTCAAGATAGCACTGGAAGCCAAGTAGTTAGCCTTCCTCTACGGGTATGTTGTCATGGGCACCACAGTCATTTCTCCTGCAGGGCAGCTTCTGATCACCCATTGCCTTTGCATACCACATCCCAGTTGAATTGCCAAGAAGGTACAGTAAGCCCAAGCCTGTGTGGCATCTCCGCCATCTCCACCTCAGGCCTCCACTAAGGCCGGATAACCTTATGGGCTTAGCAAATAAGGGTAAACGGCAATATAGCTACGGTGCCATGAGCAGAAGCCAGCAGAGATCACAGGCTGCCTTGCAGGAAACAGGACCGAGAACCATGCGTGTGAGGGAAGAAACCAAACATAGTTGAACACAAATGTTAACTTAACTGCTGCATCTGTTAGAGATACAAGTGCAGAAAACTTCTCCAGCTGAAGAAATGTATAAGACCTGCGGACTATGTCCCCTGTTTTCTTAATAAAATTAGCAAAAATTAGATTGGATGGTAGCCAAGGGATCAAACAATGCTTTTGAGTTAGACTTGTTTCTTTGGTATTATAGTAAAGGCAACAAGGTTATTTCATCACCAGGGCCCTGCTGTGCTAGATTCTGCGAGAGATTCTTCCCGCCATACCCGAAATAATGGGAGAAAGGAGGGATTGTTATCACATGGGGGAACTGAGATTCAGAGCAGATTAAATAACGTGCCCTAGGTCACCCCGGGCAAGGCCAGGAATTGAACCCAGCTTTGAGTCCCAAGCCAGGGCCTTAGCCCCAGGACCGCCCCTCCAGTCTAGCTGTATAATACATAAGGTGCCTAGAGCCCTAGTCTAGATAACACAGCCGCAGGCTAAAAATAGACACCAAGCAGCAGCTAATGCTTACCTCCAAACCAGAAAAGAATTAACCAACTATGCAAGTGACCATGAAAACAAGGTGACGAAGGGTGAGTAAATCTTTCAAAGGAGTTATGATAATCCCATGGTGTTAAAGAGGAGACACTAGCTACCCCATTAAAAACTCTACCCACCCCTAAAAGCCCCCAGGGATGGTAATACAGCCAGTGCCAGTTCATATATGCTGTTCCCTCCGCTGCCTTTAGGCAGGGGCTGGGAGCTGCTGCCACAGGGAAACGGTTCCTTAGGAGCTGTGTCAGTGGGACCTTCTGTGTCTGGACAGCAGAGGCAAGGGGCACCCATGTGGGTCCCTCTCAGTTCCTGTGGATCCCCCGAGGTCTGTAGGTGAAGGGCGGGGAACATTTGGCTTCTTCCTGCTAGAATGAGGAGGAAGCTGGGTTGAAACTTCATGGGGCAGGTAACTCCCGAGTGAATGGGGCTATTTCTTATAAGGGAAAGTTTTCCTCTCCTGTAGGTGGGCTGCTCCCTACAGGGAAGAACAGGGCCCTTTGCCCTGGCCCACAGGAACTTCTCACTGGAGTTATCGTTTAGGGAAACGTGACTGTACTTCTCCCCTGTCCTCACGCTGCTGTTTCTTTTCCAGCTGATCAGCCTGTGTTCGCATGGGGAGAACCAGATCAGTTACCGTGACTTCATCAGAGCGTTTTCCTGATGAGCAGCCCCCGGAAGGGGAGACACAACCCAGCCAACTGTCCCAGCTGAAATGACACATATTCAAAGATTGTACCTCTAGACTCTCCCCCCTCCCCCCGTCACTTCATTGAGCGCTGCTCAGCCCTTCGGCACCAGGTCACCTCATCTCTGCCCCACTTACCTTCCTCCCTCACTGAGCTCAATGTCCCAAATGCGGGGCCTGCAAGCAGAGCCTGTAGAAAAAGCTTCATTTGTATTAAAGAAATGACTCCACATCGTTCCAGGTTGTCTCTTCCTGGGCTCTGAGGTGGGACGGGTGGGCTGGATGGATTGAGAGCTCCAAGCCTTTCATACCGACTGCCCTAGGAGGACATACAATCTCCCGAGAAGCAAAAAGCGACTGGGTACCATTTCAATTTATGATGTTGCTGCAGAAGGGCCTAAAGGCCCCAGCCATGGAGCAGGGCCCCTTTTCGGGGTGGGAGGAGTGGGGGTTCCCATTTCCTCTCAGATACTTGAGAATTCCAACACACAACCACCCACGGGGCTCAACCACACACCGGATCCCACCCTCTAGGTTACGCTCTCGCCTTCTGGGGCTATCCGTGTCGTTCTTTATTCAGAGCATCGATAAGCCCACCACTGGGCCATCTCCGCTCCTCTTCAGCTTCTAGAACCTGCTTCCAGCCCTCCTCACCCATGGAACGGGTCCTAGCCAGGGAAAGAGCCAGCCACCGGCAGATGTGTTGTCTATGACAAAGACAGAAGGTCAAACACCAAATGGAGCAGATGGCACCTCTCTCTGCCATAGCTGGTGGGTCTGTCCCCTCATGCTTTGGGAACACTAGAATAGCTAGTCATAGCAATGAGGTATTAGCGAATTGAGGAAACACACACACCAGTGTTAAGCACCAGTTGATGATTCTATGCCTTTTATTATTTCAGAAAATATCTTTGTTGAGAGTTTGCTCACAAAAGCCATTTAACAAAACAAAACAAAAAAAATTCCGTACAAAATTGGTTTTTATTTTTTAAATGACAGGGGAAGACTAAAAACATGTGGTGGTGGGGGAGGGGGAGGAGGAGAGTTGAAACGGTTATCCAAAAAAACCAACCCCCCCTCAAACCAAAACAAATTAAAATACACAACAAAGGAAGAGAACGTTTGCACTAAAGCATAAATATGGAAGAACAGAATTTTCCTTGAGTTTCTTTGTTGAAGTTTGGTCCGCAGAATTAAACAGGTTAAAAAGAGATACAAGCACCCACCCAAACGTTGCATCTTGTGTCTATCCCTCCCTCTGGCAAGAAGTTCACATGACATAGGGAGACGAGTGACCCAGTTTATAGCGTCAATATAAAGACTGCCAACTCGAGCCATCTGTTACGCACTCAAAGGTCACAAAAAGGAGCTGCTATAGCTGTAGACGCCCTCGACTGTAGAGAAAAGTCAGCTGTAGCAGCAGCTTCCAACTACTGGACTCCATAGTCAGATGTTGCTGTAACTCCAATCCACTGGAATGAAGCCCACCCATCTACAGATTTCATGACTAGTTCTGAAAAGAGACCATTCTCCACTTAATAGAAAAACCAGGGAGAACCCCATCCCTTATTCGCTACATCTGTGCATGATAGGCAGGGAAACGTCATCCTACAAAAATACAAACTTTAATGCCCCGTTGAGCAAGGAAAATTCATTCAACAAACTTTTTTAAAAAAAGATATTGATCTGCAAAATGCTACATTCTCCCCAACATCCACCCCTCTAAGATCCATCTGGGACAAGGAGAGGGAGAAGAACTGCTGGTTCTTAAGAGACTTTGCCAAAGCCCGGGTGAGGAGGCGTTCTGTGCTCCATGCAATTATCACAATTTGACCTCATCTCAGGGATCCTCCCCTCCCAGGGTTTGGTGACGGATGCAAGCACTGCAGGAGTGACCACAATCCAGGCGGGTTATTGCACAACCCAGGAGGGAGTGGAGTAGCGGTGCTATAACACTGAATCCGGGACCCAGGTCCCAATTCTGCATGATCCTGAGTACCCTCAGCCTTCTAGCAGATGGGGGCACTCAAACTGTTGCAGAAGACACGCAGCACTTTGTGGGATGGGGCCCAAGAAGAGAACCCATTCGAGAAGTGGGTCTCCCCTTCCCCTGGCTCTCTGCACCTTTGTACGTGGATTGGTCAACGAAAGAGTTAACACTAGAGACTGGAAAATAAAAGAATCCATCTCTACGAGGACGAGGTTCTCCAGGATAGAGGGGAAGTTTTGGTTTGCTAGGAAATGCAAGGAGAGCTGCACCAGTGACTGCAGAGCCAGGGACGGTATGTGCACTGGAGCAGAGAGGAGCAAGAGTTTCTGTGTTGGGAGGGATGGGATGGGAGCCCCTCCGGCCACAAATGACCCCAGCGATGCCTCCGAAATGGCAGCCAGTGGGCATCGCTGCAGGGGCCGACCCATCTAGGCAGAAAATGGGAAGGGGATTTTAGCCACCGAGGAAGGAAGCCTTCTACAAATCGAAAAGGCATAGAAAACGAGGGGCTACTTCCAGCGTGAACTGTCCCTTTCCCCAGTGACTAAATACGGAACACACATCAGACGTATACACAGAGCCTGGGGGCACAGAGCACTTGAGGCAGCGCATAGGCAAGAGCGTACAGACTATACCGCAATGTAAGGCACTTGGTATATAGAGAACAATGAGCTACTTTACGGCCTCGCAGGCTTGTGCCAGAGGAAAGGCTGCCTGGAGCAGGGCAGGCTGGGGGGAAGGAATCATTCAGCAGCCTGGTTTATTTGGATCTGACAACAAGCCACCTTTTAACCAGGTGGCTCAGCTTCTCAGCTGACGTCAGAGGAGCAAGGCCAGTGCCAGCTCTGGAGAGATCGGGGGAACAGTTACTCCCTGCAGGGCTGGGAGCGGACAAGAAAGGGGAGAGGGAGGGAAGGGTGAACTGTGCTAGGCCCAGGGGCCAACAGCATGTGTCCCAGTTCGCTCTCCCGCTGGTGTAACATTCCTTTCCCGCCTGGTTCCTCTGCTCCTCCAATAGAGCTCCCTCTGGCCAAGTGCTGGCTTTGCTAGTATCTGTCCAGCCAGGGCTAAGGAGGGACAGTCACAAAGTGTTCCCAGGTGCTCTGCTCCAAGATACTGGGGGAGCGGGAGGAAGATCCCAGCTAGTGGCCCTCCTTTGACATTCAAAGCTCCTGGGGGATGGGGGAAGGAATGGAATCTGACCAGCTGCATTCAGGCTCCCAGGTATTCTTTCTCCCCCACTGGCAGCCCCTGCCCGTGCTGGAGAGAGAACAGGTGTGGAGAGGACTCAAAATCTGTGAAAGCAGCACAGCCGGAGAGCGTGAGTTACAATCGCCTCCAGCAAGGAAGGCCATGGGGAGGAGCATGAAACAAGCCAGGAACATCGTGTTTGGTTTATTCTGGCCCATGTCACTCACCCCAGCTAGGAAGGAAGAACCCTGATCCCAATCTGCATGAGAAGTGATTCCATGACCCTTCACCCCTGCTACCCCCTGCCTGCCTCTCTCTCTGCCCCGTCTGGAGCAGCCAAAGGGAAATGCTACCCATCCGGGCAGCAGCAGAAAGGGCAGCCAAGCCAGCATTGCCGAGAGGGAAGCTCCCACCCCAGCGAAGCAGAAGGGAAGCGCCAAGTCACCTTATTGCACTGAAACATGCCCACTGCAAAGTCTGGCTTCCGGGGACCTTCCTCAGAGAGAAATACCCTCCGCTGCAGGGCAACCTGGCCAGTCTTGACCAGCACATGGCACTGGAAGAACCCTGAAAGTGGGACGGCTCCATCCATTGGGACCAGGGCAGTGCACAGAATCAGTGGGTGCTCGAACAATTCCCGCACATCTCCTCCCAACATACGCAGCCAACGAGGGGTCAAGGGAGAGTGGTCGTATGAAAGAGGGGGCCTCTGAGGTAGATTTGAGATGATTCCACCCACCAGCTGGGGAGGGGAGGGTGGCATGGATCGGGCGAGAGGCACTCCCACTTCCACAGGCTGCTCTCTGCTATTCCCACCCAGCCCAGGACCAATCCCCTCAGGAGATATGAGGCATGTGAAGCGGAAAGACAAGCTGGCAGCTGCAGCCAAAGCAGAGAGGGCACATCTGGCCTGGGATAGCAGGGGCAGCGGGGAAGTATGAGGTGAAAGGCAGATAAACTCTGAGTGGCAGGGAATCTGCTCTCCTGCACGCAGCACGAGTACTACGCGAACACAGCACCACAGATTTAAGCCAGCCCCTGGGTGAGGTAAAGCGGCACATCCTGAAGGAGCAGCGAGGGGTGGGACCAGGGCTGACCTGCTGGTGTGTGGCTCAGGGCTTACAAATCCTCAACTGAGTTTGGGCTGAGTTAGGCCCTGGGTGACATCATCCCAAGTAAGGCACTAGGAATTGCAGGGCAGAGGCAGAGCCCAGTCACCGCACCCAGGGGAGGGAGAGAGGTGGGCAACACTGGCCGCAGACTGCTAGGGATGCCACTTGCCGGAGCTCCAGCACAATGCAAAGCATGTCTGAGGTCACCTCCCTGTGCCCTGATGCAACAAGCCCAATCCAGACCTAGCCCGCCTCTGCAATCCCGCTGGGCGTGCTGGATGCAAGGCTGCCCTGCAGTTCACCCAAGAACTCCAGCAGCAGCACCACCACCCATGGCCGCCACCCTGCTACAGAGAGGCGCTCTGCACACAGGGCATGGCTCCCCCAGCTCCCCAAACCTCTACCCTCATGATCACAGGGCACCTTAAAGCAGCTGCCTGCCCCTCCAAGGCCAGGACGCAGGGCAATGCCCAGAGGGGCAGGGGAAGAACCTGCTTTAGAAGAGGAATTGTTTGCTTAGAACCATCCCATGGCGCAGTTGTAACAAAAACACAACAGGAAGAAAAAACACTCAAGAAGGGGGCGGGAGGAGGGGAATTGCACGCTGATTGACGATAAAACTGAGAGGAAGGAGAGGATGGGAGGGTTGGGTCTGGCTCCTGCAGGCCATGTAACGGAGCAAGGTTTTTTTTGGTTTTATTGCAAATGGTTTGGGGAGGGGGGAAGGGGGAGAGATCTTGGGAAGATGAGACGTTTCCAAGCCATTCAGCACCTGGGAGGCCGAGGGCGGGGCTGGGGCTTAGTCCTGGTCTCTCGCCCTCCTCCCCGGCAGAGGAGCCTTCAGCTCTACGGAGACTTGAGCTTCTTGGTGCGTGGGGAGGTTCCGTTCTCGGCTTTCACCACTCCGTTTTCATGGTAACCTGGGGGCAGGGGAGCGCAGCGAGTCAGGGACACTCAACTGGGGCCTCATTGGCCTAGAGGGGGCGAGCGCTTAGCGCCAGGGGTAAGAACTGTCATCTCCTCAGCTTCCTCGGGCCTGGGCTCATGCAGGATTGCAGAGGGACATCAGCACCCTGCAGCCCTTCCACCTTGTCCACAGGCTCAGGTTGCCACATGGAACACTGGCGCTCCTGAGCAAGGCCCCAGCACAGCCTTTGGGGCACTACGCTGCTGGACAGGCAGAGTAGGGTTGCCAGGCATCCGGTTTTCGACCAGAACGCCTGTTCGAAAAAGGACCCTGGTGGCTCCGGTAAGCACTGCTGACCGGGCTGTTAAAAGTCCAGTCGGTGGCACAGCAGGACTAAGGCAGGCCCCCTGCTTGTCCTGGCTCCGCACAGCTTCCAGAAGCGACGGCCAGGTCCCTGCGGCCCCTAAGCTCAAGGGCAGCCATGGGGGCTCAGCGCGCTGCCCCCTCCCCGAGCACCAGCTCCGCAGCTCCCATTGGCTGGGAACCATGGCCAATGGGAGCTGCGGGGACAGCACTTGCAGATGAGGGCAGCGCACTGAGCCCCCGTGGCCAATTCTGCTCTGTGCCTAGGAGCTGGAGGGACAGCTGCTTCCTGGAAGCCACCTGAGTTAAGCGCTGCTCAGAGCCTGCACCCCAAAACCCCTCCTGTGCCCCATCCGTGGGCCCCCTCTCGCACTTCCAACCCCTCATTTCTGGCCCCACCCCCCAGCTGGAGCCCTCACCTCCCCTGCAGCCCAACCCACTGCCTCAGCCCGGTGAAAATGATCGAGTGAGAGAGAGTGGGGGAGAGCGAGTGACGGAGGAAGGGGGGGGGGTGGAGTGAATGGAGGGTGGGGCCTCGGAGAAGGGAGAGAGCCGCAGGGCTAGGGGCGGGGCAGTGCGGTTGTCTGCAAACAGAAAGTTGACAACCCTAGGACAGAGCTGGGGCCCTGATGGCTCCTGGCCATTACTGATCCCTCTGCAGCAGAGGAAGGGACCCGACAGCAGCCTGGGCCCTTACCTCTCGCCCCCAGCTCAGCCGCACCCGGCCCTACTCTCAGCACCCCACCCCGGCACTTACCCGACTCCCTTTTGACGGGCTTGGACTGCTGTTTGGTGAGGGCGGTGGCTCTCTGCCTGGCGCTCTGCTCGTTCCGGTACTCCCGCCAGCGCCGCAGCTGGAACCGGATGAAGTGCCACATCAGCCAGGCCTGGAAGAGGCACACCAGGGACAGCACAAACATCCTGGGGGTGGGGGCAGAGAAGAGTCAGGCTGAGAACAGAGCAGGGAGGCTGAAGCCAGGGGCCCTGCAACCACTTCCACACCCAACCAAGCCAGCTAGTAAATGGCCCTTCACACCCAAAGACCACAGCGATCTCAATGCTACAGGGGCTGGTGCTCTCCAGAGCCCACAGACCAGTCCTGTGAGGACACCTGAGGGGAGGGAGTAGCTGTTCCAGGTACCAGCCCCGACATCAATTTTTGCTTAGGTACAATCACTCCTGCCACATCTCTAGGCTCCTCTGACAACAGGAGGGAAGACACGGCCAGACAGAAGTAGGAGTCATGTTGACCACGTCCCTTAAATTGCAGTTATGGCTAGAAAAGGGATTGTATGTAAGTGCCACCTCCTTACATGACAGATCTGCTTGGAGGCTCTCTTCGTCCCTCTACTGAGCAAACAAGGATTTTTCTGTTCTTCACACTACGGTTCACAGACAATTTTGCTGAGCCTCAAGACAGCCTCGCATCCAGCTTGCTCGCCCAGTGTTATGCTGCATCTGCAGAACCCTCGGTACGGGAGAAGTGCCAAGCAGAAGACAGTTGGCTTTTCAGACCCCTCTGACTTTGCAGGCCCAACCCTGGGGAGCTGAGTGGGAGTGGATGGGTAGAGAACCTGAACACGGGCATCCCTACTGCTTTCATCAGTCCCCTTTCTGACTACGTGAGCATGCGTTAAGCAATCCGGCAGAGCATTTCAGCCTACGGGCAGAAAGCCGATGGAGCAGCACATGGCCATGTCTTACCTGGAAGACAGAGTGCTGAAGTTTCCTTTCTCTATGTTGAACTCCTGGTTCTCCACCCGATCCAGCCCAAAGCCAATGACCAGCACAGAAAGGGTGAGGGTGAAGAGCCGGGTGACCACGAACACCACTGCCCAGGCATTAAACCTGTGTGAATTCAAACAGGAACGTCACTGGGACAAGCCTCCATCCGCAGTGGAGGCGCACACCCAGCCTACCCAGAAGGGCAGCAGGAGTTGCAAGATGCAGACATTCAGGTCAGGAAACGGCCTCAAGATGCCCAGGAGCAGCACGTTGTTCGTGGGGACCCACTTTTAATAGGGTTGAACTTTGGGGGAAAGAGAGGTGATTTCAGCCTAGGAGTGCTATGCAAGTGACACAGCTGGCCCCCTTCCTGCGGCCTCAGCACAGGTGCCATTGCCTGAACGGGCCACGCGTGAGGTGGCCCTGCCAAGTCAAGAGGGAGGCAGGTTGGCTGGTGCCCGTGCTAAACAGGATGGGCAAAGCTTAAGTCCCCAGGGCTGTCAACCTTCCACTCCAGAGCACACCACTTGGTGCACACGCGTAGGGTCTCCTGGCACATTTGCCCACAGTTGGCACTCGTGAATTTCAGGCCCGGGGGACTTCGAGTCCGATTCTCTGATGCAGTGGGGTGCATGACCACACACAGCAAAGGGCAACAGGAGCATCAAACGTCACCACCACTCCAGTATCTTTTTATATTCATTATTCTTTGTGTTAGGAAAGCACCCTGCTGCCCTAACGGAGATCAGGGCCCCACTGCGCGGGGCTCTGCACATACACCTAGTGAGAGTATGTCTTGACAAGTTTAAATAGACAAGACAAAGAGTGGGAGGGTAAACAGAGGCAGAAGGTGGGACTGGCCCAATCTCTCTCAGAAGGCCAGCAGCGGGGCCAGGAATAGAACCCAGGTCTCCTGATTCCCAGGCCCGTGCTCTATCCACTACACCAGACCACACCACCTCCCCAACTTTGCACCACCGTACATGACTACACAAGGTCCCAGGCCCTTCACAGGCTGCACTGATCAGGTGTTCTTATACCTACCAAATCAAGCCTGGGAGTTAATCCAGCATTGAGTGCCCTCTTTGTACCTGGGCTGTGGAGATCGCCCAGCCCACTCCCAACAGGCTAGTCAGGAACTGTAGCACCCATGACCTCTCCCACCAGCCCCAAGGTGAGAGACCTCTTGGGGATCCGTTCTGGAGAAGGAAGACAGACTCCCCTGCTCCCCCTAGACTCCATTTGATGATAGCTCTGGCTGGCAAGGGGCGAATCTTTCCTCTCAGCTCGGCGTACTTACAGCTTCTCGTTGTTCTCATCCGTGAAGTAGAAGAGACGGGCCATGTGGAAGAGGAATTCAGCGAAGTACTGCAGCAGCAAGAGGATGAGCCCCAGGCGGGTTAGGCTAAAGAGAGGGGACACAGGCATTGCCATATTGGAACAGACCTGAACTCCAGTCAGCCATCTACCGTATTACCACTACTTTGTGTTTGTTCTGCGGACTACATGCTTCAATCAAAATCAGGACCCTGTTATGCTGGGCCTTGGACATACACATGCCTGCCCAAGACAGGTTACAATCGAAACAGACATGACATAGTTTAAGGGGAAACTGAGGCACGGAGCCCATTATCACTGAGCAGATCAGTAGCAGAGCCGGGAACAGAAGCCAAGATCTCTTGAATTGTAATCCAGCGCACTAGTCACCGGACCCTGCTTCCTCTCACACAGGCTGCGTGTTTCCCAGGAGGGTGTATGGAAGCCTTTAGAATGCATTTGTCTAACTGTGCAATACCAACCCTGTGAGAAAGACTTTCCTGACACCAAAAAGGGGATCACACCTTCCAGCCTGAGACTGACAGCTCGCAGACGTTTGCGTTGTACGATGCTCTGAAAGTATTAGGTGCCGGCATGTCATCCGTCCTAGCTGATCTGACATGACAATATCTTCATTCCTAAGAGTAGCTATTCTCCTGTTTGGAAACTGTTGGCTTCAGTAACACCCTGTAGCTGGGAGTTCCACAGGCTAATCATTTGTTGCGTTTATTGCTGGTTCTTAAATCACCTTCTTTACTCAAGTCTCAATGTGTTGTCCAAGATTTTCACAGTGACCAGCAATTTTGGGTGCCCAACCCCCAGCAAGTACTGAGCACCCGCCCTCCGGAAACCAGGATTTTCCCATCATTCTTAGCAGGCCCCATAAAGCAAACTCCACAACACTCACTTTAAGAGGTATGCTCCAGCTATATGCATCAGGTAGAAGCTGATGTACCGCAGGTGACGAGGAATCTCCTCCTGGCGAAGGAACAAAGGTTTAAGATTAAGCTCCACCTTCCTCGCTTGGAAATCTGAATCATGCACACCATGGAGCAGCAAAGCACGGAAGTAAGTCCGGGGCTCTCCCTGCTCCTCCAAGATTTGTGGCGCGCTCCCCAGCGGTACATGCAACGTCATCCTGCGGCCGTGACAATTCCACCGAATCGGCCAAGTGTAAAGGCAATGTGGTGGCAAGGGAACCTATGCCAGCTGACAGAAAGCAGCTTCCAAGCTCGATCTCAGTAAGTCTAAGATCAGCCTGGTTAGCTCAGTTGGTAGAACCTCAGACTTTTAATCTGAGGGTCCAGGGTTCATGTCCCTGGTCAGGCAGAAGGACACTTTCACCCTGTGATATCCCACATAATCCGTCGCTTGAGGACTCTGGCGGGAGGGATAACTCAGTGGTTTGAGCATTGGCCTGCTAAACCCAGGGGTGTGAGCTCAATCCTTGAGGGGGCCATTTAGGGGTCTGGGGATTGGTCCTGCTTTGAGCAGGGGGTTGGACTAGATGACCTCCTGAGGTGCCTTCCAACCCTGATAGTCTATGATTCTAAGGGGCACATGCAGCAGCCGTGCCTTTCCCAGCCTTGCACTTCTCCTCACGTTCCACGCACGCAGTCTGGCATTTTGCTTCTTAAAGCTACTGCAAATCCACTGGCCAGTGGTTCCACCTGATGAGGCAGCCTTTGCAAAGCTTGCAGCGCGGCCTGTCCGGCACTCACCTTGCGCACCTTCTGGAAGTACAGCTCGGGCAGTGCGTGCAGCCAGTAGGCCAGCTGGCAAAGGTAGAAAAACTTCACCTGGAACCTGAAATGCAAGGACAGGACAGGTGAAAGCCTGGCGGGCAAACCCAGCTCCAGACTGGACGTTCAAGGTGTGTAAATATTCCCTACCATGGACTGGGATGGGGCATCACCCCTTTGGGGGTTGCGGGGAGAACTCCTCTGAGCAGAAAGCACATCCCCCGAGCTGACCCCTGGAAATCAAACCAGCCAGGGGAGAAGACTGCCTGATCTACTAGGCCAATTAACTCAGCAGTATGTCCCCTGCTGACTTTCCCCAGAAAGAGGAAGCCTCGGGCAAAGCAGAGAGCCTGCAGGGAGCAGCCCTTCCCAAACAGTCTGGGGGATGAAGGTCAGGTTCAGGCTAATTTTTTAATCGCTTATTTGAGGACTGGGAAAAAGGCACTGGCCTAGGGCCTTAGGCAAAGAAGTCAAGTGGTTACTGCTTTTCAAGAGCTAATAGCTATGGCACCCCAGGAATGGGAGGGAAGAGAGAGGAGAATTTGCCAGCAACCAAAATGCAACATTGGGGGTCTGCTGGCAGGCCTGGCAGCCTCAGACTCATTCTGGATTTGGCCTGCGGGTGCTAGAACGCCACGTGCACTGCACGGGGCACCACAGAGCACTCCACTCCCTACTGCTTTGCACCTACACTAGGAGTCGTTTACCCACTAGCATTCAGGGGAGTGCGCACACAGGAAGGAGGGGCCAAATATAAAGGTTTAATCATTCACAGAATCCAGAATTCCTGGGCCAGGACAATGTGGAGTCACAGATTTCAAGGCCAGGAGGAGCATTGTGGTCACCTCCAAGGCTGACCTCCTGCGTAACATAGGCCAGCCAATTTCACCCAGGGATTCCTGCATCCAGCCCCTAACCCCACTGAGCTCCTCCTGGGGATTTAGCATGGAAGTGGGAGCCAGGAACCTCCTAACTTCTAACCCCAGCTCTGCCGTTGGCTGGCTGGGCAAGTCCGAACTTCTCTGCCCCCATTAGCATCCTAATGAGTGGACAGATCACCCCTGAATTTCTGAACCCATGCTTGCCAGACATTGGCTATACACTGACTGGAGCACCCTCTTTCTGTCTGGGTACTTATCTATTCCCCCAGCCTCACAAACCTTCCCAAATTCACCATGACAGCATCCCTATGAGGAGGGGAGAATTATCATCCCTCATTTTACAGATGGGAAACTGAGGCACAGAGAAGTTAAGTGACTTGCCCGAAGTCATTGGGAGCTCGGAACTGAACCCAGGCCTCTCGAGTCCCAGACCACCGGGGCAGGCGTGCTCTGAAGCGCCTGATCACACAATGCCCTCCCACACACCCCGCCACCCCCTGAATTTGTATTAAGATTTCAAATGTCCCACAAGACCTTTGTAGAAAGCAGGGTTTACTGGGAATCCCAGCATGGGACGGGGCCGTGGGATCCTTTGTACAGTGCTTTGAAAATACACAGCAAGGTAAATGCTGCCTATTCACATGGCACTGACTCCCAAGCCACGTCCTCACATTAACCTAAAAAGAGGAAGGAAGCGGTCAGCTGAAGAACAGAGCGCTTACGGGAGAAAAACATGAGGGTAGTTTTCCCACCAGCTTCTCGGGTTTGACAAGTATCCTTCCTGAAAGAGAAGAGGAGAGGCAAGTTCTAAGCAAAGGAAATCATCAGCTCGTGTCGGCTCTGGGGTTACACACATCAGTGCCAGTTCTAACCACGCAGGCTAAATGCCGGGTCAATAATGAGAAACTGAGAAAAGGGGCCTGGAGGCTGGATTCTTTCAGAGCGGCTGCAATTACTACAAGCTGAAGCACATTCAGTAAGGCCAGCATTAAGGTTGCCAAAACACTGCCATTCTAATAGGCCTCTTACGGCTGATAATAATGTTGTCCAACTTCCACATAACGGGGCTGCACCTCTCCAGGTCCCCTCTGTATCTGAAGGGGAACTGAAATAAAGATTGCGCAAAACTTCTTCAGCCATTTTTGAACACAGGGAGCGTTTTCTGTTATAAAGCTGCTGCAGCCCAGCTAATCTCTCAGTGGGAAAGGGCAGAAACCTGACAGTTCAAGGATGGAGATTTGCCTTTTAGGGTTCCAGTGAAAGATTCCACCAAGCTACAAAGGGCTTACAAGAGTGCGCACCATCCGGCCAGCACACTGAACAAGCTCTGGGTCCGGTAGAGGTGACGGGATGAGATCCTGTAATTAAACCCCATCATAAGCCCAAAGGGGCGACGTTCAAGTTGTGTCTCAGTGTTTCCTTGTGCTCCCCTGCTGGCCCGTATCCATCTGTAATCACTTGTCTTAAGACTGTAAGTTCTTTGGGGCAGGGACCCTCTTTTCATTCTGTGTTTGCACTGTGCCTAGCACAATGCGGTCCTGGCTCCTGGTCCTTGACTGGGGCTCTGGGGTGCTAGGAGGATACAAATAAATAATGGTTGTGCGGGAAACCTGAACTTGGACATTCCCAGATTTATTTTTTTAATGCTTTGCTCTGCAAACTTAAGTGCTCTTTTAATGTAGCATCTTTGCATGGAATCCGTATTTACTTCGGTTTACCAGACACGTGTCTTCAACACTGCAGGCTGCTTTGGAATTGAGAGATACAAGTGGCTCAATATTCAGAACAGCTAGTGCGCACAAAGCCAGGGTGTGATTTTACAGCACAATAGCTACCTTGCGCTAGATCCTCCTGTGGACACAGTGACGGGGCACCTTGGAAGCGTACTAAACTGAAGCACAGTGAGGCACTGTTAGTGCAGAGTAAGAGTGTCCACTCGGGGGGTTAGTGCAGATTGGCTGGGGTGCACACTAACGATTCCAGGCTTTCTTGCTGTGCAGACAAGCCCACGCTCAGGGGTGGCTCTAGCTTTTTTGCCGCCCCAAGCACAGCAGGCAGGCTGCCTTCGGCGGCATGCCTGCGGGAGGTCCCTGGTCCCGCGGATTCAGCGGCATGCCTGCAGGAGGTCCACCAGTCCCGCAGCTTCAGCGTACCCGCCACCGAATTGCCACCGAACCGTCGGACCTCCCACAGGCAAGTCGCCGAAGGCTGCCTGACTGCCGCCCTCGCAGGGACTGGCAGGGCACCCCCCCGTGGCTTGCTGCCCCAGGCATGCGCTTGGAGCACTGGTGCCTGGAGCTGCCGCTGCCCACGCTCCCAAACCAAAGTAGGGTGACCAGATGTCCCGATTTTGGGGTCTTTTTGTTATATAGGCTCCTATTACCCCCCGCATCCCGTCCCAATTTTTCCACACTTGCTGTCTGGTCACTCTAAACCAAAGGGAAGTCTCTTCCCATCAACTCCCCCTCCCTTAAGGAAAGTGCGGGAGAATAGAGGCAGCCTGGAGGCCGACAGATCTTGGCTTTGTCGGACATAATTCCACCTGGGGCCAAATTGAAGTTGGGGGGAAGTTGGGCTCTGGAGGCGAAACGCGCAGCCTGGGCCAGCTCTGACGAGTCACCCTCATTTACAGCGTCTTCTCTGCAAAACCCCCCTGGATACCAAGCTGCAGTCAGAGAGAGGGGCTGGCTGGGGGACAGAGCACACGGAGTTAGAAAGCTCAGAAGCCTCTTTCAGTCAGCTGGCACGGCCCTCGGGGCTCCCTGGCACAGCAGCAGCTTGGGATGTTTACAGAGGAGGCTGCGGCCCCCAGTTAGAGGCAGGAGGGAGGAAGTGCCCTGCAAAATGGGGGAGGGGGGACAGAGGAATAGAAGGAGGAGTATGAGACTTGGCCGGGGGTGGGAGCGGGCAGCCAGCTTCAGCCTTGGGGCTTCCATTTCAGCTCCTCCAGGTCCTGCTCCTTGGCCTGGTCCTAGGCCCTGCTCCTTGGCCTGGTCCTAGGCCCTGACGCAGCCATTCTAGCCCCTCTGGGTTCTTCCCCCCCCCCCCCCCTCCCCCACACACACAATCCACCTAGGCACGTGCAAACTGATGCAGGGACAGCGCCCCCACAATATTTCCATTGCAGGGGCTCTAGCCCCCCTCCGCCTACCAGTTCTGCTACTCCTGGCTAGTCAAAATGTCTGAAGTAGGATGATGCTGGCGGTGAGGAGACTGCAGCCGTGAAGCACTCAAACAAAGGTGATGCTGCTAATTCGCTCTCAGGGGGCACAAGCAGCCCACACTAAGGGCATAAGAGATGCTGGAGGATGGACAAAGTCTTTTTAACCCTATGGACACCAGGCTTTCCTGGTGGGAGGGAAAGGGGAGCAGAAATAGGTACCCACATGGGCAGTCTCCAAAGGGTTAACGCCACACTAACAAGAGACAGGGTGACCACCGCCAGCAATGAGAGAACAGGCACCATAGGGCGGATGCAAAGCCAATTGAAGCCAACGGTAGCTTTGCCACCTGTTTCAATGGACCAGGCCCCATATCATTCATAGGAGCATCCATCAGTCACAGGCGTCTCAGGAACGAATGGACTTTAAAGTAATACAGGCTGAGAAAGAGGGATGCTCTGTGATTGGCTTGCAAAGAGTGCAGGTCAGGAGGGGATGGCAGGGCCAGGTGAAGCTTCCAAAGGAGCATTTACTCGGTGGTTGTAATTAACTGGAAATTAAAGAGTCACTGGGAGCCCTGGGTCTGGTCAGGAGCACATTACACCAGACTGGGAAATTACATGAGTCAGAAACAAAATTACAGTGAACCTGCCTTTTTTTTTTTTTTTTTTTATAAATAAAGTGTCCTCCCCACCCCCCGAGATAGTTAGCAACAAGGACATTAACCCCTAACACCCTGGCTAATTCTTAACAGTGGAGAACAGTCAGTTCCCTGGTCACAGCTAAGGGGAACTGAGCACCGGCAGGAGGCCAGTCCTAGCAAGTGGTCTTGATCCATTTTTTGTGTGCAAATCTCTCTTTCCGCCGCTCCCCACACACACTGCAGGTTCCTGATACCCACCTCCCTCAGGCTGGGGCCCAGCACTGTGGAGGTGAGTTACATCTGGAGGGGTAAAACTGGGGTGGAGCATGGTACTAGGGTGGTGGGGCAGGTGCTGTAGATGGAGTTTAGGGTTATTTACTGAGGGGCTGGAATCACATGTAATTTGCGACAGTGAATAGTCAGTTACTATCCAGCACTGGCTAGATACCACATACTGGGGCATTCCTGACATTGGGGGATGTGAAAGGCTTAACACAGTTGGTTAAGTGGTAACTCTCTTTAGTAACTGTTAGCACCCTTTCAATTCTTTGCATGAAGCTTTTTGTGTGGGACACGTATTAATGCACGTATTTAAGAGCAATCCAAACATACCTCCCCGCCACACACACCCGGCTGAGTTAGCCTTGCCAGGAGCAGGGCCGGCTCCAGACACCAGCTTGGCAAGCAAGTGCTTGGGGCGGCCACTCCGGAGAGGGGCGGCACGTCCAGCTATTCGGCGGCAATTCGGCGGACGGTCCCTCACTCCCGCTCAGAGCAAAGGACCTCCCGCCGAATTGCCGCCGCAGATCGCGATCACGGCTTTTTTTTTTTTTTTTGGGGTGCCGCAAAAAGCCTAGAGCTGGCTCTGGCCAGGAGGATCCTTAACTTTTGCATTGCCTGACTTTTGTCCACTGCATTTATGTTCTGTGGCATTCAAATTGAAATTAAGTAGGTTTTGGTTGGGATTTTTTGGGGGGAGAGGGGGACATGGATGGGGGACACTGGCTAATGCTTTAAACCCCCATATTACAGTATGTTTGCACAATGCCTCTGCTTTATCTAGCCCCCTGCCCCCCAGGAAACTGATCCAAATCCAATGGAAAGTCAGTTTACATTTTCCTGCATATTAAAGTCTCCTGGCATCTCCAGTCTTTTATGCTATGCTGCTCTCCCAGCTAGGAATCAGAATGTGAGCAGAATAGCAATTGGCACTCAGACACTTGGAGTTCAGAGACCTTAACCGTGTTTAGCAGAGTTTATCCCCGTCTCTCTGCTCATTCCAGGGGTTTGGTATCCTGGGTTAAGAGATTTGCTCTTGCTAAAATGCACACAGCTAGCCCCACCCCCAGCTACTCCTTGCAGCAGCTTCGTTGACTACACAGTACTGTGTTGGCGCCAGTCGATCGGATGGCTCCCTTGGTTGAACAGTTCCCGCTTTCTCATCTTGAATAAAGGGGCCTCACGTAGCAGAAAGCCAGAACAACAGGCTTCCCAGGGAGTGGGGAGAGCAGGCTGCCAAGGGATTGTAAAGCAGGACCCAGGATACAATTCAATTCCATGGTTAGGGGTTTTGCCTGAGAATCTTCTCCTGGTCATAGAAATGTGCTCCAGAATCTTTCCCTACAACACAGGCAAGGTGAAAACCTGGTGCCATTATAGTCAGCGGCAAAACTTCCCCCGGCTTTAGTGGGGCCAGAATTTCACCCTATGTTTGTAGCCTTCATGCTTGCAAAGAAAACCTTGAAAACATGAACCAAGCGTAAACTGACATGGTGACGTCTGCCTGAGTCTGCTGGCAGCCTGAAACAACAGCTTAGGGGGGTTAACTGTCCCATTCACCTCAGTGTGTGCGTGTGCTGACTCTGAATCCTGAAGTGACAGTTTAAATGACAGCTGCTGTCCCAAACTGTCTCCTACCCCTCACCGAGGTGCCAAGATCCTCTAGCGCTCTCTATGACAACTTCTACAATGCAGCTTCATTGTGCTGGTCATAAAAAGTGCTATATAAAAGGCAGGTATTTATTATCATTATTATTATGCCTTGTCAATACAGAGTCGGTGTCACATTGACAACGTAAAGTCTGGAGACAGCTTCAAATCAAGTAAATGTAATATCAAATGCTGCCGCACCGACTGCATGATTCGCTCTGAAATCGAGTTCACTCAAGTCCGTTTTTAGCTCAGTGAAACGGACACAGAATTTTCCATCTGCCGTGCAATCCCCTAACTCTGACAGAGACTAAGTCCAGCTCGCCAAGCAGTACACGGAGCGTCCACTGTATGTGCTGCTCTGGAGTCCGGTCGCCTGCTCTCTTGAGACTCCCTGACCCCGCACAGTAAGTAACTTTGGAGGGATTCCTACCAATGAGAGCATGGGCCGTGCCTGCCTCAAACCAACATGCACAGAAAACACCCAGCAGAGGGAATGCTAAAGCCCCCTTGCGGGCAGGTATCTGCTGCAGACTCCTTCAACCTAGGCCCAATTGCTGTAAAAGAAAACCTGAAATGGACCATGCCGAGTCTCGGCTGGGCCCTCGGCCATAGCTTACCGTCACCACTACATACAAGCACCAGATCATGGAGGTGAGATGGAACGCTACCAGCTGCCCTGATTCGTTGAACTTGCTGTGTTTGACCTTGGAGAGGTGGAGCCGCCTGTTGATTTTCTAGAGGAAAAATAATAAGAGGGCATAAGCCACAATGCTGGCAATTCACCCTCCTCACTCCCCAACACCAGCCACTGCCTCCTGCCCCTGAAGTGAAAGCTCACCTGCCACCATGTCAGCCCTAGAGAGACCCCCTCCACCCAGATCAAACCAACCAGCACAGAAAGGCCAGCCAGCATGCAGAGGCCAGCTCCGGCCACTAAAAGTCAACATAGAGGCCTGCGGCTCTTTAACAAGAGGCCCTCCAGGGATTTTACCTCAGAACCGAAGCAGAACTTACATCGAGGACATAGTCCTGCAACACCATATGCAGGATGATTGCTATGAAGACGTAGAAGAGGATGGTGATCAAGTCCTTTAGCCCGTAGCGGTAGTGAACTAGCTCGCCGTCTGGGGAGAGAGACAAACATCATCACTGCAACTGTTGGGGCGAGGTCAAGAGGCCATTGATTTCTGACGCCAAAGAGGGGGGCAGGGGTTGGGTTTTAAAGGCACCCAGAGATGCAGTGTTTTTTTTTTTTTTTTTTAAATAAGCTGGATACCAAGCCTGGAGGCCTCTGTTCATCTGGGCCCAGCATGGGCAGCGGCAGGGAAACCTCCCCCCATACTGACACGTAGCTGAGCTAGACACAGCTCCCTAGTGCCTTGCGGTCTTCAATGGATTGATCCTCCGAACACCCCTGGGAGGCAGGGCAGTTCTATTATCCCCATTGTACACATGGGGAACTGAGGCACAAAGAGACCAAGTGACTAAGGACACACAGGAAGTCTGTGGCATAGCCAGCACGTGAGCCCAAGTCTCCTGAGTCCGAGACTAGCAGCCTATCCATTGGGCCACCCTTCCTTTTGACAGAAGTCAAACTGAGGCCCTGTGAATGGCACCCTTGTTCCCATGGGACTAGAAACACACACGGCAGCGCTAGATGGCAGCGGCCTTCCCGGGCTGTTGGGTGGCCCGTGGGGAAATGCCCTGCCTCACAGGAGTGTTGATGCTCAGATACTATGGTAACGAGGGCCATAAGCCAGCCAGCTTCAGATTTGTCCCTCAGACGTTTTAAGCATCACCCAAAGGGGGGGGGGGGGGGGGGACCACACCCAGTCTTATAATACAGCTTGCAACACAGTCACAAAAGAGTGCAGCTGGGTAACCCAACCACCACTTGCAGGACAGTCCTCCAGCAAGCCTGGCTCCTGGAGCAGGTTTTCTGGAATACCACCCACACGACAGACAGAACCGCCTGACAAGGGACTCTTATAAGAGAGGGTTTTAATTCCACAGCTCACAGCAGTCACTGTTCAAAGAGAGAGAGACCAGTGACTTCTCACTATTCAGATTCCAAGTGAAGGTGTCCCTCGCCCAACCCCTGCTGGTGACTCAGCCCAGACCCAGGGCTAGAGGGTCGAGTTCACTGCTGACCGGAAGCCACAGGCTTCCCTCACTAAAGCTACGCCCACCCCACGAGAGAGTCACCAGCTCACAATAGCCGAGATGCAGGGGGGAGCAGACGGACAGGCCCAAAGCCCATTTCTCATGAGCACCCAAAAAGCCTAACCCAATTAGCACTGCATGGGGACCGTGGTTGTCCAGTTGCTAAGACTGGCCTCCTGCCAGTGCTCAGTTCCCCTTAGCTATGACCAGGGAACTGGCTGTTAAGAATTAGTCGGGGTGTTAGGGGTTAATGTTCTTGTTGCTCACTATCTCCGGGGGGACGGGGACACTTAAAAAAAAAAAAAAAAAAAAAAAGCAGGTTCACCCGCGCTCTGGCTCTCCGGTGCCTCCGGAAGGTGGCTCCTCCCTGCCGAGCTGCTGCGGCGGCCCAAGCCCTGCAAAGCCAGTGAGTGGACTCAGGGCGGTGGCCGCCAGGGTGGGGTGGGGAGGGCTCGCGGGGGGGCTGTGCACCCTCCAGGGGAGTTCAGGGGGCGGGAAGGGGGGAACCTGGTCTGGGGGAGCAGCCCCTGGGCAGGCTGGTCCCTGGGGTCTATAAAGGCTCATTGGGATTTGCCCCTCAATGAACTGATGTGCAAGAGGGAGGGTGGGGCGCCAGGTGGAAGTTTTGCCTAGGGCGCAAAAATATCCTTGCACCGGCCCTGCCCACTCCACCCCTTCCCCAAAGGCCCAACCCCTTCCCGGGTTCTTCCCCACCTCTTTCTGCCCACTCCTCGGAGCACACCCTATCCTTGCTCCTCCCCCTCCCTCCCAGCAACTCATGCACACCCTGGCACAGCTGGGAGGGAGGGGGAGGAGTTGATTGGTGGGGCCTCCTGCAGGCAGGAGTTGAGGGGGCAGGAGGGCAACTTGGCTGCTGGTGGGTACTGAGCACCCACTAATTTTTTTCCGTGGGTGCTCCAACCTTGGAGGACCCATTGAGTCGGCGCCTATGACAACGGGGTCACGTCAACAGGAAGGACTAGGATTAGGGCATGAATGGTAGCACTGAACTCCCTCAAAAGAGGAACTTGCTCATGTTGAGAAAAGCACAAAGATGCTTCTCGTTCAGTATTGGTTAATGCAACCGACATTTAGGGCCCCTGCCAAGTGAGGGTCCAATTGAGCAGAGCACTGAAGCAAAGGGTTAAACTCACGGGTAGGTGCTTGGCTGAACAGAGATGCACTTAAGACCACACTAGGGGCTTAGCTTCGCTGGGGCCTGTGAGTACCCTTTAAGATACACTTATACCTTGAGTAGTGATAAGACTCTCGTTCAGCAGGGCACATGGGGAACCCCACGGGACTCCTCCGCAGGCTGATGTACCTTGCTGAATCAGGGTGTAAAAGGACCCAGAAGGATTCCATGTTTGTCGCTTCTCCCTGACCCTCGACAAGACTGCTCAGTTCACAAGTGAACGGCAGTTTTCCCCAACTGCCACCTCACCAAGCTCTGCCCGAGATCAGAGCTCGGGTCGGATTCTCTCTGACGCAGGCACTAGCAGCTATAATACAGAGCGTGCAGGCCACGTCTGCTGCCTGAATCAATGGAGTTACCGCGGATTTACCCACTGGCGTGACTGAGAGCCCAACCTGCCCCTTCGGTAGGAATTCTGGTGATGAGCAAACCAGACAGGAACCCCGCTGACCCTCCCACAGCTGGGTCAGCACAGCACTTCGGAAGCGGGATCAAGTTTAGGAACCAGGTTGTGACTCAAGTCTGCAGACACGGCGTGAATACACGCAGGGAGCTGATCTGTTGAAACAGGTGGCACCATTTTTACTTTTCCCTTGTAAAGCCACTGGAACATGCAGGGGTTGTCTGTATGGGGCAATAGCCCAGGACAGCGAAGTGCGGAGTAGCCACTCCGCAAAACTCCCCGCATGGATGCACTTACTCCACTTCAGAGTGTCTTTGTCCAGTCTAGGTTAATCCACTTTGGAAGAGGATTAAACTAAACTGCAAAAGAGTGCTCGGCGGGGTACACAGCTGGAAGCTTAATTTCCAGCTCAGGCAGACATATGCATGCTAGCTTCCATTGAGCTAATGCTCTACCAAGCAAACTAGCTGCCTTAACTCTCCTGTGGTAGCTTATGTTGAGTGCTTCCACCCTCTCTTAATATCTGTGCAAGGGTCCTTGAACCAGGGGGCAGGGCAACTCAGGACGAGCAGAAGGTTTAAAAAGCCAGCTCCTAAGTGAGCAGAGGAGCTAGTGAACAGCAGCAGCCGAGGGAAGTTTTGTGAGGGAGTTGAGAAAGGCAGCATGAAAACCAGCTACACCTAACATTCTCTAACCTGAGGCCAATAAACAAGAAAAACCCCTCAACAGCCCTCCTACCTTTTTGCAGGAGTAAAAAGAATGCAGGCAGAAGTCCAGCAGCAAAGCAGAAACTATCCAGTTTATTGCACTGAATGCATGATTACCTGCCTTGAGGGCAGGTGGTGTATTTGTGCATTCAGTGCAAGGAGCTCCTGGCCTTCAGAGACCAAGTACGGGCTCTGGAGACCAGAGTGGCTGCACTGGAGGAGCGAAGCAAGACAGAGGTACATAGAAGAGACTTTCTGGGACACAGTAAGAGCGGTCACACCTCCAGTATGACAGCCCCTGTGCTGTTAAGGAGGATGAAAGTCTCGGGGAAGGAGAACATCAAGCTGGAGTGGAAGAAAACAATCCCATAGTGGTAACCCACCTTCCAAATGATGTCATGATATCCTCTCCCGCTGAGGATACCCCTCCAGGGGAGGGAACCCCAGTTATTAGGAAGAGATAGGTGATAATAATGGGTGATTCAATCATTAGAAATATAGATAGTTGGGTTTGTGATGACCGGGAGAAATGCATGGTGTCTTGCCTGCTGGGTGCAAAGGCTGCAGATTTCTCAAGCCATCTAGGCACGCTTATGTGCAATGCTCAGGAGGAGCTGGTGGTCGTGGTACATGTAGGTACCAAGGACATTGGGAAAGGTAGGAGAGAAGTCCCAGAGCCCAAATTTAGGCTGCTAGGTAAGAGATTAAAGTCCAGGACCTCCATGGTAGCATTTTCTGAAATCCTTCCAGTTCCACGCACAGGGCCAGTTAGACAGGCAGAACAGCAGGGTCTCAATGGATGGGTGACAACGGTATAGGGAGAAGTGTTTTAGATTTATTAGTAACTGGGGAACCTTTTGAGAAAGGAGGAGCCTATGCAGGAAGGATGGACTCCACCTAAACCAAAATGGAACCAGATTGCTGGTATGTAAAGTTAAAAAAAGTTGTAGAGCAGTTTTTAAACTCAGCGCTGGGGGAAAGTCGACAGGTGCGGAGGAGCGCGTGGTTCAGACAGAGACATCCCATACAGGAGGCTCTATATCCAAGTAAAGAGGAGAAGACACAAGTTGATAAAGTACAGGTAGGAACTGAAAAGAAAGAGTCAAATGAAAAAGAGTACAAATCAATTACATCACACGAAGGCAGACAACTAAAAAGTGACAAATTTGTAAGCGCTTGTATACAAATGCTAGAAGTCTGAATATTAAGATGGGTGAACTAGAGTGCCTGGTATTAAATGAGGATATTGATATAATGGGCATCACAGAAACTTGGTGGAATGACAACCATCAATGGGACATGGTAATACCAGGGAACAAAATATACAGGAACGACAGAGTAGGTCATGCTGGTGGGGCAGTGGCACTATATGTGAAAGAAAGCATAGAGTCAAATATATTAAAAATCTTAAATGAATCAAACGGTACCATAGAATCTCTATGGACAGAAATTCCATGCTTGAATAATAAGAATATAGCAATAGGAATATACTACCGACCACCTGACCAGGATAGTGATTATCAAATGCTCAGGGAGAATAGACTGACTATAAAAATAGAAAACTCAGTAATAATGAGGGATTGCAACTATCCCCATATTGACTGGGAACATGTCACCTCAGGACGGGATGCAAAGATAAAGTTTCTAGACACTATTAATGACTGCTTCTTGGAGCAGTTACTCCTGGTACCAACAAGAAAAGAGGCAATTCTTGATTTAGTCCTAAGTGGAACACAGGACCTGCTCCAAGAGGTGAATATAGCTGAACTGCTTGGTCAGAGTGACCATAATATAACATGCCCGAGGGGGTGAAAAATATCAAAGAATCCCACCATAGTAGCATTTAGCTTCAGAATGCAATGAATTCTTTGCATCAGTCTTCACTGCAGAGGTGGTTATAAGTCTGAGGAACTATCCCAGATTGAGTTGCCAATAAAGGAGGTTTTGGAACAAATTGATAAACTAAACAGTAATAAGTCCCCAGGACCAGACAATAGTCACCCAAGAGTTCTGAAGGAACTCAAATATGAAATTGCAGAACTACTAACTGTAACATCTTGCATCTGAAGAAGTGAGGTTCTTACCCACGAAAGCTTATGCTCCCAATACTTCTGTTAGTCTCAAAGGTGCCACAGGACCCTCTGTTGCTTTTTACAGATTCAGACTAACACGGCTACCCCTCTGATACTTAACTGTAACATTTAACTTATCACTTTAATCAGCCTCTGAACCAGATGACTGGAGGAGAGCTAATGTGACACCAATTTTTTAAAAAAGGCTCCAGAAGTAATCCTGAAAGGTACAGGATGATGTCTAGTCTAACATCAGAACCAGGCAAATTGATTGAAACTATAGTAAAGGACAGAATTATCCGACACAGAGATGAATTGGATTTGTTGAGGGAAGAGCCAACGTGGCTTTTGTAAATGGAAATCATGCCTCACCAATCTATTAGAATTCATTGAGGGGGTCAACAAACATGTGGACAAGAGTGATCCAGTGGATATAGCGTACTTGGACTTTCAGAAAGCCTTTGAAAAGCTCTCAACAAAGGCTCTTAAGCAAAGTAAGCTGTCGTTCGATAAGAGGAAAGGTCCTCTCATGGATCAGTAACTGGTTAAAAGACAGGAAACAAAGAGCAGGAATAAACAGTCAGTTTTCACGAGAGAGGTAAACAGTGGTGTCCCTAAGGGATCTGTACTGGAACCAGTGCTGTTCAACAGACTTATAAATGATCTGGAAAAAGGGGTAAACAGTGAGGTGACAAAATTTGCCAATGATACAAAATTACTCAAGGTAGTTAAATCCAAAGCTGACTGTGAAGCGCTACAACAAGATCTCACAAAACTGGATGACTGCAAAAAAAAAAAAAAAGGCAGATGAAATTCAATGTGATGCTGAAAACAGCAACGCTTATGTACTTTTAAACAGTGGGGCCTAATCTTTTAAACAGGCAGGACTCATTTTAAATAGGCCTCAAACACCAAAATTGGCCTAACAAATGTGGACAATGTCACTGTGACACTGAGAGGCCAACTCAGATCAAAGCCATGGACCAATTCACTTGTGGGTGAATATCAAAGAAGTGTTAATATTATTGTTTTCACTTACCTATAACCTGTCGTTTACTATCGCTTTACACTAGGTATACCTGGTAATTAGCTAATCCTAGATTAAAGGATGCGTTAGTATTAAAATGTGAATGTACTGGATGTGTAAACTCCATGAAAACTAATGAAGGATTGTTTCTGGCTATCACATTATGTTTACGTTAGGTTTAACTATCACACAAGATTGAAGCCTTGGAAATGTAAAAGACTGCTAACTTCGAAGCATGGGTTGTTGTGTTTGACAACGGAAAGTCACCAGCTCAGTTTGTATTTAGTCCACAAAGAGAGAGCCCATGCTGTGATGAAAACCCTTGCCAGATTGCTTTCCACAGAAAGCAGCTGTAAAGATGGATCCCGGGATCAAGCCTGTATCTCTGGACTGTTTGGACACTCATAGGGGAGCACGCCAGAAGCAAGACAGAGATCCCCAAAGTTATTTTGGGTAACCCTGAGAGGGGTAGGGAAAACTCGCAAATCACTACATCTCCACTATCATTTTGGACTTACAAACTTTGATTCACCTGTTAATGTATTTTAACCTCTCAGTAACTCTCATTTCCTTTCTTAGCTAAAAAACTTTTAGTTAAAAGTTTACCAGAAAAATTGGCTACCAGAGCTACCTTTGGTGTGAGATAGAGACCGGGGTAAGTGACTGACCCTTTGAGGTTGGGAGTAACATAATGTCAAGTGATATTTGGTATAAGGGACCATTATCACAAAGTCCAGTTTGTCCGAGTGGCAAAATTGGCTGGACAGCCTAAGGGAACTGCTTGTGACTCCATGGTAAGGCTAATATAGTGATCCAGAAATTCACAATTGTTACTCGCTTGGTAAATCCAATTATACCACCAGTTTGGGGTGTCTACCCTGTTTTCTGACAGTCTGAACTGAGGTGAGGGCATGTCTTCACGACCCGCCGGATCGGCAGGTAGCAATCGATCTATTGGGGATCGACTTATCGCGTCTAGTGAAGACGTGATAAAATCGATCCCTGATGGCTCTGCCGTCGACTCCGGAAATCCACCGCGGCAAGAGGCGGAAGCGGAGTCGACGGGGGAGCGGCAGCGGTCAACTCACTGCCGTCCTCACAGCCAGGTAAGTTGACCTAAAATACGCAACTTCATCTACGCTATTCACGTAGCTGAAGTTGCGTATCTTAGGTCACCCCCCCCCATAGTATAGACTAGCCTTAGATTGGCACTCACAATTGTGAGCTACTCCAAACAGCACGAGTCACATTTTAAATATGGAGTTTGTATAATGCCAGCTACTTGCGGTATCTGATCACATTTAAGTTATTAAAATAAGTACTGAAGAACTGGAGGGGGCTGAGAGAAGAGTTATGAGAATGATCAAGGGCCTGGAAAAACTGTCCTAGGAAGGGACTGATACCTTACAGATGAATAATCGGAGTCCTGATAAAAAAAAAATAAATTACTGGTCTAAAGAAGGTGGATTGGGAGCATCTACTCTCCCTGCCTCATAACACAAGAATCAAGGGACATGCAATGAAACTGAAAGGTGGCAATTTCAAAAACAACAGGAAATACTACTACATGTAAAACTTAAGCTGTGGAACTCATTGCCACAGGAAATTGTTGAGGCCAACAACTTTGCAAGATTCAAAGCACTGGACATTTATCTTCATAACAAGAATATCCAGAGTTCTAATTAAAGAAAACGAACATTGTGTAAAGATATTAGCCCTCAGAGACTGGGACAAAACCTGTGTGTGATCTGCCCATTGCATGGTTCTTACACCTTCCTCTGAGGAATCTGCTGCTGGCCACTATCAGAGGCAGGATACTGAGCTCCATGGAGCTTGGGTCTGAGCTAGTCTGGTAATTCCTATATTAAATGTTGCAGGGTTTGTGAGGTTTTTAGCAGTTTCATTACTTGACACACCATAGTTGGACCATCCCATCTCCTTTAAAGTATTTCACAGACTTTTCTACCTGCAATTGTTCTTTTGCTAACTGCAGGAGAAGGTACCGCTCAGTAACTTAATTAGGGTCTGTTGGATTTATGAGCAGCTAGTGTGACAGTGTCTTCATCTCGAGATGGAGATGAAGCTGAGCCAAGAAAAATTGAAGCTAGCAACAGAAGTTTCCTACAAGTGTGTTCTACTGCACTACCGAAAAATTGGGTCAGAGATGGAAGGAGCCCTATTAGGCTAGCTACTCCATCTCCCTGCTGCAATGCTGGGCTATTCCCTATTATACCCAATGGTTGGTCCTGTTTTTACATGTCCCAAATGACGGGGCTTCCCACACTTCCCTTGGGAGATTATTCCATAGGTTCACAGAATTCACTCCACTGGGTGAAATTCTCTGGCCTGTGTTATACGGGTCAAACTAGATGATCAGAGTGGTCCCTTCTAGCCTAAACATGAATGTC
Organism: Trachemys scripta elegans; assembly: GCF_013100865.1. Classification (NCBI taxonomy): domain Eukaryota; kingdom Metazoa; phylum Chordata; order Testudines; family Emydidae; genus Trachemys; species Trachemys scripta. The sequence goes on from NC_048300.1 coordinate 192,296,740, forward strand.
ATGATCAGAAACGTTCCCTTTCATCTCATTAGCCTTAGTTATACCCCACACTGTTAGGTTATGTCTTCACTCCAAATGCTGCAGCAACACAGCTGCAACACTTCAGTGTAGACACCACCTACAGTGACAGGGAGGGATTTTCCCATCGCTCTAGTTAATCCACCTCCCGGAGAGGTGGTGGCTAGACTGGTAGAAGAATTCTTCCTCTGATCTAGGGCTGTCTACATGGGTGTTAGATTAAATTAACTCGATCTCTCAGAGGTGTGAGTTTTTCAAGTGCCCTCCCCAGAGTGGTGGCTATGCAGATGTAACATTTCAGTGCAGACCAGCCCTTAGTTCCCTCTCCTTCCTTGGCGTTTACACACATTAAATATCTGCAGATTGCCACGCACCACACACTCATCCCCTCAGTCACCAATTAACCAAGCTACATATAGCGAATGCTTAAAGCTAGTCTCCCAGAGAACACAGCAGATGGGTCATTACTTAGGACAATGAAAGTAAGACAGGACAGAGCACTGGAAGAGATATTGTAGGAAGAGCTCTGGGTAAGAGACAGGCAAGACAGCCTAATAAATCTTTTCCATCTCCAGCGGCTAGGATGATCAGAAACTGCAAGATCTTTGGGGAAAGGACTGGCATTTACTATATGTCTGAACAGAACATGGTAGATTGTGCTGCATTTCTTTTATTGGGGCACTCACATCTGACTTCATTTATACAATAATGTTTTTCAGTGATCTTGTTCCCTATCTTTTTCTTTCCACCCAGCAACTGACTACATCAAGAATTAAAAGTTGTAGGAATTGCCAAACTGGAACAGGCCAATATCCCATGCAGTCCAACATGCTGTCTCAACCAAATGCTCCTTAGCAGACAATAAAAAACACCCGGTGCATAGAGCCAGGCAATTATTTTTTGTCTGAACGTTAAGACAGTTTGGGAGGATTATGCTGTGAAGTGCCCCGACTGGTTTGGCCAAGTGGTTTTGTGGGAGAGGGATGGAAGAAGCACTACTACTACGTGTCATTAGGGAAATTTTCTTCCTGACCCCAGCTAGTGGGAAGTTTATGCCCTGACTCATGAGGATTAACAGTCCCGATAAACAGTAACGGAGCGACTCCCTAACTGCTAGCCTGTTTTTTTGAAAGTAGCTTTTTATTATGAGAAAATCCCCCGTGTTCCATACGTTTATGGAATGTGAGACTATCCCATTCAGCTTAGTAATGAGGGCGAGTGGCAGAGTCTGCTGAGGTCCTGTGGAGGATTTGTATGCAGGGCTGCTGCTCTGGTGTGGCTGCTCTTACCTGCTGTAGGCACGCTAATGTTATACTGAGGTAAGATGAATAGGAAGGCAGTCTTGGCGGTCGCCTGTTAAAGACAAAACACACACCTGGTTAAAGTAAATCATAGTATGTTCAATGAACCAGGTACAGATTGCCCCTCCTCCCAAATATCCCAGTCAGAACAATCCACCCTGCAGGAACCGTCCCCACTGAAATCCCAGCTCTGTGCGGCTCATGGCAAAGGGTCCCCTGTTGAGAGCCAGCTACATCTGTTTGTAGCCCTCCTGCCTCTGCTCCACAAAGTCGACTGCTCAGTAACCAATCACAAGGAACTCCATGCAGGAGACAAAGTCCAGTCCTGTCAGCAACCTCTTTCCCCCTGGGTCACATGTCCCATCCCCAATCACACTGCAGTGCATGCTGGTTAAGTCCAGATCCTCTGCCCAGCCAAGAGTCTAAACTGATTTATGAGACTAGGGGGGTGGAGACAACGATTTGCTGGTGTCCTGGGCAAGACTGGTACTTTCTGTCCAATCCAGTTTGCAGGTGAAGTCTTTTACCACTATTAGCTCCCGTTAATCATCGCAGCTCATCGCCTAGAGCAGATCCCTTAAAATCAGGGTTGAGACATACCAGCAGGGCAGCGTGGGGGGAGGAGATTACACTGCCCCGCTGCACCACTTCTGTGGGTAAACAGGAGGCATCAGCTGTTTCTTTGGGGCCTTCACCTTGCAGCAAAAGACTAAGCTTAAAAGGGAAACGGCAAAGGGGCAGGCGGGACCACGTTCTAGTCATGATATCATATCATGGAGGGGAGTGAAACTGGATTTAAACTTAACTACGGAGCAGCCATGCAAACAGCCGGACTAAGAAACAAAGCGCCCCATTGGAAAGCGAGGGGAGGGGTTGGGGGGGGGGGGGGGACTGACTTACAGACAGCTAGCGATCAGGACGGAATTACACACCCTGCGCCCTTATGTGCCCCGTTTGTCCATTTGTGAAGTGCCCCCAAGTCCTTCAGGATGAAGCATGCTCCATTCATCCTTGCACGTTGTGATCACGCAAGATCAGTTCAATCTAAGGAGGCTTTACATGGAGCCTTGTAAGGAGAACCAGGATTTCTAGTCATAGCGTGACAAAGCCCCCAAAGGACTGAGCAATACATTAGGCTGAGGGACAGGCCCTCACTCACCCACCCCAGCTTCTTACTCTTAAAAAGGAGAGGAACCAGAGAGGGCTAAAGCATTATAGTGTTTGACTTTGAAAACTATTTGGTTTTAATCGGCTCCTAGGGACACCAGCACAGTACGTTAACTGGCTTTGGTTCACAAATGAATGCCCAGGCTCCCCAGAATAACCTCAGGCCTGTGCTGGGTGCAAAGCGCTGTAGATTGTAAACAGGTTTAGCCAGCAGATCTTTACCATAATCCCTCCTACTGGTGACAGACGCAGGGATTAGCCATGCCAGAACCACTGAGGAGAGCGGCAGATGCTTGTTAAGACTCCTTGGGTGAGGAGGAAAAGCCGCTTTAGGAATCAAATGGAAGCTGTTGCAGATGGCACACGTCTATAGATACATCCCTTAAAGTCCATGTTTTGGGCTGAGAGCCTGGAAAGCACCTCAGGGTTAATTCTATCCTGCTCGCAACACCTCAAGGATAGCAGGGCTACGATTTTTCAAAATCATGTGTCTGTATTGTGCATGGTAACCTCAAGTGTCCATCCAGCATTTGTGCATGGTCTCTTTGCTCCTTGAAATCCCACGTGTGTTCGGTCCTTGGTGAGCTGGCTACTCTACGAGCCTTCTGGAGTTCAGGAAGGTGTTAAGGCTGGGGATGAGCAAGGGCTGCCCAATGCAGGGAGGAAGGCCAGAACTTACAGGTGATTATTCCCCTCTGTTCGACACTGGTGAGGCCACATCTGGAGTATGGGTCCAGTTTTGGTCCCCCCACTACAGAAGGGATGTGGAGAAATTGGAGAGAGTCCAATGGAGGGCAAGGAAAATGATTAGGGGGCTGGGGTATATGACTTACGAGGAGAGGCTGAGGGAACTGGGTTATATTTAGTCTGCAGAAAAGAAGAGTGAGGGAGGATTTGATAGTAGCCTTCAACTACCTGAAGGGAGGGGGGGGTTCAAAAAGGATGGAGCTCGGCTGTTCTCAGTGGTGGCAGATGAGAGAACGAGGAATAATGGTCTCAAGTTGCAGTGGGGGAGGTCTAGGTTGGATATTAGGAAACACTATTTCACTAGGAGGGTGGTGAAGCACTGGAATGGGTTACCTAGGGAGGGGGTGGAATCTCCATCCTTAGAGGTTTTTGAGGCCCGGCTTGACAAAGCCTTGGCTGGGATGACTTAGTTGGTGTTGGTCCTCCTTTGAGCAGGAGATTGGACTAGATGACCTCCTGAGGTCTCTTCCAACCCTAATATTCTATGATTCTATAATTCTGGAAGGCTGTGATTGGGCGCTGCTGCTGGATCTCAATCCGACCCTTGGGCCCAGAACCAGAAGAGAGGAGGTTTGCACTGGGAGCTCAGGTGGGGAGAGGTTAGCATGGCAGTAGAGGTGAGTGTGAAGTCCGTCAGGGGAGGGCAGGAAGAAGAAGTAGACAAGTATTAGTTTCCAGTTCCTCATTGCAGGAGCACGGAGCTCTGATCGCGCCCATGCTCTCTGGGACTCCAGTCCACGCTGCTCGGCTGGGGAAAGGTTGGGAACAAGGCAACTAGGCCATCTGGCACCAAGATCTAAGGCTGCATTTTCATTGGCATTCAGTCACAAAATGGATCCATCTGCCCCCAGGCTAGCAGGGTCCAAGCGAACGACAGGCCAAGCGGGAGGTGTGGCTGCGACGCTGAGCGAGACAGGACTCCCTACGTTGCGCCCCAGGAAACAGAGCCAAAAACAATACCAGAAACCCGACCCTGAGCGAGATGGAAGGGAGCAGGTCCTGAAGCGCACGCTCCCATAGCAAAGCCTGGGCCACCAACGCTCAACTGAGCCCCAAAGGTGGGTATGCCTGGGAGAAGGCAGCATTAAATCAAGCAATTCCACAGCTCTAAAATAACAGAGCCAGAGCCAACATCCCAGGCTCTATCCTGACAGACCACAGCGATCAAATGCTATCGACGCAGCACAGCTACTGTCTCCAGGGCCAGCCAATCAACAGCGACACGGAGCACTTCAAGAGCTTTGCGCCTTCCATACATTGCACGGATGACAGTAAAGCCCGCAATGGGGTGTAGGCAGGCTGCCTGGGCGGAGATTGCTGCAATTCAACCGGCCTCATTAGAAGATGGATTTGATTAGATGTATCCACTTGATTTACCATCTTCCACCGAGGGTCTCTAACAACTTCCGTGACTCAAGCATATCACCTCTGGGAGGTAGGGAAACTGAGGCACTGAGCGGTTAAGGCAGGAATTTCAGTCTTGGGTGACTGAGCTACTAATGAGAAGAAATGTGGCATAGCAAACGGAGAAACGGACTGGGACTCAGAAGACCTGGATTCTAGTCCTGACTGCAACTGGCCTGCTGGGTCACCTTTAGCCTTCCTCTGCCTCAGTTTCCCCACTTGTAAAATGGGGATAACCACCCAGACCTTCTTTGGAAAGCACTTTGAAAACTATGGATGAAAAGTGCAATACAAGATCTAGGTATTCTAAACCCACTTATTCCTCAGATCCCGCCAAAGTGATTGCTTAATTAATGTTCAGAACCTAAATAAAAGTAGCTTGCTTTCCAGAGGTGCAGAGCTCCTACAACTCCCACTGAAAGCCAGATCACTTTTCCTGAGGTGCCTAGGTATGCACAGTGCTAAAGGTTAAGGCACATGTGCCTGTCTAAATAAACCAGTTGCTTAGTATAAAAGTAAACAGCAGCTACCGGCTTTTCCCGTCCCACTTCACAGAGAGAGACTATCTGGCTGGGGGAGAGACTGCAGTGCTAGTTCTGAACAGAACTCCTGGGAACCTTCAAAGACTTGCACATCCCAGAGTTTAGAATCATACCATACCCTGAGCCTCGTGCTGCACAGATTTGATGTGGATTGACTCTACAGCACACTACACACGTTCATGAACTGCCCATTCGAATCATGCCCCCAAAGTGACAGTCCACTGAGAAATCACTTCAATCCAATTCTAACGTCCCCACCAGGCTATGGGAACCGGAAGTGCAATTCAGCTCAATGACCCTAATAAAATAATAATAATATCTTGCTCTTACCAGTAGATCTCAAAGCACTTTACAAAAGAGGTCAGTTTCATATTCCCACTTTACAGATGGGGAAACGGAGGCCCAGAGCAGCAATGCCCAAGATCACCCAGCAAGTTAGTGGAATAGAACCCAGGTCTCCTGAGTCCCCGTCCAGTGCTCTATTCACTAGGAAACTGCACATAAAAGGGTAAGAGTAACAAAATGTTACGGAAAACCACACATATGATTGCCTCTATAATGCCATAGAATCATGGGACTGGAAGGGATCTTGAGAGGTCATCTAGTCCAGTCCCCTGCATGACCATAAATACCATACAGATCTCTACCCCAAAGAGTTTACAACCTTTTAGAAACATCCAATCTTGATTTAAAAGTCGCCAGTGATGGAGAATCCACCACGACCCTCGGTAAGATGTTCCAATGGTTAATTCCCTTCACTGTCACAAATTTACATCTTTCCAGTCTCAATTTATCTAGCTTCAACTCCCAGCCACTGGATTGAGTTGTACCTGTCTCTGCTAGCCTGAAGAGCCCATTGTCAAATATTTGTTCTCCATGTAGGTATTTATAGACTGTAATCAAGTCACATCTAAACCTTCTCTTTGATAAGCTAAATAGATTGAGCTCCTTGAGTCTGTCACTATAAGGCATGTTTTCTAAACCTTTAATCATTCTCAAGGCTCTTCTGTGAGCCCTCTCTAATTTATCAACATCCTTCTTGAATTGTGGATACCAGAACCAGGCACAATAGTCCAGCAGCAGTTGCACCAGTGCCAAACACAGAGTAAAATAACTTCTCCTCTCCTATTGAAGATTCCCCGGTTTATGCATCTCCCGATCACATTAGCCTAACTTTGGGCCACCAGGTTGCACTGGGAGCTCATGTTCAGCCGATTATCCACCATGACTTTCAAGTCTTCTTCAGAGTCACAGCTTCCCAGGACAGCGTCCCCATCCTGTAAGCATGGCCTACATTCTTTGTTCGTAGGGGTATATTTTGCTGTATTACAATGGACGTTGTTTGCTTGCACTTAGTTTACCAAGTGATCCCGATCACTCTGAGTCAGTGATCTATCCTCATCATATACCACGCTCTCAATTTTTGCAGCATCTGCAAACTTTATTAGTGATGATTTTAGGTTTTCTTCCAAGAGGATATAAAACCTCATACTTTGAGCTATGACTAACAGAGGTCAGGAAGAAACTTTCCTTGGGAGGCAGGCTAGCTCATAATAGCAGTTTATTTTACCTTTCTTTGAATCACCTAGTACTGGACACAGTCTGAGACAGAATACAGACCTAGATAGACTGGGTCTGATCCAGTATAGGCATTCCTAAATTAAGAACAAAGAAGAGAAGACAACAGTGTAAAATTGATTAGAAGAAGGGAAATACAAGTGTGTGGGAGCATTGTGTGGTCTCTGGGAAGCTACTTTATATAGAGAATCATTAAAACATAGGGCTGGAAAGGACCTCAAGAGGCCATATAGTCCAGCCCCTTCCACTGAGACAGGACAAAGTATACCTAGACCAGAGGTTCTCAAACTGTGGTCCGCAAACCACCAATGGTCTGCAAGCTCCATTCAGGTGGTCTGTGGATAGTTCCCTATAAGGTGCGCGCCTGGGTGGCCGCACACAAGAGAATGAAGGGCCACCCATCTAATTAGTGGAGGCAGCAGGCGTGGCTCCACTAATTAAGTGCCTGGACCCTGGAGAAGATGCACACGTAAGGTGAGGTGGTGGCCTTGGGGGGAATAGGGGGTAGGTGGAAGAGGGGCAGTGGGGTGAGAAGAGGAGGTGAGGGGGGGAATTTGGGATGTGCAGGGCTGTGGTGGGCAAGAGACCCCACTCCGTCCCAGCCCCAACCCGGGGGCTGCTGTGGTGGGCGAGAGACCCCACTCCTTCTCAGCCCCAGATCAGGGGCTGCCATGGTGGGGGAGAGAGGGAGGAAGAGACCCCCCCCCTCTGTCCCAGCCCCAGCTTGGGGGTTGCCGTGGCTGAGGAGAGAGGGCACATCCATCGCATTAGAAAGGTAAGACTACGGGATATTAAAATATGAGTTGTATGCTTTTATTTGTAGAACAAAAAAAACATTAAATTATTACTACTTTTTTTATAGCGCTTTTATCCAAAGTGCACAGTACAAACAACATTTGGAAAGATCATTAAGCGGTCCGTCGAAATCCTCAGCAATTTTCAAGTGGTCCGCGAAAGAAAAGTTTGAGAACCACTGACCTAGACCATCCCGGACAAGTTTAACCTGTCCTTAAAAACCTCCAATGATGGAGATTCCACAACCTCTCTTGGAAGCCTATTCCCTACTTCAGTATCCTTAGAGTTAGAAAGTTTTTCCTAATATCTAACCTAAATCTCTCTTGCTGCAGATTAAGCCCATTACTTCTTGCCCAACCCTTGGGGGACATGGAGAAGAATTGATTACTGTCCTCTTGAGAGCAGCCCTTAACAGATTTGAAGATGGTTATCAGGTTCCACCCAGGTCTTTTTTTCTCAAGACTAAACATGCCCAGTTTGTTTAACCTTTCCTCATAGGTCAGGTTTTAGATAATCATAGAATATCAGGGTTGGAAGGGACCTCAGGAGGTCATCTAGTTCAACCCCCTGCTCAAAGAAGGACCAATCCCCAGACAGATTTTTCCCCCCAGATCCCTAAATGGCCCCCTCAAGGATTGAACTCACAACCCTGGGTTTAGCAGGCCAATGCTCAAACCACTGAGCTAGCCCTTCCACCCCACCCTGCCTCTCCTCCTAAACCTTTTATCATTTTTGTTGACCTCCTGGAGACTCCCTCTAATTTATCCGCATATTCCTTAAAATGTGGTGCCCAGAACTTGACACAGTACCAAGTAGAAAGGGACAATTACTTCCCATGTCTTACATATGAAACTCCTGTTAATATCAGCCTTTTTCTCAACTGCAACACATTGTTGAGTCATATTCAATTTGTGATCCACTATACCTGGCTTGGAAGGGTTGGATTTTTACCAGTAAGTTTCAGTAAATGTTGATTTTACTAAACATACACACAAACAGATGGAAAAATACCTCCATCAATGATAACAGAAATTTACAGATAGGCAGAGTAAGAAAAATGCTGCTTGAGACTGTATTAGAGTTTGATTTGAGGATATTTACTTTGTGTATTTTGACACATGATGTTGACAATTTGTGTTTTAATGGTTATAAAAAGTTTTTACTTTTTGAATCTCAATGTCTATTGTCATTAAATGATTATCTGACACCCCCCAATAATTCCCTGCAACAGTGAAAATGTAAATCAAGAATAGAAAAAATGCTTAAAAATAAGCATCAATATTATCCATTAAATTTATTTTAAAAATAAATAAAAATCGTACTCTGCCAAGCCTAATTACAACCCCCAGGTCATTTTCAGCAGTACTACCACCTAACCCAGTTATTCCCTGTTTTGTAGCTATCTATTTGATTTTTCCTTCGTAAGGGAAGTACATTGCACTCATCTTTACTGAATGCCATCTTGCTGATTTCAGACCAATTCTCCAGTGTATCAAGATTGAATCAAGAATCCAATGTTTTGAATTCTAACCCTGTCCTCCAAAGTGCTTGCAACCCCTCCGAGTTTGGTATCATCCATAAATTTTGTGAGCATATTCTCCACTCTATTAGCCAAGCCATTAATACTGAATAGTAGCAGACCCAGGACACACCCTTGAAGGACCCCACTAGATATGTCCTCCCAGTTTGACAGGGAACCATTGATAACTACTAGTTTTTCCAACGAGACTTACATTCAACTTGTAGTAATTTCATCTAGACCACATTTCCCTAGTTTGCTTATGAGAATGTCATGTATCAAAGGAGTTACTATAATCAAGATACATCATATCTAAAGCTTCCCCTCTATCCACTAGGCCAGTAACCTTCTCAAAGAAGGTAATTAAATATCTAGAGTAATTTTTACAATGTAAAATATATTGTTATTACACAGACTCACACAAAGGTGATTAGAGAATTCAGATAAATATCAACTAGCACTGATGCCATTTAATGTAAAGGCCGTATTGTCTAGTTGATGGAGCAAAGACTTGGGACTCAGGATACCAAGGAGCTCTGCCCAGCTCTGCGACTGGTTTGCTGGGTGACTTTGGCCTAGTCACATGCCCCGTGCCTCAGTTTCCCCATCTGTAAAATGGGGATAATCACACTGACCTGCTTTGTACATCGAGTTGAGATCTACTAATGAAGAGCACTGTATAGGAATCAAGACTCCTGGTTTCTATTGTCAGAACTACTGACAAAGTCAACTTGGGCAAGTCACTTAATCTGTGTATCAGTTTCCCCAGCTACCAAATTGGAGTATTTACCCTACCTCGCAGGGGAGGTGGAATTCACGGTTTGCAAAGACCCCCTTCACCGCAGAGTGCAGTGTTAGCAGCCAACACTTGACTTGGGGATAACAAAATGCGACAAGCTGAATCATCTGTATTGAAATCAGAGAATTAAAACCTAGAACATTGGGAACGTTAATGTTTCCAAGCAAGTGGCAACACACAGGTTTTCTATTCACCCCCTATGAGCCATCTAGCTTCTTCTATACCACGCAGGCAAGTGGAGATCTTTAGCAACAAAAGACTTAGTGCATTGTGAGCTTCAACACAAATAGACAGAAGCTGCATTTACTAAAGGTTAACTACTGCCATTTAGAAGACTGCAATCTATAAAACACTGCAACTATCTGTTTCACGGTCTTTCAGATAAGGCCTTAAAAAAAACAAAGATTCTGTGGGGATATTAAAGGTCTCATAGCACTTAATACAAGAAAGGGATTTGCCCACCGTCTTGGCCAAACATTCCCTTCTCTCCCGCACAACTACTGAGCATGACAATTGTTTGCCAAGCAACCACCCTCCACCCCAGAGGTTGCTGCATTTCAGTTGTATTCTAAAAAGCCCTACATGATAACTAGGCAATAATAGCTAGTGATATTATGACTTACACAGCTCTATAATCTGTATGTCTCAGATTTGTAAGGAGGAGCCCTGTATCATTTCCATTTTACAGATAGGTAACTGAGGTACTTGCCCATGGTCAGACAGCAAGTCAGCGGCTGAGTGGGGGAACAGAATTTCGGTCTCCTGCAGCCCATCTGCAATCCAAATCCTTAGTGAATATCTCAGAGACCTTGTGCCACATAATAGAGACACATAGTAGAGAACAAAAGTATTTCTTTCTATTCACTGGATCAGGGCTTTGTAAAGTTTACTGGTCCTAAAGCACTTGTATTGCTCACAAAAGGACTTCCAGTCATGTTTGGTTGCAAGATTTCATACCTTAACACCACAACATCCTTACCATTTTACTCCCAAAGCTCTGGTCAATTCCAATGTGATTTTAGCAGATAATCTCATGAATGGCTAAAGTTAACGATTTCTGCTATTTCAAAGCAGGGTTCCAAACTTTCAGATGACACAAAACACGGTTTTCTACTAGCTTTGGAAATCAAGATAGCAACTACTAAAATCCATGTCTGAACTGAAGCAGAAAGGAATCAAAAGCAAGTTAGTCATCAGAATGATTCAGTTTTAAATGTCTGAAGTCTCATGACCAGCCAGGTTTGGAAACAGATGTGGTACATCAGTGGGGAACTGAGAATCTCAGCCTTCCTGGGCTACGCAGCAACGGCTTTGCAGGCCTGAGGGCTCACGAGATTTGTGACAGTAATGTTGTTGCCAGGCCTTCTATCTAACACTACAGCAGGTCCAGCCATGGACCTTGGACCAAGTATTTTCATTCTCTGCATCTGGAAGCTGATTCTCTTCCCAACCCCGCCTCCTCCCCCCCATTCCTATCTGCATGTGAGGTGGAACCAAAGCACAAGGGCAGCTTTTAAAGAGGCCGATATGACAGGGACTGTGAAATTTTCCTTCACACTAAATCAGAATTTCTATAAGTGTGAAATTATTCCACACAGTGTCAGTTACCACCGATAACACCCCTGTCTTCCTTGTCCCTCTAGGGAGAAACCCAGGAGCACCGTGTGATCAGAGATTCACAGGCCTAGCGAGTTTCACCTGCTGGTGACTGTATCTGCTATGCAAGTCCAGCAAAGTGGGCTGCCTAGAGAGTCCAAGTCGAGGCACACAGTGTTTCTACAGCAATTCACTGGGTTACTCTGGTTTTCTTTAGTGTGACTGTGAAGTTGCCTTGGGGCACTAGCAGGGTCAAAGTTCATACCCTGAGTACTGCTTCTCGCTCCCAAGTGGGGAGGAAGCTTGCACTGTTGCTGCTTTTACTGTACATGCTCTATGCACAGAGGACCAAAGCCTCTGGAGCGTTCATTCAGATACCCACCGCTGGCACTAACTTCACACGAAGGCTTCAAACCATTCCAGATGTGGTTACAAATTAAAACTAAACTCTGCTCTCTATGGTCTCCACTGACCCGGAAGCGCCCAGATTAATAACAATGAAGTCACTGGAATAATACAATTGGAACCACTGTTTAACCTAATTGGCACGATTAGCTGTGCCCTCTCAGGGCAAATAAAATTTTAAGGCCAGAACAACCCACTCATCATCTAGACCAGGGGTCTCAAACTCAGTTTACCTTAGGGCCAGTGCCAGTCTTCGAATCCTCCCAGCCAGCCAATAATGTCACTCATGACGCCCAGAACCCGCCCCCCAAAACTCCGCCCCCCACCTGCCTAAGGCTCTAGGAGGGAGTTTGGGTGAGGGAGGTGGTCTGGGGTAAGAGATTGGGGTGCAGGCTCTGGGAGGGAGTTTGGGTGCAGAAGGGGTGAGAGGTTGGGCTCTGGGAGGGAGTTTGGATGCTGGGTGCAGGTTCTGGACTGGGGCGGGGGGGGTGCAGGAGGAGGGCGGGGGGTTGCAGGCTCTGGGAGGGAGTTTGGGGGGTGGAGATGTGTGGGGAGTGGGTGCAAGCTCTTGGAGGGAGTTTGTGGACGGGAAGGGGATGGAGATGGAGGTGCCAGCTTGGGGAGGGAGTTTGGGGGCAGGAGGGGGTATGTGGGAAGGGGGTGGGGGTGCAGGCTCTAGGAGGGGGTTCAGGGTGCGGTGCTTACCTGGGGCTCCAAAGCAGGGTGGGCCAGGGGGCACCGCCCCTGCAGCTTCCCATTGGCCGCAGGGGCACTTGAGGCGGGGGCAGCACGCGGAGGCACAGCCCTGCCCCAGGGAGGGGCCAGTAGACACGTGGAGCAAGCAGGCAGATGTGGCTCAACTCTGCTGCACTGCCTGGGCCCCAGGACATTTTAAATCACCTGGGGGGGAGGGGAGCACTCAGGGGTGACAGGTGGAGCCGAGGGAGAGACCCAGCCCCAAAACTGCTGGAACCCCATGGGCCACATTGGGGAGGTTCGCAAGCCGCAGATGGCCCACGGGCCGTGAGTTTGAGACCACTGATCTAAACTGACCTCCTGCAGAACACAGGCCATCATCATTTCACCCCCCCAATTCCTGCTCAGAGCCCGAAGTGGTGGGGCTGAACGAGGGCATTTCGGTCTAGAAGCACCTCCAGTCTTGATTTAAAGACTGAGGCCTGGTCTACACCAGAAAGTTAGGTCGGTTTAACTACGTTGGTCAGGGGTGTGAACAATCCACACCCCTGAGCAGCAGCGTTAAGCCGACCTATGTCCCATGTAGACAGTGCTAGGTTGGCAGAAGGATTCCTCCATCGACCTAGCTACCACCTCTCAGGGAGGTGGATTACCTGTGTCGATGGAACAACCCCTCCTATCTGGATGGCTAGTGTTTTTTACACTGAAGCACTATAGCAGATGCCTCATTGTAGCATCTTAAGTGTAGAGAAGCCCTGAGACCAGAGCCCCAGCATTTTGGGGGTTGTGCTAACACACTCAGATCCCAAAGTGCGTGCAATCTAAACTGAAACAAAATGCACGTAACAAGCAAGCAGAGAGAATAGAGAAGGGAAATCAGGACTTCAGCAAGATGAATACATGGCTGTGTAGACAGGCTACATGCACCATTGGCAGGCAAGAGGGGTATTTAACAGGACACCTGTAATGTCCTGCTGGCCACATGTAAATTAGAGTGTCAAATTCTGCTCAGTCATAACAGTGTGTACCCATCACAGTGAGGTCACCCCGGTATTTGACCCCGTGTATGAGCTGATGTGACTGGATAATTTCATTTGGAGCAGGACTGGCACCAAGTATTTATACCACCCAGTGTACTGCCATATGCTGTTTAACATAATCCAGGGTATTGTGCAGACAGAGGGGCGTGATCTATTGGCCCACACACAGGACAGTGAAACAGGAACTCAGGAGCTCTAGCCCTGGCTTTGTGCCTCTGGGCAAGTCACAACTGCTCTGTGCCTCAGTTTCCCCATCAGTAAAATGGGGATAAGACTTCCCAAACTCACAGGGGTATGGCAAGCACTGGTGTTTGCAAAGCATTAGGATGAACCGCATTAAGTGTCCAGTAAAAGAAATTTATAATAGAAACAGCAACTGTAAAACTATTTGGTCCAAAGATGGGCACGCAGAACCTGGAGGCGCTGGTGACAGCTTTTTCTAAGTTCTTGAAGTAGAAAAGAAAGAAGCAGAACCCTTTGTAAGTCACTTGGGAGGTACTGGTGGATCCAAAGAGGAAGACAGCACCAGAGAGGGAAAGGTCAGACTGCAGGTGGCAAGTTGCAATCAGTTCAAACCAGCTGGCCACGAACTAGGCACATCCTAGGATTTGTGTTATACTCAGAATCCTTCACCTCAGCCTGCTTGTCTCATTTACCTGTCATGTCTCATCTTGTAGACTGGGACTTTCAGAGACGAAGGGAGTGAGACACCTAAATCTCACTGAATATCAATGGGGTCTGGAATGGGCTTATCAAACCACCCTAAGTCATTTAGAAGCCTCAGCCCCAGGGACTTGGGGAAGTTACAGCCCTCCCAGGAACTTGTGCTCCTAAGGGTACATTGACACTGCAGCCAGGGGGTGTCACTTCTGCCTTGGGTAAATGTACACACACTAGCTTTGATCCAGATAGTGAGCCAAAAATAGCAGTAGCGCTGGAGTTACGTGGGTGATGGGACAGGCTAGCTGCACCCCTCACACACTGGGTATGTACTTGGGCAGCCAACCCGCGTCACTGCCCACGTAGCCATCGGCCACACTACTATTGGGAGTGCATTAGCCTGATGAAAGCTAGCACAGGTACATCTACCTGAGCTGGAAAGGACACCCCTGGTTGTCGTGTAGACGTACCCTAAGTCACTTACACTCTTTTGGAAATCTCACCTCTTGGTTGTCGGCTCTTTAGGACAGTGACGGTCATGTGCTGTCTGTCTATGCAGCACCCACCGCCATAGCTGTTTGGCCTCCAGGTGCTACCACCGTACAGATGTTAAACCATCACCACCACCCTCAGCCTGGGACCATCTTGAGAAAGAGACACCAAACCACCTTCCCTTTAGCACAGGAACAGCAGCTCAGCCCCACCTCCCTCACAGGCACTACAGGCGAGAACATAAACCGGTGTCTCATCTCCAAGATGCCTTTACCTTGCGCTCTCTTTGCAAGGCTGTGCAGCAACTTGGCCGCGGGCCGTTTGCCAGGCTCTCCTGCTGCCTGCGTAAACACGCTGGCACCAGCTGGAGTTTGGAATCCATCGAGTGCAATGCCAGCTGGTGACGTGGAGAACAGTCAGATTAGGGGAATGAGTAATGAGCAAGCGGATGGGAGAGGAGCTACTGTTTGCACAGAACTGTTTGCAAGGGTTAGGGACGGCATTAGCCAAAACGAAGCTTCCCGAATGCTGTGCAAATTACAGCCCTCCTGCCCTACTCCAGCTACTAGCCAGATGGGTTTTAATCTCCCAGTCACTCAGACGGGAATCTGCTCCTGTGAATACGATACTGACACCTGATCCAATGAGAGCCTAAACTGGTGACATTAAAACCCCAATCCTAGCACTAGGCTGGCATCCAACAGTCACTCAGTATGTCTACACTGCAAACAAAACAAAACAAAAAAGCCTGCAGCAGTAAGCCTCAGAACCTGGGTCTACACACACAGACTCATGGGGCTTGTGCTACGGGGCTAAAAATAGCAGTATAACGTTCCCACTCGGACCAGAGCGGAGGCATGGAAACTCGGCGAGGGGGTGTATCTCAGAGCCTGAGCAGGAACGTCTACCCTGCTACTTTTAGCCCTGCAGCGTGATCCCTAGTATGTAGACCTGGACTCAGACTCTCTGCTGTGGCACTGTTTGTTCAGTGTGGACATGCCCTCAGTTGCTTGCATCTAGCAGAACCCTTGGCAAGGTGGGGCCACACGCTAGAATAGCCTTCAACACCCTTTGTGTCCAATGCAACAAGCGCCATCCTTGGCAAATGGTGCAACAAATCAAAACCTTGTGAGGATGTCAGAATAGCAGCTTCTTGTGCAGCTAAGGAGAATATCTGGGCCAAGAAGAAAAATTCAGCATGGGGAGGGGTAAATCACCTCTGGCAAATACAGGCACTGCCAGTATTAGAGAAACTTCACACTGGGAACTACTCAACATGCCATAGGGAAGTGAATGGGATAATGGGATTCAAAAATTAAAAGGAACACCGCACAATTCTTATGACAAGTATTTGAAGACGTATAGTCACAATGCACAGCCCACCTGTTTACCTATAACTGAGAGTGAATGAAGTCAAAATAATTAGTGTGGGAGCTGCTTATCCCAGATAAATGCTGGGATGCCCTTTCCCCCCTTTAGAAGAGAACCTAGAGCACGTGCAGCTCCATATATCAATAATTCATGGCCCTGTTACTGACGTACCTTGGATTATTAAAGCTGGAATTTTAAAATGTCAAGATTTTTAGATGTGACTAGAGATTCTGAGCATCCAAAACAGACCTATTAAAGGGCATCCCCTCCCCCTCAGAAAACCAGGTCCCTTTAATAGGTCTTAATCGGACATCTTAAAATCCTAACCCCATGTACTTCATTGTTCAAGCTGTTGGCACTTTGCAGGTCATGCAGCAAAATCAAAAGTGAAACTGACAAAAGTTTCTAGTCAGAACCCGGTTAGTTTCACTTTCAGGTGTGCCCACATACTTGTCCGCAGCTCACGGGCTATTGGGTTTGGTTTACAACACCTTTAAATGCATAAACCTGGCCCTGCCCCGGAAGTTTGCTGAGAAATAAATCATAGAAATGCAAGACTGGAAGGGAACCTTCATATGTCATCTAGTTAGGGTAACCAGACAGCAAATGTGAAAAATCGGGACGGGGTGGGAGTGGGTAATAGGAGCCTATATAAGAAAAAGCCCCAAAAATCGGGACTGTCCCTATAATATTGGGCCATCTGGTGACCCTACATCTAGTCCAGTCCCGTGCACTGAACCAGGACTAAGTATTATCTAGACTGTCTGCAACCGGTGTTTTTCTAACCCGTTCTTAAAAACCTCCAATGACAGAGATTCCACAGCCTCCTTACAGCATTAAAATATTTCTGTTCATATGAGAGATTTGTCAAACAATTTAAAAAATATACACATTGCTTCCTAATGCTGTCCTCTGAGGGCTTGAGTGTCCA
This sequence comes from Trachemys scripta elegans, assembly GCF_013100865.1. NCBI lineage: Eukaryota > Metazoa > Chordata > Testudines > Emydidae > Trachemys > Trachemys scripta. Next base: position 192,313,801 of record NC_048300.1, read on the forward strand.
TTGAAACAAAAATAAACACCTGTTAATCCGAGTACATTCCAGATGCATCAGAATAGGACCTGCACATAATTTGGACTCCCAGATTTGAACGCTGAGACTCAAGGATAAAAAGGAGGGCTTTTTTTTTTAGCATCTGATTCACAACACACTGTCCAAATATACCTGCCTATTTTAACATACAACAGTTCGTCTACCACGCATTTCCCTTTTACTTATCTTATTCCCACCGCACTAGGAGATCTAGGTTCTAATCTCAGCTCCGCCACAAACTCTGCAACCTTGGCCAGGTCACTTCACCTCTGTGTTCTCCGGTTTCCCTGTCCATCAGACACAGATGACACACTACCCTACAACAAAGGGCTATTGTGAGGCTTCATTCGTTACTGTTTGTACGGCGTTTTAAGAGCTTTTCGTGGAGGGTGCTATAATAGGGCAGAGTATATTTAGTATTAGTCTGGAAACAGGAGCTCATTTGTCAGCCTCCTCCCTTTGGCAGGGTCATATTTGGGAGATCAGGATTCAGGACCATGACGGCGGTGAATGTTCCAAACAAGGATGGGAACAAGAATACAGGAAAAAGCATTGCAACTTGACCTTTATCGGCTCTGGGTAAAATAGTTTCATCTCTCCTCCTACCAAGCTGTGTGGTAACCCTAGAATCCAGATGTGCTTTTGGTTTAGACTAACTAAAACCACCTACTGTCAAGGCATGGGAAGTGTCCAAGTTTAGTGAGTACAGACTCATAGACTCATAGACTTTAAGGTCAGAAGGGACCATTATGATCATCTGGTCTGACCCCCTGCATGCTGCAGGCCACAAAGCCGTCCCTACCGCTTCCCTTGACTCTGCTGTTGAAGTCCCCAAATCCTTTTCTGGTCCACACACGAGCTTGTACTGTCTTCAGGCTCATTTGAAAATCCCAGCCTACATGTCTATAAAATAGCACTACAATTCACAACGTTATACAAAGTAGCATTGCTGCACCTCCCAAGTGTGCTTTAGCAACAAGCTTATCTGAACAGTTTGAGACAAATAGGAATTTAACACAAGTCAGCAAGATTTTATTACCATAAATGTCTACAGCTCTGCAAGCCAGAAGAGAAGGCCCTGGACTGGGACTCAGGAAATAGGGGTTCGATTCCCAGCTCTGCCACTGGCCTGTTGGGTGACCTTGGGCAATTCACATCATCACCCTGTGCCTCAGTTTCCCCATCTGTAAAATGTGGATAATGATACTGACCTCCTCAGTAAAGTGCTTTGTCGATTGAGGGATGAAAGACACTGTGTGAGAGTTTGGTATTATCAAGGATAACCTGGTCAAAGCAAGAGCAACTGGTGGTGCAATCATCCATGTCATAACACTGGCATTGCAAATCAAATCCTTTTTAAGTTTCATTTGTTGCTAGAACATGGCTTAAAAATGCCAGTGAAATAAAAGCAATTTGGGGCTTGGATAAAGAGAACTTATTTTAATTTAAATATGGGGTAATTTTAATCAGTAAAATAGTGGAAGTGATTCTTTGCCGTCACTTCGATTTACTTTTAGAATGAGAAAGCATGTCTTTTCAAAGCGTGGGCTGTCCTGTAGCTTCCTGCACTGACCCCGGACAGGAGTAGAATCCCATTTAGACAGCTTGCCAAAGAGGCCAGGAGCTATAGAAAATCCAGCGCTGCTTTCTGACTCTCACACCAACTTTCACACCATCGGTCTGGACGGGAACCAGATCCAACATGAATTAAGAGGGGACTGAAACTGGGTTCAATCCAAAACAATATTTTCATCACATCAGCCTTCATCCTAGAAGCGACAGATGGAGAAGCCTATAGTAGATCACGTGCTCCATCTCACTGCCAAGACAAGACTGTTCCCTATAGTTAGGGTCCTACTGAATTCACAGCCATGAAAAACACGGCACAGATCATGAAACTGGTCTAGTTGTGGGGGGGGGGGGGGGGGGGGGGTAGGGGGGGGGG
>NC_048300.1:192316126-192420515 GCF_013100865.1 Trachemys scripta elegans
AAAAAACCTTACTTCTTGGGTTTTTTACCCACGAAAGCTTATGCCCAAATAAATCTGTTAGTCTTTAAGGTGCCACTGGACTCCTTGTTTTTTTAAGGGCTTTACATGGTTATATTTTTAAATACATATTCATGCTTTGTGACAACACTGAAATTTAAGATTTAACTATCTAAAACCAGGAAATTTTAAAAATGCTATGACATGAAATTTACCCAAACGGACTGCGAATTTGGGAAGGCTCTACCTACAGTACATTGTATAGCACTGTGTCCAGTCCAGTTTCAAAGGCATCTACCTAGTAAGGGACTTACAAGGCTCCCGTTACAGAGTGCCTCAATCTTTAATGTATTTATCCTCACAACACTCCTGTGAAGTGGGGGAAGCACTATTATCCCCATTTTAGATGGGAAACAGAGGCACAGAGAGGCTAAGTGAGTTACACAAACCTTTTTGTGGAGCAGAGACTTGAACTCAGATCTCCCGACTCCTAGGCTAGTGCTCTAACTGCTGCACTGTCCTTCTTCGCCATTTGGCAACTGCCCACTGTCCAAGACAGAAAACCAGGCTACAAAGGGCACTAGTCTGACCTGCCAAGGCAGGGCCTTGGTTACAAAGCGCGCTCTGCACAGGGATTTCCCACTGAAATCAATAGAAGCTGTGTGTGTGAAGAGGAGTTGCAGGGTCAGGCCCTAAGAAGTCGATACTCACAGTACTTTATGTGTGAAATGCTGTACAGCTGTTCAGAGTTGTATCAGCCACCATGTTCATAGAATCATAGTAGTGTAGGACTGGAAGGGACCTCGAGAGGCCATCTTGTCCAGTTCCCTGCACTCAAGGCAGGACTAAGTAATAACTAGACCATCCCTGACAGATGTTTGTCTAACCCAGTGGTTCTCAACCTGCGGCCCGCTTGTAGTCCAATCAGCATGCAGCAGCGGCCCATGTGACATCCTTAGGGCCATACAGGTAGTGTATATATATATATTGTGTGGATGCAGCCCACGTAACACAGAGAGCTGCACGTGCAGGCCACAGTGGTAAATAGGTTGAGAACCACTGGTCTAACCTGCTCTTAAAAACCTCCAATGGCAGAGATTCCACAATCTCCGTAGGCAATTTGTTCCAGTGCTTAATCACCCGGACAGTTAGGCAGTTTTTCCCTAATGTCCAACCTAAACCTCCCTTGCTTCAATTTAAGCCCATTGCTTCTTGTCCTATCCTCAGAAGTTAAGGAGAACAATTTTTCTTCCTTCTCCTTGTAACAACATTTTACATACTTGAAAACTGTTATGTCCCCCTCAGTCTTTTCTTCTCCAGGCTAAACATACTAAATGTTTTCAATCTTCCTTCATAGGTCATGTTTTCTAGACCTTTAATTATTTTTGTTGCATTTTTCTTGGGCCTTTCTCGAATTTGTCCACATCTTTCCTGAAATGTGGTGCCCACAACTGGATACAATACTTCAGCTGAGGCCTAAGCAGCACAGAGCTACACAGCAAGCTTTAGGGCAGCAAGGACTGCGGCCGGATAGTAGCTCACCACCTGTGAGCAGACAACTCCACAGGCCCTCGCAAACACACAACGGCGGCTGTCTAGGTCAGAAGTGTGCCAGCTGTAGATGTGGAAGGAAATGGTTAAGTCACAGTCACACATTCACAGCCTCTGCGAGCCCAGAGAAATCCTTCCCTGCAGGAAATGGTCTATTGTGAGGCAGGTTCTGACATTTCCTTCAGTCTCTCCACGTCTGTATTGCCAGACAGCAGGAGTGCCAAACCTTTCGCCAGCTGAGGGCAGCATCTAGCGGTGTGGCCTAGGAGAGGGCTTGAGACTCTCTGCTTTGATCTGAGCTCTGGCCACTACAGTCTAGAAGGGCTCTGTAGATGATGCTCTCTGAGCTCCACCACAGGCCACACCAGCCTGAGGAAGGCCTAACGCATGGCCCAAAGGCTGCTCAAAGCCCCTGCGGCCTGCATTCACCCATCCCTGGTGAAGAGACTCCACCACGCAAACAGTCTCCGACGCTAGCAGACGTAGGGCGGATCTTAGAAATATCATGGAGCAGCAAGCGGCAGGACATGGAAGCAGCATGCCTGCGCGGGGTGAGAAAGGAAACAAGGAGTCAAAGGGGCTACCCGGGTTGTGGGTCTGAGCAATGATGATGATCAAGACTGGGGGGAGGAGAGGAGGGGTAAAGGCGGCTTTGGAAAAAGATCACCAGCTCAGCTTTAGCCATGGTAAATGCACAGTCAGGGATGCTGGAATTGTCAGAGATAGGCAGAGACACAGGGCAGGAGCAAGGGAGGCAGGGCAGGAGTGGAGAGAGACGTCATTCCGGCAAAGATCATTGATCAGAACTCACAAGGAGAGGCTGTAAAGCGAGGCGGGGGCAAGGGCAGAGCCCTGAGGCACCTCACCAGAGTGGGAAGGGGGAGAAGCACCCACGAAAAGAGACTCCAATCAGAGAGGTCGGAGGAGAACCAAGAGAGGACAGAGCCACAACAAAAACCAAGGGAGGACAAGACGGCAAGGGTGGGGGGGGGGGTATGACTGACACAGCCAAAAGCAGCAGTTTAGGGGGCTGGACCAGAGTCTGAGGACCCCCCCTGGCCAGGAAGAGGCCATTAGAAACCTCTGTGACAGCAGTTGAAGTGGGACAGAGAGACCCAGGGGATCCAGGATGCAAGACAGGAACTGGAGGTGCTGCCTGTGCATGCTGCATTCTGTGGGTTCAGGTGTGAAGGGTACAAAGGCGATGATGTGATAGTAAGAGGCAGTTGGGGCCAACAAATGACTTTCTAAAAGTACATCTACACTTACAGAGGCGTGTAAAATACAGACACCCCACTCCCAGCTAGAAGGGCTCTAAATAGCAGTTTAGAAGGTGAGACACGGCTTAAGCAAGCAGAACGCCATACAGGTTTGAACTTCCAGCATATCTACCTACACGCCCAAGCAGTGCCTCCCCACCTCTACGCTGGTATTTTTCAGGATACTGCCACAGCCTTTTCCTGCCGTGGGAAAAGGCCCCAGCAGCTCCCTGTGGCTGGAGCCTTTCATTGTGACACATAGATACACAAGTAGTGCCTGTTTTCTACATGCTGCTGTATGTGCAGGCACAGCTCAAGGGTGTGGGGACCATAGTATACTTGTACTATGAAAGGCAGCAGTAAAAGGGGAGAAGTTGAAGAGAAGAAGGAGATCAGGAGGGTGTGAGGTCACTGGGACAGGCAAAGGTGGAGAGTAGGTGTGTTGTGACCCTCTCTTCCCTTCCCATTTAAGCAGGTTTCATTTGCATGGTATGTCACACGTTCTAATCTTACAAGTTCTCCAGACATCCATAGACCCTTGTAGAGGGTTGGGGAGAAAGCAGGGGATACAAGGCCAACATTTCCAGCACAAAACACACTTCAAATTCTCTCTATATATATCAAAAAGAAAAAAGAACAAAAGAATAAAACCATTTTTGTCCCGTCACAGGTCTCCTTTACGCTAATACAGACTCTGCCTGGACTGTCCCTACACTAACATTCTTCTTCGATTCTCCTCCGTTGTGGCAGCTCCAGTGTAGAGAGGACCTGGGTGTTTTTATTACTGTGTTGTCTCAGTGCAGGTCTAGATGAGTGAGTAAAATTATCCAAGGCACCTACGTTGAATGAACTCTCACAGGAAAATGATAAAAGACAAACACCCCAGCAGTTGTGGGTGACCACTTTTCACAGAGCCATCGCTCTACATCTGACCCATCAGTCCGCATCCTTGAACGAAACCTGCACAACACTTTCCAAAGACAAGCCTGGGAGCTTAAATGCATAACTCCACTACACACTGAAAATCATGGATTTAGGGCTTCTAATAATCTGTAACCCACTAACCCCGCTTTTTTTCCCTATGACTGCAGATGTATTAATGGGCTACTTCACCTTGAATGGTTCCTTAGAATGTGAGCTAACCACTGATGCTAAACAATCTCTTCCATCTTGTATTTAGCTGAAAAGCTCAGAGTACCTTTCCCAGACCTGAAGAAGAGCTGTGTGTAGCTCAAAAGCTTGTCTCTCTCACCAACAGAAGTTGGTCCAATAACAGATATTACCTCACCCACCTGCTCTCTCAAAAGCGTCATTTAGGTTCTTCTAACAATTTTCTTCTGAGGTCTAGATGGTAACAATGCCCTGTCTACACAAGGATTCTGACTAGTGCAGCCGCAACGGTGGGACATTAATGAAAATACCAACGCAGACAAGTCCCGTCACCAGGACAGTCAAGCTGACATCGTCCAACTGTGCAAAAATTCAATCAGCTTTTTCTAAAGAGAGCCCAGACGAGCTTATTCCACACGCAGCCCTGAGGCTAAGGCCATGTCCACACTAGACAGCTTACAGCCACACAGCTGTACCGCTGTAAGATCTCCTGTGTAGCCTCTCTGTGCTGATGGGAGAGAGTTCTCCCGTGGACATAATTAAACCACCTCCAACAAGCAGCAGTAGCAATGTCATCGGGAGACGCTCTCCCAAAGACATAGCACTGTCCACACCGGCAAAGTTATACTGACAAAAGTGCCAGGGTAGACAGAGCCCTAGAGAAAGAAAGTTCGGTAAAGTGAACACCAGCAACAATAAAGGGCAAACCCTCGGCCTGCTGTGTTAGTGGGAGACAAAACCCCCTCCAGCTCAAAGTCACTGCTTGTTTTGAAAGTACAACTCTGAAACTTGCAGCCGGTGTGTCCAACTCTGCAGCATTTGCATGTGGTTTTGGAATTTATACCCCAGCCAGCTGGCCTTTCTGGCTCTAATTTAGATGTTTCCTTTAAAGACATTAAGATTTCTATGTACTGAAAACTACTTGTTCATTCAGTGCATTGCAATGAAAGGGAGGGAGAAACCGTCTTTTTTTTATTTTGTTTTGTTTTTTTAATTAAGGAAACGGGTTTCCCGCTTCTCCGAGGAGTTCTCCGCCCCACCACCACCTTCCATCTCGTCTCCCATTTGCCCTGAAACGTGGCACTCGGCTGGGGGCCCGGGAGGGACACGGTTCTATCACACACACATGGTTCAGACTGACCGCAGAAGCACGCCCGCTCCTGAGGTGCCAGGCTGGCCAGACTCCATGTATGGAGCAAGCCTGAAGGGCTGAGTTGTTCAGCAAGAATCCTCAGCCCCCTCCCTATCCCGTCTCCTCCCCTGAAAGAGGAGAGGAAAGAGAGGAGAAAGCTGGGAAGGGGGGTTGGGGGGGGGGAAGCTCCACATTCCTGACATTTCTATGCAAAGCACTGGGGCTGCAAGGAGCCTGCTCTCCCTGCTAGGGACAGGGAGAAGAGCCCTGATGCCAGGCTTGGGAGAGGGGAAGCGTCTGCTCCTCTCCCACTACCAGGGGTTCCATTGTTATCATATGTACTGGGGAGGGGCGGATAAACAGGAGGAGTGGACACTGGTGTCTAAGGTTTTGTGGGGTTCCCTCAGGTGGGGGCTGGCTGGAGGGAGGCAGGAGAGCTCCTCAGGCTTCTGGGATGTCTCTGGAAAGAGGAAGAATGAGGCTCCTGGCGAGCTCAGGGGTTGGTGGCGGGGAAGATGCCCCAAGCATGGGGAAAGGGGCACTGGGGACCGTGTGGCCTGGGAGGGGGCACTGCTCTCCTCCATCAGGACATTTCTCTAAGGTCAGGATCACAACTCCCTCCAGGAAAGGGGCAACGCTGGGGAGGGCGGGAACAAAAGGAGGTGGTGGAAAATGGTAGGCCAGTTGGCCCCACTGATACTTAACCCCAAGTACCTCAATAGTAGGGTTGCCACCTGGCCAGATTCTCCCAGGACTGTCACTGTTTGAGATAACTATCCTAGGTGTCGGTCAGGGTGCTTCAAAAACTGGCCGGCTGGTTGTGTGGAACGTGCTCAGGATTATCCCGAATGTCCCTGTTTTTTGTACCTCAGAGATGGCAATCTTAGCTTATGGGCAAAGGAAAGGGACAGCTGCACCACCATTAACTCCTCCTCCCAGGGAAAGGGAAGGGGCAGACGTCCTCCACCAACACTGCCTCTCACCCTCCGCAGGCAAAGCCATTTTTCTTCTTTAAATGAACCCTATTTATAGAAATGTTTCCACTTCTTTAAAAAAATCCTCCATTTGGTCTGGATTTACATATTCCCCTGCAGAGTTTGCACCCCAAACATTGCAACCAGGTGCTGGCACACAAGAATCCAGAGCGAGAAAGGGGTTATAAACAAACACAGAAGTAACAACAGCTGCGGGAAACTCAGAGCAAGCTACACAAATGGTGAAAAGTGGGCTGGATTTTTAAACTTCTTTTGATTTTGGTAATCAAAGATATCAGCGGTAACCTAGATAAGGGATTAAAAAAAACAATTAAAATCTGATAGTGCCTCTTTGACAGAGCCCAGCAATCCATCCGCACTGTACTGAGGACAGGAGGCAAAGAACTGCACGGAGGGGGAATCTAGGTAAACGTAACACTGCAAGCCAGAATTTAGGAAGGACACCAAGATCAACAGCCAATCCTGGCAGGAAGCACCACAGGTCTTAAAAGGCCAGGAGCAGTCACTCTCTCAGTTATGCGCCTCACCTGAAATCCAACATTGCATCTCATGGCCACAGTGCACCTGAAAGATGGGGAAATCCAGCAGCACAGGGGTGTTGGATCAGACTGAGTATTAGCCTTCCATCTGAATTGCCATCACCATTCCCAGCAGCACCTACCGGCTGTTCAGAGGTCTCCCAGCCAAGGAATGACCTCACCTAGCCTGCTCTGCTTAGCTCGAGACCTGCCAGGATCACAGCATCAGGTGGCCTGGCTATGGGCACTCACTGCCCCCTCCCCTGCTAACCACAGCATGACAGGACACTGCAGGGTTTCCCACCAAACCTCAAAAGGTTGTGACCCCATCACAACACGTCCCCCCACATCCCCTACCTTAAAGCCGCTCCACTTCAACTCCAGCCACACCCAACGGAGCAGTTTGGGCAGAACTTCCCCTCACTCATCAGCTCCCCCAACTTCTGGGGCACAAACCAACGCCATCTGTCGGCTCATCCCCAAATCCTGGGGAAAACGCTGGCCAGAGCCAGCTGTCCCCCTCCCCTGGAGCTCTAGGCTCAGGGAGAACCTCACCTCTTTTCCTCCACCCCCCAATGGAGAAGTGCAAGGCGGTCATCACGCTGCTTGCACCATGCCCAAACACAGAGACTGGCAGGGTGGCATCATTCAGTCTCTTGACAAAATGACATTATCCCACCCCATGGACAGGGGTCCCACAAGCACTGTCATCCCCTGGCAGTAGCTAGTCAGTGTCCCCCTATGCCCACCTACACTCAACCAGACTCAAGGAGGGCAGCAGCTAGAGGCCAGGGGGAAATCTTGTTCCTGGTGGGCACTGATTCAGGTCTAAGAGGAGGGGGGGGGGGCGAAGGAGTGGAGATTGCAAACTGGAGGGGGAGAAGGAGGCACTGGGGAGGGGGAAGAATGTACTGAGGAGACTGGAAGTTGCAGGGGTCCGAGTTGTGGGTGTGGACAGAGTGCAGAAGCAGCTGGGGTTATGGAAGAGGGGAAATGAAGTTACCTGGGGGTCGATGGCTGTGTATAGGGGTGGGAGAGGACAGGAAAAGTGGGAAGGATCCCTGGCGAATGAAAGGGGGAAGGAAGTGCAGTGTAGGGGAGGGAAACTAACCCACAAAGGGGCTGGGAAAAGGAGGATAGTGGGGTCTGGGGGGCTTAGTGCACGGCGCTCCCCGTGATGGGCGCAATGGGGGTAATGTCGAAAGGCAGAGTCACTGGGGCTCCCTCCCCAGGCAGGATGCGGTGGGGTCATCTTCTACCCCACACGTTGAAGGGGTGCATGGCAAAGGTGCACTCTCCAGGGGAGCACCATGGGAGGTGGGAATTTGCTTCCACTGACAAGGAAAGGATCTGCTAAAGACCCTTCTATTCAGGGACCCCTCCAATAGGGGTGGGGTAGTAGGCTCCCTGAATAGAAGGGTCTCTAGCAGATCCTTTCCTTGTCAGTGGAAGCAAATTCCCACCTCCCATGGTGCTCCCCTGGAGAGTGCACCTTTGCCATGCACCCCTTCAACGTGTGGGGTAGAAGATGACCCCACCGCATCCTGCCTGGGGAGGGAGCCCCAGTGACTCTGCCTTTCGACATTACATTGGGATCCACCCCCCAGGGGGGTGCAGTGCATTGGGGTCCCCAGGGAGGACACCCTAGCTGGAGGGACTGCCTTGGGGTCCCTTGGAGAGGCACAGAGAATACCCCTAGGAAGGGGTGCAGTGTCCCATGGTAGGGGGCTGCAGAGGGGTCCCCCCCAAGGAAGGAGTGAAGTACGATCCCTTGGGGTGCAGCAGGGTCCCGTGGGGTGCAACAGGCAGTATACCGCGAGGGCCTAGGGTGTATCTGCAGGACGGGGTGCAGCAGGGTCCCAGAGTGGTGAGGGCAGCACCCCGAGGGTGCACAGGGCGAAGTCCTGGGGAAGGGTCCCAGGGAGTCGCCCAAGGTGGGTGCAGGGGGTGCCCCCGGGAGAGCTGCAGGGGGTGCCCCCGGGAGAGCTGCAGGGGGTGCCCCGGGGGGGTAGGGCCCCCCGCTCTCACCTCGAACATGAGCGCGATGAGCACGCAGAGCACCAGGCAGAAGCCGATGTCCGCGTGGTTGTGGATCAGGAACTCCTGGCTGAAGAGGGGGTAGCTCTTGGCCCGCCGGCGGAAGGCCATGGCCGGAGCGGAGCGAGCAGCCTGGCCGCCCGCCGCTGCCTCCGCCCAGCGCCGCAAACTTCTCCCGGCCCGGAGCCCGGACAACTTCGGCAGCGCCGGGCCCGCGCCTGCGCCGACCGCCCCCGCCCGCTTAACCCGTCCCTGCCCGTGGGGCTGGCTCTCCGCCGGCCGGCCGGGCTCGGCTCCTTACCGCCCCCCCCCCCGGCTCCTTGTCCCTCAGCTACTCCCCCGGCTCCCTGTCCCCCGGCATTCAACCCACCCCGCCTTCAATCCTGTCTCCCACTGTTCAGCCTCCCCCTTCACCGACCTAGTAGGTCAGTATCTCGATCCCCCCCGGTCAGACGGGGAAACTGAGGCACGGAGCGGGACACTGACTTACCCAAGATCGCCCAGCAGGCTAGGGGCAGAGCTGGGAACAGAAGCAAGGTCGCCAGAGTTGCAGCCTAGGCGATGCTGCCTCCCAAGCCCACTTTATTCCACCTCCAGAGGTCCTAGAAACATACAGCCTTTACCCGCTGAGCATTATTCATGTGAGCAGCCTGACTAAAGCCTATTAGTGAGGATTGGGCCCCTCTGACTTTATTTTCAGAGGCATTAAACCCACACAGGTCCCACCGACTTCCTGTTCACATCCCTATTATCTTGCCCTAGGCTTCTCCCCTTTTAACATGGCCACGAACGCCTATTGAAGGATAATGCAGCACATTTTGAACACCTTTCAGACGCCAGTGTTCAAGGTGCTTCACAAGTTATACACACAGAGCAGTACTGGAATGCAGCTGCTTCTGGGGTAGAGAGCAGTAGCCAGGCCGAAAGAGGATAATTTGGAGGACAAGAATAATTTGGCCAAGGCGTCCAGGGCAGAACTCTCCGCAGAGTGTCCTGGACTCATTAATATCCATTCTTATTTATTGATGGCAGCACCCCAAAGTACGAGGCGCTTTCCAAACACTGGAGTAGGGGTGGACTCTGTCTAAAGAGCTGACAGTCTAAGGACAGACTGACAAGCAGACAAAGGTAAGGGGAGCGGGATCAACAATAGGCAATTTACGTACAAGTCAATCAGTTCACTATAGCCTGTGAGGCAAAAGTTGGTCGTTAAGAGGGACTTAAATGTGGACCAGGTAGGGTCTTGCAGATGAGTTTGGGGTCATGCCATGCATGGGAGGGGGCCACCAAAGACAGAGGTGACCGCAAAAAGCTTAGAAAAACTGGAAATAGACACTTTGTTTTTAAGATGTCATCTCAAAGACCTACACAGTAAACCCACTAAGTCAGCTCCTCAGCTGGTGCAAGTCAGCGGAGCGCCATTGGCTTCAGTGGAACAATGCTGATTGACACCAGCTAAGGATCTGGCCCATTCTGTCCTGGGAGAGTTAGAAGAAGGATGAAGGACTGACTGCTCCAGCTGGTTTGAAGGAGCTGCGCTGTTTCAAACCGGACACTTAGAGCATTGAGTGCCCCTTCCAGTCACATACAGCACAGGGAACAGATTCCTGGCCTTATGCTCTACTGAAGCAGACATCCCTATTAGGTCCTGATGAACTGGTGCCACTGACTGTGCTTTCCTCTCCATAAAACCCCTACAGTGTTGTTTAGACTGAGCACAGGATGCTGCTTAGAATAAGCAACTGAGAAACTCAAAGGTTCTTTCACTAAGGCCTGGTCTACACCTAAAACTTAGGTCAATCTAGCTACAATGCTCAGGGCTTGAAAAATTTCATGTCCTACCCAACATAGTTAGGTTGACCTGGCCCCTACTGTTGACTCAACTAGGCTGAGGGAAGAATTCTTCTATCAGCTTAGCTATTGCCTCTCGAGAGGGTGGATTGTGATGGAAAAACCCTTTCTGTCACTCTCTGCATCTGATGAAGGGGGCTGTAGCCCACAAAAGCTTATGCTCAAATAAATGTGTTAGTTTCTAAGGTGCCACAAGTACTCCTGTTCTTTCTACATTACAGTGGCATAGCTACAACAACGCTCGGACCCTGATCCTAAGAGTCGGATCCAAAGCCCATTGAAGTCAATGGATCTAGGGCTAACCCCTGACATATAACTTGGTAACAAAGGATTGAGCTCCGGGAACACTAGTCAGACTGGAGAAAAAGGTTGATAAGCCTTGACTCAGTGGGAAGGAGAAACTAGGGAAGCACAGATGTTGAGGGAGACCAGACTAGCCTAGGACTTGGGAGACCTGTAGTCAAGTCTCTTCTCCGCCACAGACGTCCTGTGTGACCCTGGGCAAGTCACTTAGCCTCTGTGAGCCTCAGTTCCCCATCTGTTAAATGGGGAAAATAGCAGTTCCCAGAGGTGTTTTACATTAGAGACTGTGAGGTGCTCAGATACTATTGTAATGAGGGCCACATAAGTACCATAGGTAGATAGCAGTGAATTAGACATGCCATTCAGTAAAAGATCCCTGGATTTGGGGTTATGTGCTCGCAAGCATCACATCCTGGAGCCGGCAGATGATGGTCCCTCCCTGATCAGCTCAGACATGGCCACACCTGAGCCACTATGTTTTATTCTGTGTCACTATGTATTGCCTGTGCTGTGTTAGTGCCCAGGAGCCCAGCTCAGGATTGCAGTCCCCACTGTGCTTGGTGCTGTCCAAACCCCTAAGAAGATGCAGGTCTCTTGCCAAAAAGATATTAACAAATTGAACATTGCTCGGAAAAGAGCGAGAAAAATGAGGAGGGGGCTGGAGGGACCAATGAAGGAGGAAAGATTAAAAGATAAAATAGCTTGTCTAAGCGACTGCTAAAGGAGGGGCTTGAGAACAGTCTAATCTGAAGAGTGCCATCACCAAGGGTGGGGAGGAACTGCTGGGTCAGTACTTAGGGGTTGTAAGGGGGGTGAAATTAACAAAGTGGAGCGTTTAGACTGGGTATCGGGAAAATATGTACAAAACCTGGAGCTGGGGAAACAAGAGGAATACCTTTTCATGCAACAACACAATTAACCTGTGGAACTCATAGCCATGGGATGTTGTGATAGCCAAAAGTATAAAGGGGTTCAAAGAACTAGATAAGTTCATGGAGGACAGGTCCATCAATGGCTACGAGACAAGATAATCAGGGATGTAACCCCATGCCTGGGGTGACCCTCAACCTCTGACTACCAAAAGATAGAAGGGGAAGACAGGGGGTGGATCTTTCCAATATTACTCTGTTTGGTACACTCCCCCTCAAGCATCTGGCACTGGCAGTGACAGGATACTGGGCTAGATGGACCATTAGTCTGACCCAGTAATGCAGCTCTTATGTTCTTCTCTCGTCCATCTGAGCCACCAGATCACTTAATCGTTAGTGTCACAGGAAGAGGATCCACAGGGAAGCTAGAGGCACCTAGATGGAGGAACTGATTTTCTAATCACTGACACCGGGGCAGAACAAGATTGACTCCACCTAAATCCATGGAGTTATGTTGGAATAAGGGAGAGAAGGGTCAAGACCCAGGGGCATGCTCCTCAGTGGAGCGGAGATGCCTCAACTTGGGCTTGTTTCACAGGATCAGGTCTATGTTCAGGGGCCGTTGTTTTGCTTTCAGTCTGCAGCTGGGAACTGGAGTGGGCGGAAAGAGCTCACAGGGGAGTCAGCTGGCGAATCAGCTGCACTGTGTTAGAGTCAGCATTCCTGGGCTATGGCGTGTCAGCCAGACCCTATATGGAGCTGGGCAGAGTTTGCTTTTTAAAAGAAAAGCCGTTCCAGTTGGTTTTCTTTCCAACGGCCAAAAACGTTAGGCCTTTTTAAAAAAAAGTGGAATGAAACTACCGCTGATAGACCAGGGGCTCAGTTATGCTCTGTTACAGGGCCAGGGAAGGTATAGGAGGGGGCAAATGAGCATGAATCATAGACTCGGGGATATTCAGAAATGCAAGACAATCCAGGCCTGTCCTTTGGACACGTATCCTCCTGGAGGTGGAGTGGAAGCTGCTTAGAGTGAACTTGGACATGGTGACACTCCGTTCTAACTAGAGGTGGGCCCAAGTCAAAGCCTAAGCTCTGAACTTGCCCAGGCTTTGGGAGCGTTCAGAAACCCAGGAACGACAGAGCTAGCTGAAAAACACCAATTATTTTTCCCGGGAAATACTGAAAAAATTACAGCTTTTTTGTTTTCACTGAAATTCCTTTGAACATTTTTTGGCTGATAAAAATCAAACCCGTAATACACACTGATTTTTGAAATCTATTTTTCAAAACCTGAAGAAACATTCACTTGCAAACCAGAAAAAAAAAAATTCTGCGAAAAAAAATCATTTTTCAGCAAAGCTACATGGTACAGAAAAACATCAACTAGCTTCTCACTCCCAGCCCTTGCTTTTGGGGTGAAGGGCCCAGATCCATCCCTGTTTTACTGGTTAGACTGGTGTAGAATGAAAGTGCTGCATTGTTTAACTGAACTGGAATGTGCAAATCCTGTTTCTAGGAACCCGCTGCTTATAGTGAAGTTGTTTTTTTAAAAAACGACAGACCAGCTGCGGTGATGCTGGTTGGCACCAGCTGAGGATCTGTCATTTATATGGCACTGTTTGCCAGTGTGTAAGCTTTGGGTCTGAGCACTCCGCTGTATTGACTCCTTGTTGGAAGCCCCAGCAGAAAGCTCAATGATTGGATAAGTCTAAACAGCTGCACATCAACAGCGACATCCCTAGGCAAGAGTCTAGCACTTGGATTTACGAACAGTAGGAGCACCAGGATTTTTAAAAGGGCAAAAAATCCATAATAAACAGCAGTAAGGTGGGAGACATCCACTTCCTTAAGGGCACCTGGGGACATTCACACATGGAGGAGTTGGATCCTAACACTAGAATTCAATGCGTACCTAGAACTTCATCACAACCATGACACCAGTGCTGGGTTCCAAAGGTGAGGTTACACACACACTGGCTGCAGGTATTAGGTAGGCATATCATCCTGCATACGTGTTACACACTGGCTACCGCCCATCTTCCTTGGCTCCCATCTGTTCACAGGAGCGGGGTGGTATCATATACCAGTGCAAGCAATGCTGCAAGCTCTCGTCCTCCTGTATCCCAAGCTATGCTCCGTTTGTAACAGATCTGCTTTGTGACTTTGAACGGCAGCCCCCTCTCCTGGCCAAAGAGAAATCAGCATGACCAATCTCAGCCCCACCACCACTCAGTGGCCCAGGTGTTTCTGTGTGGATCAGAACCAGGGTAAAAGAGCTTTTGGCCTTGACTATGAACTCCCTACCCTTCCCTTTTCCTTACAAAATTGGATGCAAACGAACGAGGAGGTGGCAAGTGCCATTATTATGAATAATAAAAGCCAACAGCAGCAACCGCAAAAAGGAATTTAGGAGACTATTGAATTCCATTTCAGAAGTGATGAGCTCCTCCAACCCCCGCTGAAGTTGGTATGAAAATCTAAGAAAATCAGACCCCTGATTTGTAGTGTGACAATGTCCCTTTAAATACACAGGGGTCAGAGTGGCTGGCCTGGTGATTTTGGGATCCAATGTACCCTTTGTTAGGCTGGAAGGCATGCTGCATTTAGACTTCCAGTGGGAGAAAATCAATGCTGAGACAAAATAGGAAGATGATCAGCAGGGAGCTTATTTATTGGTCCAGTTTATAACATGTGCCCATTGCAATCTCTAGCTGCATGTACCAAAGAAATAACCCCTTCCAGATTAACAGGTTTCAACTGACACAACAATGAATGCCAGGAACAGACAAAATATTTTGTGCCCAATCGATAATTCCAAACCCCTCTCTCCTCCAAGTATGTTATATGCAGCTGGGAAATCTTCCAGCCAAAACTAGGCCTTTAGAATGAACTAAATAGACATCAGCTCAAGATATAGGGCCTGTCTTTTTTGCTTTGTGTTGGTACAGCACCGAGCATAATGGGGTCCTGCTGCATGACAGGGGCTCTGAGGTGCTACCCTAAATTCAAATGGGGGAATGTGACGCTCTGTACTTTGGGGGAACACCTTACACACCCATGTTCATCCTTGTAAAATGACTGTGTGGGATCCAATGCAAAGTTTGTCACGTTGGGTGTCTTCGGAAGGCTCATGATGCACTAAGGCTTGTTGTTACAGTAATGTTATAGGTTATAATTTCATGTATGTAGTTATGAGGCAGAAAATTTATCCTCAGGGCTTAAAATAAGCCCAGGTAAAAACTCTCCAAGAGCTGAGAGGCAGTTCACACCTCATCAGGGCATGTATGGGAGAAACCCAGCTCAGCCTCACAGGAACAAATGACACTGGCCTAGACAGCAACAAAAGAATCTGTTGGACTCTCGAGGGAATCACCCCTCTTCCTTTGGTCAGTTTGGGACTGTGATGAGGTAATGCTCACCTGACTCTGAAGGGGTAAATCTGACCCAAAATGACTTGTTATGCTTTGACTTATAATCACTTAAAATCTATCTTTCATAGTTAATAAATCTGTTTGTTTATTCTACCTGAAGCAATGCGCTTGGTTTGAAGTGTGTCAGAGGTTCTCCTTGAGATAACAAATTTGGTACATATCAATTTCCTTGTTAAATTGACAAACTCATATAAGCTTGCGGCATCCAGCAGGTGTAGCACTGCAAGACGGAGGTTCCTAGGGTTGTGTCTGGGACCAGAGATATCGGCGAGTGTCATTCGCTTGCAAGTAGCTGGGAGCAGCTTACATGCCAGAGGCTGTGCGTGAACAGCCTAGGAGCGGGGGTTCTCACAGCAGAGCAGGGTAAGGCTGGCTTCCAGTCAAGAATTGGAGTGACTTAGCAGCTCACCGTTCCGGAGAACACCAGGGGAACGTCACAGGGAGTTTGGTTCTAAGAGCTTGATCCAGTGCCAGCTGTGCATAGGGTATGTCTACATTACAATCACTCGGTATGACTGCAGCTTGAGTGGCCGCACCCGAGCTAGCTTTATTCAAGCTACGGCAGGCAGCAAAGCTGTGGCAGCACGTGCTTCAGCACCGGCTAGCCCTGCAAGTAATTAGCCAGGATTCCTGGCAGGCTTGTACAGCTCATGTTGCTACTCCCATACTCCAGCTACATGTCTATGCCAGCTGCTATCACACCCTTTGATTGCAGGGTAGGCATTCCTATAGAATGCAGTTGCTTCCCCCGCCTTGGCTGTAGCATCACTGCAATGTTATCCTCTACTGAAGCTGCATAATGGGACTGAGCCGAAAAGGCTGGCAGTGCCTTTTCAGATATGCTGTCCCCTGTGTGCACGTGGCTGTTCAACTGAAGCATGAAGAGATCCTTCTTCGGGTGTAATTGTGCAAACACCCCTGGCTGAATTCTGCTGGCTATCAGCAGAGTATGGCACCTGGGCCGGCTCTAACTTTTTTGCCACCCCAGGCAAAAAAGAAGAGCGCCGCCCCGCCATAACACCCTCCCCACCCGAGCGCTACGCCAGGTCGCTGAAACCCCCCTCCCCCCTCCCAGCGCCGAGCCGGGCTGCCCAAACACCCGTCCAAATCCCCCACCAGCGCCGCGCAAGGCCGCCCAACCCCCCCTCAGTGCCGGGCCGGGCCACCCAAATCCCTGAAGTGCTGGGCCACTCAAACCCCCGCCCCAGTGCTGCGCCAGGCCGCCGAAACCCCCGGAGCACCGGGCCAAGCCGCCGAAACCCCCAGAGTGCCGGGCTGGGCCACCCAAACCCCCGCCCTCCCCCAGTGCTTCACCACGCCGCACCGCCCAAACCCCCGAGCGCCGCGCTGGGGCGCCCAAACCCCCGCCCTGAGTGCCACACCAGGCCGCCCAAACCCCCGAGCGCCGTGCCGGGCTGCCCAAACCCCCGGAACGCTGGGCCAGGCCAGGCCAGGCCAGGCCAGCCAAACCCCAAGAGCGCCACGCTGGGCCGCCCAAACCCCCGCTCCTCCACCCAGCGCTGCGCCGCGGAAACACCCCTGCGCTGCCCAGACGAAACAAAAACCTCGAGTGGCCCCCGCCACCCCAACATTGGCCGCCCCTTCTGAGGTGCCGCCCCAAGCACGTGCTTGGTCGGCTGGTGCCTAGAGCCGGCCCTGTATGGCACTACTCACCATGAGCAGAGGGGGCAGTATCAGCTCTTAGTGCAGGAGTGGCCAACCTGTGGCTCCGGAGTCACATGTGACTCTTCCAAAGTTAACATGCGGCTCCTTGTATAGGCACCAACTCCGCGTCTGGGGCTACAGGCGCCAACTTTTCAATATGCCGGGGGCTGCTCACTGCTCTACCCCTGGATCTGCCACAGGTCCTGCCCCACTCCACTCCTTCCCGCCCCCTCCCCTAAGCCTGCAGTGTCCTCGCTCCTCCTTCTCCCCCTCTGAGCCTCTTGCATGCCACGAAACAGCTGATTGGGAGGTGTGGGGAGGAAGGGGGAGACACTGATCGGCAGGGGCTGCCAGTGGATGGGAGGCGCTGGGAGCGGGGCGTGGGAGCTGCTGACGTATTACTGTGGCTCTTTGGCAATGTACATTGGTAAATTCTGGCTCCTTCTCAGGCTCAGGTTGGCCACCCCTGCCTTAGTGCATGCTACCATGACGATTCCCATTAATTTCACAGTAACGAGCAACAGGCTCAGTGATGAGTTTGCAAAATTGGTCCTGCCACGCGCCCCCCTGGATGAAAGCTGCCCTGAGACATCAGCAAATCCCTCAGCCTGGCAACCCAGAAAGGGAGTGTCCAAAAACCAAACTCCTCAGTAAAATGGCTTTGCTCAGGCTCTGGGGTGCCGTGCCGACAAGCGTTTACACTTCCTTTGATATACAGCAACCAAGCAGAAAGAAGGAAAAGCCCTGGTGTTGCAGTCTGGATTTCAATGAGAGGCCATAGCAGGCTGGAGCAAGGTCAGAAAACATTTCCATTGAGAAGAAATGAAATCCCAGAGAAAGCTCTCCCGGCGATGCAGCCAGGCTCCCAGCAGACACTAAGCCCTAGGAGACAGCTTGTCCCCGCTCACGCAGGTAGGAGAGTTCCCTGTGCATCTGGGAAGACAAGTCAGGTCCTGGACCAGTTATTTTCCCAGCTCACTATCTGTATTCCTCATTTCATTTAAGGGTGATTCTACCCTGGGATGAAAGATTCAGGCAAGATCCTCACTAGCCATATAAGTCCCAACTTTGGCCTCCACCAAGGAGGAGGCAGTGGGTGGGGCATGTGGACAGGTGATCTCTGTTACAGTGGGCTCCATGTCAGCCCCTGTGGGATAGAGGGGAACATCTTTTTGTTTATCACCAACACCACACACAGTCCCTGCCCCAAGGTGCTCACGCTATAATATTCAATGGATCCGGCAACCCCATGGCTCCCACACTACTGGGACAGAAGCTGCATCCGTAGATCAAACTACGAATTGACTGGGCTGCAGCCTGGGGTGGGGGGGGGGTATTTTGCTTCCCCCTAACTCTGCACACATCAAGCTTTTAAAACCAGGCTGATTAAGCTTCATGAGCATCCTCCATCTTCCCCTCAGCCCTGGGTTTCATCTGCTTGTAACCTAGACAGAAGGTTCTTTGGGGCAGAGGCAGTTTTTTAAATATGTATTTGTACAGCACCCAGCACATCCCTGGGGGAGTACGTTACCGTAATACAGTAATGCCTCACTTAACGTTGTAGTTATGTTCCTGAAAAATGTGACTTTAAGTGAAACGATGTTAAGCGAATCCAATTCCCCATAAGAATTAATGTAAATGAGGGGGTTAGGTTCCAGGGAAATTTTTTTCACCTGACAAAAGACTATATTATATATATACAGACACACACAGAGTATATGTTTTAAACAAACAATTTAATACTGGTACACAGTGATGATGATTGTGAAGCTTGGTTGAGGTGGAGGAGTCAGAAGGTGGGATATTTCCCTTACTGCTAAATGATGAACTAGCAATTGGCTGAGCCCTCAAGAGTTAACTCTCTCACTCTGCAAGGCAGCAGGAATGGAGGGATAGATGCGCATTTCCCTTAAGTACCGTGCCTTGTTAATTAGATCAGCTTGCTGAGACCGCAGCTGAGTCCTGCTCTATGGAAGATGGGGTAAGCGGGGTGCAGGGGCAGAGGGATACCCTGACATTAGCCCCTCTCTTCCTTCCCTCCCCCACCCCAGCAAGCAGGAATCTCTGGGAGCAGCTCCAAGGCAGAGGGCAGGAGCAGCACATGGCAGTTGTGGGGAGGGACACAGCTGAACTGCAGGCAGCTGCTGCACAGGGAACTTAGGGGAGTGGGGAGCTGATGGGGGGCTGCCGGTCCACCCTGTTCCAAGCCCCCACCAGCTCGCTGCAATGGGCTGCTCTTCCTGCAAGCAGTAGACAAAGCAGGCGGCTGCCAAAGGACGTTAGAAGGGAGCATTGCACAACTTTAAACGAGCATGTTCCTTAATTGATCAGCAACGTGACAACGAAACAACATTAACTGGGACGACTTTAAATGAGGAGTTACTGTACATATAAATAATAAACAAGGGCGAGAACTTTCAAAGCAGCCCAGCTCCTACTGCAAGTCAGGGGGAGATGGGTCCCTAGCTCCCACCTGTTCCTTTGAAAGTCTCCCCAGTAGCAAGATGCTGGTGAAGTGAACTCCAGCCTGACCCAAAGCAGAATCCCCTGCGTGGCAGAACCATTCACACTGTACAAGCCACAAGGACAAAGTATATCAATGCTGTAAAAGGGGGCAGATCTCCAGCTGGAGTTGGATACCAACCTCCTATGAATCCCACGGGGGAATTATAAAGGGAGTTCTCTGACGAGAAAGGATGGTCCAGCAGTTAGGACAGGATTCTAGTACTTGGGACATGAGCTTTCAAGTCCCTGCTCTGCCACTGACTTTGTGTGAGACCTTAGGCAAGTTACTTAGCATCTCTGTGTCTCAGTGTCCTACCTGTAACCTGGGATACAGTGCTTTCCTAACGCCCAGGCCGTTGTGTGGAAACATACTTAATAGCGTGTAAGGCAGACATTAGGGTCAAGGGAGCTATAAAAGTAGCTGAAATAGAGTGCATCGACTCATCTAGGAAAGCCAGGATATTCTGAACTAAGGCAGAAACACTGGGTCACAGTCACCCCTGCTGGGATGAAATTGGCTTACATGCATTAACTCCCTCTGGGGTGTCCCTGGCAGTCGTTGCACAGAAAATCAGTCAATGGCTGCATTATTTAAATACAGCAGAGCTAAGCTAGAATCCGGCTTACCTCCAGCTCTCCTTGCTTTTGTCCAGCTGAGGACGGTTAATGTTGCCACACAATATGCGTGTTGGCTTTTTGTTTGAAGGTCCAGCTGGGCCTGGAATACAGCAGACCTCTTACATGCAGCTTGTCACACTTTCACTAGATTACACAGTTCAGCAGGGGGGATTTTAAGCATCCTCCTTATGGATCCTCTCTGTGAAATAGATATGATGGCAATATCAACGAGGGGGAGTCTAGTAGGGCTAAGTGACTTTCCCAAGTTCTCACCCACATTCCTACCCCTTACTGACCTCCAAGCTCCCTTCACAGTGGCTGCAGGCACCCACCTTGGCTTTGCCTGCAACTAGAGCAATATGCTCCCCCTCGGCCCCCAGGGAGGAGCACAGGCCTCTGGCTATACTTAAGATACTCATCTGGCTCCCATCACTCTAGTAGTATCTGAGCACTCTAAACGCTAAGGGTTGTACTGTTATCTCCATTTACAGATGGGGAACTGAGGCACTGAGAGACTAAGTGAGTTGCCTAAGGCCACACAAAAAGTCTGTGGCAGAGAAGGGAATTGAACCCAGCTCTCAAGCCCTAGGCAAGTGCTCTAACCCTGGGGTTGATTCTCCATGCTTCCTTAGGCTGCAGGAGATGCAGCCACACCCATTTCCATCACCCCTCCATTTCATTAGCCTGGTTGGGCAGGGGGAAGTTGTGTGATGCAGGAGAGCTCCCTGCAAAACCTCCTTTCTCCTCATTGAGAGCGACTCTGGCTGAACGGTTCAACATGGTCACGCGCGCATTTCCTTTTCTGGGGCAAAATGTCAGCGTGAGAACGGCTGAATTTCTCAAACAAAAGAAGGTTGTTTTGCGAAACCAAACCAAACCAATCAGCACGTATCAAAAATGGACAAAAATAAAATGGAATCTAATACCTGAGCTTGTCTCAATATTGTTTTCTGGTTTTTGAGCCTGCTCTAACCAGAAATAAGACACATTGAATCAAGGCGGAGACCTTCATTGGCTATTCTAGGTGCGACTCTTTTGTGTTTAGGGACAAATAACTTTTTTCCTCTTTTCTACAATGGAAATGGAACGATAGTGTATTTGCATCAGAGCTGCCGTTAGTTGTTGTTTGCTGTAAAACTCTGCAGTGGCTTTGTTTTCCAAAGGTGAGACAGAGCAGCCCAAATTACATTTTTGGGGATACATTTTGTCCCTTGAGTTAACACAACACATCCAAAAATTCAGACAGGATTTGTTACTTTTCGTGGTTTTTAAAACACCAGTCAGTCAGAGATACTGTCCAAGGTAAAAGCGTAATAAAAGCTGAAGAATGGAGCCACTACTGCGCCTCCATAATATATCTGCTGATGTAGCTAGTGAGATTAGAACTCACTACAACTGTCCCTTTCCATACCGAGCACATCCAAAATGCTATTGTATAGTCATAAAAAAATACAATCCCGAGTTAGTTACACTGGAAACTAGCTTCAATGTGACATTAGCACCCAAGCGTTAGTTAAATACATGAAAATCCATCTTGTGAAACCTGCCCAACTAGGCATGTCCAAGCTGTTAAAACTCAATCAAAATAGAGAAGGCAGCTTTTACTGATTGCTCGCCTGGTCAGTAAATCACGGCTCTCCTCCTTGGCAGCAGGCCATGTTAGCGGCACAGCAGGACAATTCTGCCAGGTGTAGTCAATACGAGTGGGATAGCGCTCAAAGACCAATGTGACTTCACTTCTTTTGTTAAACGAGGAAGGAAATGAATTTGCCTGGGCTTGAAATAAATGACTCCAAACATTATTGTTCTGGCTAAGCTAAGAAACGCCCAATTCCATCCCCACCTGTTTTCTGTTCCTGCTTCAGCTGGGCTGGAGTCACTGCCTGGAACTGACAAACCATCCATTTTAACGGAATGCTCAGACATAGCAAGGACATTTTGGGGGGCCTTTTATTCACCCTGTTCTCTGTGTCTGTCTCTGCGCTGGATACTGGCACACTACAGACTGTGAGCCAAGCCAGCAGCTCGCTGAGCAGCCCTCTGAGCTGTAGTGCAGTGTGTCCCTTTAAGGGCACGCGTAGGTGCAGCCACCCCTGCTCCAAGGCTCAGCCCCTCAGTTTCCCCCGACGGATCACGTGACCAAGCGGGAAGTCAGCCCTGGTTTGAATTGGGGGCAGGCAAGCTCTGTGCTCAGTCTGGGAGACAGCAGGATTGAAGCAAGATCTGGAGTGAAGCCTTCCCTAGGGAGCGGGGAAAGAGGCCTGGAGATGGAGCAGTTGGGTGGAGGACTGCAAGAAGGCTGGAGAGAAAGCCTGAGCAGAGGCCAGCGTAGGAAGCGGCTCTGTGACAGGCAGGATTCTGCTCCTGATTTAGAGTATGTCTACACTGCAGCTGGGAGCGAGTCCCCCAGCTTGGGCAGGCAGACTCACGCCAGCTGGGCTTCAGCTAGTGCGCTAAAAATAGTAGTGTGGACACTGCGACTTGGGCAGCAACTCAGGCTCTACTGGATCTGAGCTCACGTGGCCAGCCTGAGTCTCCACTGGAACCACAACGTCCACACTGCTATTTCTAGCACCCTCGCTCAAGCCGAGCTAGTGCAAGTCTGTCTACCTGGGCTGGGAGCTCACCCAGCTGCAGTGTAAACATACCCTGAGGGGCTTCAGCCTGGAGTAGAAAGAGGAGCGTGGCTCCTTCATGGTGCCACCTGGAAGTGGAGGTGAAAAAGTCCCCTGGGGGCAAAGGCCTCCTGAACCCTGCAGCAGGGATTGGTCGGCCCTCCCCACCCTAGAAGGGAAGATCACGGTGCCTGGTTGTGAACTCGTGTTTGCCCTGAAAGGGAAAGCCTCTGGCTTCGGGCAGAGTTCAAGATACAAAAACCACCCAGCCAGCAGCTGTTCCTCCAAGGTGGGGAGAAGCAAGCAGCTGGGGAAATAACCCTCTGGAAGGACGGCTGCTAATGGCCAAGTTTCAAGACGTTGTCACAAATACGTAAGAGGCCCCATGCTTTAGTTGCTTAGTAAGATCTTTAAATGCCCGATTTAACATCTGTACCTTCCCTTTGCTGCAGGCAGCAGAGCTAGGCCATCGTAGAGGAGACAACAGTTCCTACTGCTGCAGCCTCAGCCCTAGAGTCAGAGCCAGGCAGAGAGGGTCTCTGGCATTCGTCGTATCCGCTGGCATTGCTAGCATGCTCTGTGGAAGACACTCGGCCCGTTTTCCATCAGCCCCCCCTCCTTTCCCAAGCAGTTAATGCATTAGAAAAACGTTGGCACTTTTGCTTTGATGCACGTTTAAGCTGTAAAAGTGACTGAAAATCATGTCTGGTGCTGGATATGCTCTCGTGCCCGAGCAGCGGAAGATTCTGTAGCCCAGTGTTAGTCCCCCGAGACAGTCCCTTGCCCATTCCAGTGAATGCCTGCCATCGCAGGATTTCACATCTAATGGAACACCCCTCCTGGCCCACCCACAGAACCCCAAACATACCCAAGTACTATCGTCACAACCTCCGTTAAGCAGCAGAATCGTTGCCCCACTACTTACAGCAGGTTCTGCTACTGCCAATTTACTATGCATCATGTCCCCAGACTGCAGAAGACCAGGGCCATTTCAGATGGAGCAAGCGCACAGCTCCAGAGTTGGACTCTAGCGAGAGTGATAAGAGACAGCACACAACTGGGGAGCTACTCTGCATGATACAGTACGTGGGTGCAGGAAGGAGGAATCTAGCAACGTACCCCCAGCAGGAGGAAAAGGTTAGAGCTCCAGACAGACAAGAACTGGAGCTGTATGCTCCTATGGAGACTTAAGAATAAATTATTAACAAGATGTCAGAGGACTGGATTGGACACCAAACACACGGCCCCAGCTGGTTAATTTAGTCTCACTCCATTACAATTGCTCCATCAATCCCGTCAGTTTCGTCCTCTCCTTTGCCTCCCTCAACCTGCAGTCCTGGCTGGGGGGGTCAGTCTTGGGAGTGGATGTGTAGCACGGTTCCTCAGCTGGCCGTAGTCTCCTCTTCACAGCAGCAACCCAAGTCCCAAGGGACGTGGTTCCCCAGTGGTGGCACTGTGCCTGCTCCGTGAACTCCGAGGTCTCCTCGGATGAACTCAGTGCACTGCACTGACTGGTGCAGCAGAGGGACGGACGGCTCTGCAGAAAGCCAGGAGTGCCAACGCCCAGGATTGGACTGATATTAGCCATGGTAATGGGGAAGCCCTCTCCTTTACCTACGATGTTGTCTGGTACAGGCTTGAGCCTGCTGTCCTCCACCAGCTCCACAAGGCCATCAGCCACACAGCTGGCTGCTCCCCCACCTCCGTTCAGAGATGCAGTGGCCTCTGCATTGGCACTGAAGTACAGAGTTGGACTCTCGTGCATCTGAGCTGTCCCTTCTGGGTGCTCCACAACAGCTTCCAAGTCAGTGCTGCCGTTGGCACTGCTGTTTGGAGTCAGAGGAGCAGACATGCCTCCCGCTTTGTCTGCCTGAGCTTCACGTCTGCTCGTCGAGTCTGTGCAGTCAGGTGCCTTTGGTGTTGGCCTGTGCTCCTCTTGCAGGGTTGGCATTGTTCTAACAGAGCACATGTTGTGTTCGCTGCTTGCTAGAGTGACGTAAGTAGTCTCCTTCTTGCTCAGGCTTTCTCCAGTGCTGTTCTCTTCTGCCTGAAGTCTCTGTCCTACCACTCTGGCTTTAGGGGTTCCAGGGCATTTTCCCACCAAAGAAAAGCCAAATTTGGTCTTCGGCCCAAGCATGGCACTGCAGTGTTTGCTTGCCACCCATCCTGAAGGGTAAAGCTCCCCAATTCCACCATCTCCAAAGGCTGCGTTGATCTTGGACATATCCCCAGTTTTCAAGGCTAGCTTTACCAACAGCCAATGATGATGGTTCACCCAGGTGTCTTTCACAGAAGTATGACCGTCAAGTTCTCCAAGTGAGATCTCACTGTGTGCTCTAGAAGCAGGCCTGGTATGCACCACCTTCGAGACGTCTGCATTTGAAGAGACAATGTCCCCCTGACCTGAAATTCCAAAGCTCTCCCCAGCTTCGTTTATGGACCGGAAAGTGGATCCTTCTGTCCCGTTATACTTTGCAGCTGTGATGCTGCAAGATTTCTTCAGGAAACTCTGCCAGATCTCTGTGGATTTGGGGTGTAGCAGACTGTAATAGATGACCAGAGCCGCAGAGCCTGAAAGAAAGCAAAAAGGAACAACACCTCACTGTGGCATATAGTGCAAAACAGTTAGGAATACTGATGTGATTAGGTATCCAAGCAGTAGTACCATTGCTGATATTCAGTGGTACTCAAAGTTTTTGAGGTAGGGTCTGTTTTACAATTTAAGCATTTTCAATTGCTTATATAAAGGACGCCACTGTGGCTGTGTCATGGGGAGGGAAAACGCACCAGGAGTTAGATGCAATCCTTGCTGCACGGAATCTATCCGAAGAATGCTTCTGGGAGCATCAATACCACCTGCTAGGACCATCACTCGACAGGTTCAAGTGCAGAGATAAGCTATCCCTACGTATTGGGAGATGATATGTGGGGGCAACCATCCACCTAAGACAAGGATCCAACAGGAGACTTGAGCAGAGCTAAGCATCTCTGTACCATCGCTACCTAGTCAGAAGAGATGTCACTTTGTTTTAGACCCAAATTTAGCACTTGTTCAATGCAGACTTACTGCTTGCCAGTGGAAATTATTCCAGAGTACTGACTCATAGAATATCATGGTTGGAAGGGACCTCAGGAGGTCATCTAGTCCAACCCCCTGCTCAATGCAGGACCAATCCCCAGACAGATTTTTGCCCCAGATCCCTAAATGGCCTCCTCAAGGATTGAACTCACAACCCTGGGTTTAGCAGGCCAATGCTCAAACCACTGAGCTCTCCCTCCCCCTTAATATTTTCTTTAAATCAGACTGAACTGCTTCTATGACTCTCCCAGCGTTCCAGCCTTCCTGTTGTGCTGCGGGGTGTTCCTCATTTTATTAGGGCCACCAACGTCCTTTGTCACTGGCAGATTGAGGTTAAGAGCTTGTGGTTAGCAGAGGATGTAGGAGGACAAGGCGTGGGTGGCCGAATAGCAGCTCAAAAATAAGAACATACGTCACTCCTGACGCCAGTCCAGAAAAGACTTCTGCATCAGGTTCAGGGCACAGCCATTAGGAGGCCGGGAAGAGGGTTGTGTGAAGATTCTGCAGAGCTCAGTATGCAGAGAGACGGTGTTAGAGCAACACCTGGGTTGGAGGCCAGACGCCAGCAGTGTAGAACAGGAGCTGCTGGGATCCGGGGTTATATTTCTGGAAATGGCATTCAGAAAACAAGCTGGTGGAAGGGACAGTGGATTAGTGGTGCCATCGCACAGTGAAACAGCAATACGGAGCTGCTTCTGAAGAACAGCTCCTTGTCTGCCCAGGAATAGAGAGACCCAAAGGAGACGTCTAGGGCAACATTTTCAAAGGCTCCTAAGTGACTGAGGTTCTTTTGAAAACATTACCCCCAGACACTCTGAAAAATAAAGCCAAGGGCGGGAGAGAAGTTACTGGAATCAGTTAGACGGCGCGATTCCCTCTGAGCCTCATCTTGATCAAATGCAGGATCTGCTCAGTGCCAGATAGAATACTGCCCAAGTCCCGGCCGCTGGCATGAGTTGCAGTGCATGGAGTGATGACGGGGGGCAGGGAAGAAAAACAGCGACGGTGGTTTAGTGAGGAGTTAGGTGCTTGATGCTTCCCCCCCCTCACAGTAAAGGAAACAACTTACCAAGGAGATCCTGACAAGGTTGGAGCCAGGCTCCCTCTACAATGGAAGGGTGCGCAACTTGGAGAGCGGGA
The DNA here is from genome assembly GCF_013100865.1 of Trachemys scripta elegans. Lineage (NCBI taxonomy): Eukaryota > Metazoa > Chordata > Testudines > Emydidae > Trachemys > Trachemys scripta. Next base: position 192,342,802 of record NC_048300.1, read on the forward strand.
TGGGGGGAGGAGGCAACTGGCAAATCCCCAAGGGTCAGCAAGGAGAGCCGAGCACAACAAAGCGGATAGAAGGACAGCCATGGGGTTTCCCTACCCACAACCCTGCCCATGGCAGCTGGTCCCTCCTGAGGTAGGTGGGAGGGGAGCGAGCGCATTAACCTTTCACCACTATGGACTCGGGAGTCACAGCCTTGGAGAGAGAAATCCACTCATGGCTTCAATGGCTGCTTCCCAGCTCTGTCCTCTGCCCCTCCTACCCCGACTCGAGTCCCAAGGTCACTGCATGCCTGGGACAGTCTCTTGGGGGTGGAGAACATGTTGTGGAGAAGCCAGTTCCCCCACCCTATCTACGCAGGTGGAGAGAAACACCAGGCATTCGCTGAGCTGCAGTAAGTTACAATGGGGAGGATATTGTGGAGAGCAGGCACAATGCGAGAGAATCAAGGCTAACGTTTTCCCGTGCAAGTTACTACATTGTTGCAAAGGGATAGTCATGCCCAGCATCCTTCACAATGCAGGGCCACATTCAGTCCTCAAGCGCATGCACCTGACTGAATGGGAGCACGATCACCCACCAAGGGCCAAATCTGGTTCCTGAAAGAGGGGGATCTCCCCCCACCCACATTTCTACATAGTCCTTCATCAACGTACTCTCAGCCAGAAGAAAGGAACACACCTTAAGAAAACCAATCTGTCTTGTATCCCTATTCATTTCACTGGCAAGAGTTTCCGAACAGTGATCCTCCATACTACAGCACCACCAACCCCAAGTGCTCAAAAATCACAAGTCAGGCCCGCAAAATAATGAGACTTTTTTAAGCCAACCATAGCATTTGCTTCCTGGTTTCAGGGCCTTCAGAGTGCACTGAAGTCACGTTTTCAAGCATCCCTCTGCTACCTGAGGGCTAGGAAGTCACCCTTTTAAAAAGGGAAGGCCAAGATCGACTCCATGTTAGAAACCAGGACGCAGGTGGTCTGGCCTACCGTCAGAGCAAGGGGGTTAGATCTAGTGTGCAGGCGTCCAGGCAGGGAATGGAAGCGAAGGGTTGGAGCTGGCATTTACTCCCACATACCGGAGCCAGAAGGCTGAGCCAAGTTGGGGCCAGGAACCAAAGCTAAGGATCAGAGTCAGGGTTGAATATCAAATGCCAGAGCCAAGGGTTGAGCCAGTCAAAAGTCGGGGGCAGGGTCAAAGCCAGGGTTGGTCAGGAGCAATATGAAAAGGCAGGAATCGGGGAGAGGCAAGAATCAGGCATGAAACAGGATCAAGGCAGGAGCTGGAAGTGAGGAGAAGGTCAGGAGTGGAGCAGGAATCAGCACCAGGCTTAGATCAGGGTTACAGGAGACAGACAAGAGCAGGGTCCGATGTGGCCGCAGCAGAAAGTCTTCACAACAGGTTGGACGGCCCACTCGGTCACTTCCTGGCTTAAGTAGCAGATGTGAGCCAATCAGGCGGCTGCAGGCCTTTAGTGCTCCGACAGAACTTCCCGTGGGGCCTGACTTTCCAAGTTCAGCGAGATGATGCTTTGCCTATCTCCCTTGGCTGGCCCCGAGAGAGTGTCAGTGATCCAGAGACCCCTGGGTTCTAGACCTGCACCCTCGGATCCTCCCAATATGACTCCAGGAACCAGAGCTTTTAGAAAAGATACCGACCCTCATGAGAAAATTGTGAGAGCTGGCAACACTATTCTAGGCAGGTTCTTACAGTGCTCTCATCAGCATAGTATCCGAGCACCTTCTGATTCAGAGCGTGAGAAAGCAATAGAGCTTACCAATCACGAATCCAGCCATCACAGCCCCTGTCATAAACAGGCTCTCCCGCCGCGCCCCCTGCAGGAGGTCTGTGGCCAACATCAAAAGGAAGATGTTCTCTATCAGCATTATCTGCAGGGCAAAGGAAAGACAGCTGTCACTCAGAGCTGCATGTGCGCCAACTGGTTGTAGACACGGCTCCTACTGTGGAGGGAGTTAAATGACACACATGAATAAGTTCTAAGCTTTACCTATTTATTTTGCTCTCACTTGCTATCATACCCTGAGCTCCCGCTACCATTCTGGCCTTCTCCCCCACGTAGGTTTTGAATAGAAGTGAAACACGGCTCTTTGCTTGTGAAAATAAATTGCAAGTTTTTATAGTACCTTTTCTGTGCCAAAGCATCTCCACACACCAGCAACATGGAACGGGTTCAGCACAGATCTGAGAGCAACGCCAGACACCACAGAACCAGCAACGCGCATGTGTTTCCCACGAACAATAATAGTAGCAGCCTTTATTGTATTTAGAAGGATCCTCCCAGGGCTGCCGCGCTGCACCTTTCATGAGCGCTAAATTCACTTAATCTTTATAACCTCTTCGATTCTAGGAAAGTGTATCCACTCCAATTAGCGTAGCAGGATTTTTCAAGTGGAACTGATGTTGCCAACATAAAAATGTAGCTATGCAGGCTAAACTAACGGTAGTCAAATATCATGCCCCAAGGGAGAGACTGATCATTATAAGGGTCAGAAAGTAAGTGCCACCCCAGGGAGCACTGCTGTTAGAAGCAGGAAATGGGGAAATGGCTCACCGGAAGCATAAGGTGAAGGTCACTGCTGGAAACCCGTTACTGTTTATTATGGCCAGACTCTATGGGCTCCATTGTAGGACACACAGAAGCGGCCACGGCCCTTACTGCACAGGTCTTACGGTTAGATTAGTTCTTAATTGTTTTTGTTGTTAGTGACTGTGACTCTAAGAGCCAAGAGGAGACCAAGCACTTACCGCATAAAACACAGCCACTCTGTACCTGGAGGGGCCAGCTTGGAAGTTAATGTAGCAGAAGATGTACACGGCCCCCACCAGGAAGTTGAACAGTCTCCAGTGACAGGAACTCGCTATGATGTCAGTTTGCTGAGACACCAGCCAGAAGGACATCACCAGCCAGTGAGCACCTCGGCGGGGAAGGCAGAGAGTAAAAAGCAAATTAGCTGCTGTTGTGAGCTGAGGGTGGGAAGCTAGCAAATCTCACAAGCATCAGCAGTGAGGGACCACTGGCAAGAAACCCTGAAGGTGGATGGAGAAATCAGATCATTGCCAGGATCGACGTGCAAAGGAACTGACTCTCTTCCTTACACCGTGTCCTGCGGGGCAGCACAGGGAAAGCTTTGCCCGTGTTGTACCAATCCTGGATGGGAGAGGGATTGCGGACCCCAGAGCTGTCAAGCCAACACTGATCATGAGCTGTGTATTTACTGAAAAGAACAGAGGAACCCTGGATTCACTGACGCCGCAGAGAAAAATCTGCAGCGCTGAGGCTCAGAGCCTAGGTCAATGGATTCGGGCTTGCAGGGCTAAAAAGAGCAGTGCCAACATTAGGGCTTGGGCTGGAGCCTGGGCTCTGAAACCCAGCGAGGAGGAAAGGTCTCAGAGTCCGGGTTCCAGACCAAGTGGGATTACTCTACTATTTTTAGACCTGGGCCCCAAGTTTACTGACCCAGATTCTGAGACTGAGCGCTGTGGGTCTTTCTTTGCAGTGTAGACATGATTTAGTTGGTGTTGGTCCTGCTTTGAGCAGGGGGTTGGACTAGATGACCTGCTAAGGTCCCTTCCAACCCTGATCTTCTATGATTCTATGAACCCTTCTCAGTGAGAGAAACAGGAGAATTACGCCACCTAGTGTCTGTTCACAACAGGGGACACAGGAGACTATTAACTGCACAAACACGCACAGGAAATCTCATCTTACCTGCTGCGACAAAAACCCAGACAGGATAGACTCTGGCAAAGAGCACCAGGGCCACGACCCTCGTTCCTAGCATTCCTGTCCTCCACAACAACTGGCACAGGAGGGCCGCTGCTGGCATGTAGAGATGACCTGGTTTCATTAGGCATGTAAAGTGGCTGTAAGAGACTAAAGACCAGGAGAGGGAGAGCAGGGACAGTCCAGCACTCACACCTACAAATGAAGGAGGAGGGACATTATTCAAAAGGCACCATGAGGGGTCAGAAATCCACGGCACCTGCATTCCACAGGACAGATGGTTTTCACTCCAGCTGGAGCACTTGACCAAATGTTCCTCTGCTGACCTGTGTTTGTTCTCCACTAAACCCTCACCTCGATTTCTTTCCTTCCCCAGTTATCAGTTTTATTAGGATTAAAAGTATCTTTTGCAACAGCCATTAAAAGACCATCAATCCACTGACAATTGTTCTCATGCTAATACACACCAGTGCATCAAGCACACCTTCTTATTACTGGCAGGATACTGGGCTAGGTGGACCTTTGGTCCGACCCAGTATGGCCGTTCTTATGTATGGCCTATTTCATCAGTACTGTCACAACTTCAGTGTAACTGCACCTCTATCTCCTCACCCATGGTCCAGTCCAGGGACGCCCGGTCAGGTCTCCAGCCATCACCTGTCTCTGGGCCCTCAGTTACCACGCAACTCCTTCTGAGCACGTGTAACACTGACAGACCCCGGTCGTCGTCAGGCAGAATCAAACCTGGGGCCTTTGGAGTTTAGTGCATGAGCCTCTACCGCAAGAGCTAAAAGCCACTGGCTGTTAGCTAAGGCTGTAGAGCAGACCCATAATCTCTCTCTCTCTCTCTAAGTGGTCTCAGCGCCACTAGATGGGACAGAACACCACCCCCAGGAAGTGTGTGGGTTACACAAGCACGTCTATTCTTAAGGTAAAAGCATTACAGAAAAAACATAATAAAAATAATACAGATTTAAAGCCACATGAAACATACCAGGAGTCACCCATCCATCTTATGGGGCTCTCATAGGCCAAAGTCTTTCCAACCCTTCTGCAAGGGTTAGTCAGAAAGAAGCCCCTTTCATTCTTTTATACCAAAAACCCTTTCTTTGTTCCCTAGTCTCTGAAAAACCCAGCCTGAGCCAGTCTAGGAGGCAACACCCCCCCCCCCCGAACTGTTTAGTCTCAGTGACTCGCCTTAACCCCTCCCTGCCTCCAACCCTAGTTTTAGTTCCTGGAGGCGCTGTGGGTACCCCTCCTCTATGGACTAGAATACACTCACACAGAAACCATTCATAAATGTAATACAATGGCCCTCCAAAGATACTGCCTGCGATTGCAATCGCTCTCACAAGTATGTTCCATTGCACACCTATGGGGAAACCTTTGTGTGTGAGAGAGGGACTCCTAGCATTTGTGGGACTGATAGCCCTGGATAGCTGAGTCTTCTATTCCCGCACACACACATAAACACACACACACAGTAGGAATACCACAGGCAGTGGCAGGGCAAGTTTATCCCATCCTCCCATACTCCTAGTTTGGAGGAACCAGCAGTTCCTCTAGTAGGGTGTTTCTAGTACTGAATTACAGTGCGACCATGGGCAACTCACAACGTTTCTGTGCCTCAGTTTCCTATTTGCAAATCAGAGCTGACACTTGACCTTTATAAAGCGCTTGGAGAGCTACATATGGAGAGTAGTAAGCACCATGGTTATTAATTCTTCATGCTCATTCAGTCTGTGGCTTCTCTCGTAACTGTCCCTTAGCATCAGCAAGAGTGACTTCTCTCCAATGGGCTGAGAACACTCATTTTATCTTTTCAGTGGACGATCCTCATGCACCTGATCTGGATTCGAACCTGCCAGGGAAGTGGAATGCTCCTTCTATACAAGGAGAGAGGCTCTCTGTGCCATTGCAGGATAATTCTGAATTTTTGCAGGGCGATGAACTGGATAGTCCATCTCAAACGGCAAGGATTCTATGCCTACCCCAAGATCAGTCCTCAAGCCATCACGCACCCCAGTAAACCTAGTGATTAACTCCTCCAGAGGTGAGACAAACACGGGCCTCCCGACAGTCCTCCATCCTGGCCACACATGGAACCCAAATTCAATTCCCCGTTTCTCTGCTGCGGCATGAACTGGCCGCTGCGCTGCTGAAAAGCAGTCATACTGCAGGCAGATTAAGGAGCGAAGAGGGCACGCTCTGGCTGTTCTCTGTCAGAAGGAACGCATCCACTGCGTGGGGGTCACAAGAAAACGGTTGGGAAAAGATGGGGAACCGTTGAGAGAGAGGAGAGACACCAGCCTTTGCTGCTAAGAAGCGCAAGAGGCTAATTTTTTAAAAGCACCGTTCTGAATATGTTTTTCTCCAGTTAGTCTGCAATATGGTCCTTCATCCTGAAAGTCCACTCCTGCTACCTGTGCCCATCTACCCTGGGAACATTAGAAGACACATACATTAGAGGACACATCTCACACATACATCACCTTCCTTCTACATTTAAAGACTCCCCACTTACCTGGGACAAGGCCAGTCGGTTCCACCGCTACGAAAACGTAGCTCTGGAGCAACAGGTGGGGCAAGGTCTGCAGCAGGGCTTCCAAGAGCCGCAGAACTGACAGGTCCCCCAGCTGCATGAGGAGATCTCCAGCAATGGAGCTTCCTCCAGCCTTCGCAGCTGTCCACAGAGTGTCCCAATGCCTGAAGGAGTACAAACCACAATCAGGGCTCTTCGAGGCAAAGGACCTGTGCCTCATTCTGATCCTACTTCCATCAACTTGACAGCGTTACTCTACTGCTTTCAGCAGTTACTTCTGATGTACACAGGTGTGATCTAGAGCAGTGGTTCTCAACCAGGGGTCCGGGGCCCACTGCAGGGCTGTGAGCAGGTTTCAGGGGGACTGCCAAGCAGGGCTGACATTAGACCTGCTGGGGCCCAGGCAGAAAGCCAAAGTTCCACCACCTGGGGCTGAAACCCGGGGCTCCAAGTCCCACCACCTAGGGCTGAAATCAAAGCCTGAGCAACTTAGCTTCGCAGGACCCCCTGTGGCATGGGGCACCAGGCAATTGCCCTGCTTGTTACCTCCTAACGCTGGCCCTGGCTTCTGTATGCAGAAAAACAGTTGCTGTGGTACGGCCGGGCCGTGGAGTTTTTATAGCATGTTGGGAGGGCCTCAGAAAGAAAAAGGCTGAGAACCCCTGATCTAGAGGAGAATCAGGCCCTTTGGACCCTGTGCAGTCATTTCCCCTTGTGTAAAGTGATAACATCCTGATCCAGGGGCATTTTACACCCAGCGTCAATGACTACAAATGGCTTGAAGTAGTGGAAAATCAGGACTCTTGGCTTCATGCTTCCCTGTAAAGCACTTAGCACGTTGCTGGTGCTAGACCCGGGATCGGCAACCTTTGGCACGCAGCCCATCATGGGAAATCCGCTGGCGGGCTGGGATGGTTTGTTTACCTGCAGCGTCCACAGGTTCGGCCGATTGCAGCTCCCGCTGGCCGCAATTCGCCATTCCAGGCCAATGGGGGCTGCGGGAAGTGGCGGCCAGCACATCCCTCGGCCCACACCACTTACTGCAGCCCCCATTGGCCGGGAACAGCGAACCGTGGCCAGTGGGAGCTGCGATCGGCCAAACCTGCGGACGCTGCAGGTAAACAAACCATCCCAGTCCGCCAGCGGATTTCCCTTACGGGCCGCATGCCAAAGGCTGCCCATCCCTTTGCTAGACAAATAATTCTGAGCAGAAATTGTAGATGATAAAGTTATTAAATACACACACACACTAATTATACACACACCCTTGAGAGTTCCCTTCCAGTCGCTCTGAGTGCATTACAGTGCATTACAGGTGCTCCTCCACCTCCAGAGCCACTATTTGATCCGGTTCAATACATGAACTTTAGCTAATCTGTTAACATTGACACAATTTTAATCAATGACTTGTTACTGATACCCACCAATGTAATTTATGTCACAACTTGTAATCTTTTAGAGGTGTTTACTTAAGGTAAATACTGGGGTTTTGCAATAAACCCTATGCACACAGTAAATATAGCCATCTGGCAGACCGGTCCTTAGCCAGAGAATATTTAGTTTTATACTTCAGGCCTGTATAGACATTCATAACAGAGACACTGGATTTAATGAACTAGGGAGGTAAAATGTTAACTGGTTAACTGGTAAGCAGTAGTCTTACTGGGTAACCGGCTTTAACTGTTAACCCCGTGCCGGTGGCTGCAGCGACCCCATGTTGCCCATCTGGCCAGAGCAGCCATGCCTGCCGGATCGGCCCCAGCCGCTTAATCAGTTAACCATTTAAATGAAATATTTTTAATCGTTTAAACGGTTAAATTTTTCAACAGTATTTACATCCCTAGAATGAACATGAGTGTTGAGAAACCAATAACCCCTTCAGTGCCATTATGAAAGGACAGTGCAAAAATTGACAAGTCCAAAGTTTAGCCTTCTTCCTCCAACACCCATCTGTTTGCAAAGGTTTATACAATGGGTGTCTCCCCGCCATGCAACTAGAGTCCTAATCCCTCAGCACAAGGACCAGTCAGCTCTACAACTGTGTTGCACCAAGGCCCTGTCTACACACAGAAATTTTACTAGTTCAACTAAAGGTCAGCTGTTAAATCAATGCAATTACAATGGTGGAGCGCTGTGCGTGCACCAAGTTGTTTTCATGTGGCTCTATTTGAATGATTAACAGTGTCCCCAAATTATGGCATCTCAAAGGCTTTTGCATGGTTTGTGACCATGGTTAGGTCTCACCTACATTACAAAACGGAATACTTTTGTAACCAGTTCCCTAGACTAAGTAGTTGTAATACAGATGTGGTTTGGTCATTTAGTTCATTCTTCTCGCAGTGTGGAGCACCATCCCCTGCAATTTATTCTCCAATACTTTGTCCAATCTAGCTGTAAAAGAGCTCCAACAGGTGGTGCTTTCACCACCTTATTTCACACCCTCCTAGATCTCATTTGTCAGGTAGTGCTCTAGTTCAACCACAAGTTATTGGGCTAGACCAGGGGATCTCAAACTGCGGGTCGGAGCCCTCAGGGGGTCGCGAGGTTATTACATGGGGGGTCGCGAGGTTATTACATGGGGGGTCGCGAGCTCCACCTCAAACCCCGCTTTGCCTCCAGCATTTATAATGAGTTAAATATATAAAAAAGTGTTTGTAATTTATAAGCGGGGGGGGGGGGAGTCACACTCAGAGGCTTGCTATGTGAAAGGGGTCACCAGTAAAAAAGTTTGAGAGCCTCTGGGCTAGACGCTGGAATCGCTGGGTGAGATTCCATGGCCTGCGTTATGCAGGAGGTCAGACTAGATGATAAGCCCATCCTGGCCTGAAAAGAAATCTGTGACAGTTTCTCCCCAATCATCTGCTAACATTATTAAATGTAACTGCATACGCTCAAGGGCAGAGATATGGAGACAGCTTCCAGTTTCAAACTTCTGAGGGTGACTAATTGCTTTAAGAAAAGCGCAATGTGTCCTTTGAGATATCCGTTTACAATAGCACTATTATACACTTTATAGAAGCTTCACAAACCGACAGAGGAAACATTATTGAATTAAAAAAAAACCTACACACATTATTGGCATTAATCACAAGTTACATATAAAGGGCAAACAAATTTTGTGAGCATTAATCGAGCATCTTCCACTCCCCTTCCCCACCTCCCAATTTAATCTGGACAAAATCTGAAGGATTTTTAGGGTCTTCAATTAAAATAAGAACAAAAACAAAGCAAAAAAACCTAGACAAATAAGCCTTCCTTTCAACAACAGGAATAATGGACAGTCCCTAGGACTTTTTTCCACTACTTGGGAAAAGAGAAGCATTCTCAACTAGTATCATCATATTGGACCACTCAAGTTGAATAACAGCATTAAGGGTGTGATGTCTTTACATGTCACCAACCTGCCAGAACATGTCAGCTTTCCCATCATCTTACTCTCAGGTCCCATCTTCCTCCATACAGTAGAACCCCTATTTGATTATTCCCTATTTTATGGGGGATTGACTTCTTCAAACTGAACATCTCAAGATTCCAGGAGGTGTGGTGCATAGGTTAATTCTTTAATCGCTCAATGATAGTTTATATAACGAATGGTAACAACTGGATACAGTGTGCTTGATTTTTCTTTGAGGGAGAGAACTGCATCTCATCTTTGCCACCAAATATCTTAGTCTTTTCAAACCTGGGAAATGTGGTCTAGATGAAATTATTATAAGATGGGTGCACAACTGGTTGAAAGATTGTACTCAAAGAGTAGTTATCCATGGTTTGCTGTCAAACCAGGACGGCATATCTAGTAAGGTTCTGCAGGTGTCAGTCCTGGGTCCAGTACTATTCAATATTTTCATTAATGACTTGGATAATGGAATGGAGAATGTGCTTATAAAATATGCAGATGACACCAAGCTGGGAGGGGCTGTAAATACTGTGGAAGACAGGATTAGAATTTAAAAAGAACTTGGTCTGAATTCAACAAGATGAAATCCAACAAAGACAAGTGCAAAGTACTTCACTGAGGAAGGAAAAATCAAAAGCACAACTATAAAATGGGTAGAGCCCTGTAGGGATACAAAATTTATATCTGCAGATGCAAATATCCACTGATATAAAGTGGCAAAAAAGGAGTGCATCAACGGAAGGGTAGCAAGACACAGGAGGAATACTTAAGTGGATCACAAATTGAGTGAGAGTCAACATGATGAGGTAACTGTCCCTCTCTACTCAGCACTGGTAAGACAGCTGGAATACTGTGTCCACTTCTGGGAATCACACTTAAGGAAAGATGTGGACAAATTGGAGGGAGTCCAGGGGAGAGCAACAAAAAGCTCAAAGGATTAGAAAACTTGACCTCTGAGGAAAAGTTAAGGTAACTGGACATGTTTAGTCTTTTGGAAAGAAGACTGACGGGGGGAACCTGATAATCTTCAAATATGTAAAGGGCTGTTATAAAGAGGATGGTGATCAACTGTTTTCTAGGTCCACTTAGATAAGACAAAAAGTAATAGGCTCTATTTTCAGTAAGGGAGATTTAAGTTAGCTAGGGGGAGGGATAGCTCAGTGGTTTGAGCATTGGCCTGCTAAACCCAGAGTTGTGAGTTCAATCCTTAAGGGGGCCGCTTAGGGATGTGGGGCAAAATCAGTACTTGGTCCTGCTAGTAAAGACAGGGGTCTGGACTCAATGACCTTTCAAGGTCCCTTTCAATTCTAGGAGATGGGATATTTAATTTATTTTATTTATATTAGGAAAACTTTCTATTAGTTAGTAGATAAGATCTGGAATAGACTTGCAAGGGAGGTTATGGAATCCCTGCCACTAGAAGTTTCTTAAGAAGAAGTTGGACAAACACCTGTCAGAGACAATCTAGGTCTACTTGGTCCTGCCTCAATGCAGGGGTCTGGACTTGATAGCTTCCTGAGGTCTCTTTCAGCCTGACAGTTCTATAATTCTATGTTGGTTGAAGGATTAGAGTCACACATAGTGGTAGAAAGATGGTTCAGACAACCAGTCATTTGTGAGACCAATGCCCATAAAATCAGGGTTCTACTGTAATTAGAAACCAGGCTAGCAACTTTCTAGAAGACAGTGTCTACACACAGTTCTGTGGTTTGAAGTCTCAGTGTACCATAGGAAAATCCTGATCCTACACTGCAGAACGAGACACCTAGCACAGGGGTCGGCAACGTTCGGCACACGGCTCGCCAGGGTAAGCACCCTGGCGGGCCGGGCCAGTTTTATTTACCCGCTGACGCGGCAGGTTCGGCCGATCGCGGCCCCCACTGGCCGCGGTTCGCCGTCCCGGGCCAATGGGGGCGGCGAGCAGCGGCGCGGGCGAGCGATGTGCTGGCTGCAGCTTCTCGCCGCCCCCATTGGCCCGGGACGGCGAACCGCGGCCAGTGGGGGCCGCGATCGGCCGAACCTGCCGCGTCAGCGGGTAAATAAAACTGGCCCGGCCCGCCAGGGTGCTTACCCTGGCGAGCCGTGTGCCGAACGTTGCCGACCCCTGACCTAGCACAACTCCAATGGTTCTCCTTGCAACATAACACACACAGGCACGCACACACTTTCCATGCAAAGTACATATATTTGTCCTCAGAAGTTTAGACCTCAAGCCTCCTAGTGCTTCAAAAGCTCTGAGTTGTTTTCTCACCGCTTCCAAATCCCCAGCTGCAGCACGTGCACAATCACCAGACAGCAGCAGCCTCTGTGCCCATCTGCCCGGAACCAAGAGAAGCTGAGGAGCTGAACTATATAGTCAGGTAGAAGCAAGGCAATGGTCAACCAGCACCAGAGATATCTGCCAGAGAGAAGATAATGGACGATGGTGCAGACCCCTGAAAAAGGGAAAAGAAACAATATGATAGATTACCTCTCCCACCTGGGCTCTAACAGTGTACCAGCCTTTGTGGCCCAAATCACATTTGCCCACAAGCATCATCACTCTTTCTCCCATGTCACTTCTTAGGCCTGGGGCAAAGCTCCCCATAAAGATCCATAGAGGCACTACATTCAACTCCTTCAAACTCACCTCTCCCACAATAGCTACACAATGCTCAGCAACGGCTATTTATCTCCTGTGCTGTGACCTCTGTTTGTTACACTGAGCATAAGATCTCACTGTTACCTTGTGCTCCCTTAGTCTGTATCTTTTGCATCCATTTAGTGCAGGGATCGGCTACCTTTGGCACGCGGCCCATCAGGGAAATCCGCTGGCGGGCCGGGCGGTTTGTTTACCTGCAGTGTCCGCAGGTTTGGCCGATCGCAGCTCCCACTGGCTGCGGTTCGCAGTTCCAGGCCAATGGGGGCTGCAGGAAGCAGCGTGGGCCGAGAGATGTGCTGGCCGCCGCTTCCCACAGATCCCATTGGCTGGGGACGGTGAACCGCAGCCAGTGGGAGCTGCGATTGGCCAAGCCTGCGGATGCTGCAGGTAAACAAACCGTCCCATCTTGCCAGTGGATTTCCCTGACAGGCCGCGTGCCAAAGGTTGCCAATCCCTGGTCTACAGTCTTATATTTAGATTGCGAATTCTCTGGGTGACCGTCTTTTTCGTTGTCTTGCTTGCACAGCACAGGGGCCCTGATCCATAGATGTGGCCTCTAGATGCTACCACCATACAAATTAATAATAAAAATAAGTTCTCTGCTCTTAAAGGAAAAGAGGTTCAGATTAGGTTTTCAGTTTGGGCTCAACTCTATACAGAGAGAGGTTTTTTCCTTCCTTAACACTTTTGTAATCTTATTTCTAAGTGTTGGTTAATGTGTAACATAACTATGCATGTTAGCAAAGGATAATTTGTAAAAAAGATGAAGTTATGTGTGCATCCAGCCTAGCGGTTCTCAACCTATTTAACACTGTGGGCCACATCCAATACTACCTCTATGGTCCTGAGGATGTCACATAGGCCGCAGCTGTGTACTGACTGGGCTGCAAGTTGAGAACCACTGATCCAGCGCCTGGCACAATGGGGTTCTGCTCCATGACTGGGCCTCCTAGGCACTATGGCATTACAAATCACAAACAGATACTCTCTCCTCAATTTAACCAAAGCCTTTTAAACACATAGGGACTTGTTTTCTGGAGGGTGTGTGTAAAACAATGAGTAAAATGATAAATAACCCAGAGCGCTCATAGTAGACTGCACAGTGCTTCACCCAGGGGGTCAGCCTTATTATCCCCGAATTAAGGGAGCAGGAGAGTGGAGTGACCTGTCTCAGGTTTAGCAGACCAGTGGTAGAGGCAGGAACCCAATCCAGGTCTCCTGAGTCCCAGTCTAGCGTTTTATTCACATAGGCCACACTGTTCCCTCAAAGAAGTAGCAATCCTTTCTGTCTGCCCTTTCGTTGTTGTCATCTGCTGTCAGGGATGGATCTAGAATAGCTCAGTGGGACTCCCAGGAACGGCTCAGGCCAATCCAGATCCGAACTTCCCAAACTCTGGGCTTGCTCAGGTCCAGGATTCTGGCATAGGACAGTCACTGAAAATAAGGGAGAGCTGGGCCTGGGACCCTCCCTAGCTAGCAGCTCTGAGCCAGGGGCATCAGCCTGCCCAGGGTGAAGCTTCTCCCACGCACCTGCCTGCTCTGGTAGGGACCCGGTAGGGTTGCAGATTCAGGTTGGATGCATTCCTGGAGGTTTACTGATTTCATCCCATGCCATAACCTTTCATTAAAGAATCATCTTTAATTCCTGGAGATACAAGGACCATCCTGGAGGGCTGGCAACCCTTGCAGCAGCAGCTCCCCCCCCCCCCCCCCCGGGGCAGCCTGCAGAGGAAAGGGGAAGGCAGCAGGATTCGCGGAAGAGCCCAGCACGCAAAGGGTTAAAGATTTTAAAAACGACTCGCGCGCTCAACCAGCAGCGCTCCCCTCCTTGGTGCGCTGCAAGGAAACGGCCGGAGCCGGGCCCGATCCTGCACCGGTGCCAGGGGCTCAACCCTGCACGCTCTCCCCCGGCCCCTCCGTGCAAACCAGCCCTGCCATGTGCATGCTCCACGTGCAGTCGTGGGGGGGGCGGGGGGGACAGCACAGTTGCTCCGCAGGTCACAGCGGCTGCTCGCAGGAACGGGGCTGGGGGAGGTGGGGTGCAGCTTGGTCGGGTGCCCGGTGAGTGTGTGTAGTTCCGCTGGCGAGTTGCATGCAGAAGGGGTGCAGCGGCGCAGTTACCGGGGTGCCCACTGCGGGGCGGCGGAAGCAGCTCGGGTGGGGGCGCAGCTCCGGTGTGTAGCTCCATTGATTAGTTGCAGGCAGACGGGTGCCGCGCGCGAGGGACATGCAAGTATGTTGGGGATGCGCAGCCCCCCCGGTTAGTTGCAGGGACGGGGGTGCAGGCAGCGCGGTTACACGGGGGCATTGCATTGGCGGCCGGGGGCGAGGGGGTATGCGTGCAGCCCCGCTAGTTAGCTGCAGGTCCCGCCGGGCCGGGAGACTCACGCGCGCTCTGTTCCGCCGCCAGCAGCAGGAGCGAGAGTCCCGCGAAGGCTGCGCGCATCCTCCTCCTTCGCCCGGGGCGGCCCGAGCCCGGCGGCGCCCAGCTCCGGTGCAAGGACTCCGGAGCAGCCCGGCTCCCCTTCAAGGACCAGCCGGCGCCCGCCCAGGGCTTTGCCTCCCGCCTTTGCAATGCCAGGGAATTCTTGGGGGGTCGGTTAGGCGGGGGGCAGCAGATGCATTTGCAGGGACTGGCACTGGTTCCCTGCCAACTTTCTAATGGCACAAACCCCAACAACTTTGTTTTTGCCCCGCCTCCTTCCCGAGACCCCGCCCCTTCTCCAAGGCCCCGCCCCTGCTCACTCCATCCCCCCTCCCTCAGTCGCTTGATCTCACTCACCCTCACTCACTTTCACTGGGTTGGGACAGGGGATTGGGATGTAGGCTCCGGACTGGGGATGAATTCAAAGCAAAAAGGTTTCTCTCACCATATGCTTACAGCAGTCTGGTTGGATTCCTTCAGCCACGACCACTCCCCCAGTTCAATAATGCTTCCTTTGTCTTTCAAACATTATTGAGGCCGTAAGTAGAGATGAGGGAAAAGAGGTGATTTTGAGCCCCGTTCCTCATTTTTATATCTTTTCATCCTCTTTGAGAATTATCTCCAGCTGGAGTTCTGGTGACATCCAGTCTGTTTACATGGGAGGTAAATTTGTCCTTTACACCCTTCCGCTTGCCAAAGAATGGCCGCTTAACCAGGTGATAGTCCATTTGATTTTGTTGACACATACAGTTTGCCTTGACAATAATGATCAGCAAATTATGAGTTTTCAAATGATACTTCACAAGGCATGCTTTGTACAAGATTTTTTATAGTTTTGTAAAAAGGATGAACATGAGGGTACAGACTGTCATATAGGCCCATAAGCCTAACGTCAGTACCAGACACATTGGTTGAAACTATAGTAAAGAACAGAATTATCAGACACATGGATGACCATAATTTGTTGGGGAAGAGTCAGCACGATTTTTGTAAATGGAAATCATGCCTCACCAATCTATCAGGATTCTTTGAGGGGTCAACAAACATGTGGACAAAGGTGATCCAGTGGATATAGCATATTTGGACTTCAAAAAGCCTTTGGCAAGGTCCCACACCGAAGGCTCTTAAGCAAAGTAAGCAGTCCATGGAGCTTCGGGGACCTGAAGCATTCCTCTCACAATATATGTGAAATTCAGCTTTTCTCATTTTTTGGCCTTGAGAATCCATAAAGATTTTTCCTGTGCTCATGCACTGAACTGTCCGTGAATTACTGAGACAATAACACACTGTTTTATGTGTGCTTGCAGGTCCCTCAACCTCAACTGGCCATTGTACTTCGGCAGCTCGGGCACACGCCAGCAGAACCCTGCGTCTTCATTTCATCCTGGATCGGTCGAAGAGGAAGGACTTCCGTGATGAAATTATGGTTGACAATCTGGACAGGGCCAACAAGCAGGTGCAATATCAAAGAGGGAAGGATTCACGGCAAGTTGAAAGAACAGGCAGGCTGCAGAGCTTGAGGACAAAATAGCACTGCGGGAGCTGACACTTGCATCTTGGTTCCTGAAACAGGAATGTGAGTTGAGTGAGGAAGACAGAGCGCAGTGGAAAGTCCGGTTTGAGAGGCTGCTTTCACTAATGGCCACTAGAGTGCAGGATCCTGCATTGCCCACTCCACAGTCTGAGTCCCCTCCATGGTACCATGCGCTGCAGACCAGGAACACTTTGGATAATTCCATGGTTGGTGTGTGGCCCATGCAACCAGGACTTAACAGTAGCTGGACAGGGCAAATCTCCCCCACTGCAGTCCTCCACCCCCATCCAGACCCTATTCCCCCAGCACACATCCACCCCTATGCTTGACCCCCTCCTCCCTGCAGACTCCACCCTCCAAACAGTGGCACCCAGTGCATGCTAAACGCACATGAACGAGAAAGCAGAACATGCCAGAGGACTCGCAAACTTAGGGGATTGTTTTGATGGCACTGGTTTCACTGTTTACACCAGGCAATGTTTGGTTTATGCATTTTGTTTTATTACTGGTTTTAGTGTTGGTTTAACATATAAACTGTACACCAGCTGCCATTAGAACACCAAAACAGCACCTCTCTCTCTCTATAATACATCCGTATTCACAAATAAAGGCTTTTATTTAATTAAGAAAATGTATTGCCATTATTACATCACATTATACAATGTGTATTTCGAATAATAAAGATAAACACATGGTAAGGCACAATAGGGAAATTATATCCAAACACAATCTCTCAATACGTCTATGTACAAGAATCCATAAAGTAAATGCACAGCCCCCCCCCCATAAACTGTCATCTCATGCATAAGAAAAATTCTGCATACGGTTTCATAAGCCAAGGCAAAAGAGATATGCGGGGTCCTCTAGGATAATGGGGACAATAGCTCCATTTATGGCAATAGAATAGTGTCCCTGGTTGTCCATGAATGTAGACTTCTGATGGTAGGAGAACCCTGGCATCATGAACTTTTCCAGCACAGCCCATGTTGGTGTCCATAAATTGGCATCTGTGGTCCATGGGGACTTGCATAATACTGTAGTATGTTGTGGTTTATGTACTCATGTGCTCCTTGAGGAGGGCAAACGATGGGCACATGAGTCCCATCAGTAGCCCTGGCACAATTTGGAAACCCCATTTTCTTAAAACCAGCAGTTACTTCAGGGATATTATGTATTCCTCCCACCTGTGGGTAAATCACACGTCTGATTGCCTCCACAGCCTCCGCCACTACTTTACCCACAATTGACTTTCCAACCCCAAACTATTTAGCAGTGAACTCTTAGCAGTCTGGGGTAGCCAGCTTCCAGTTGGTTATAACAATCTGCTCACAAAACTCCAGGAATATAGCTTTCTTCATGCAAACGTTCTGGACTCTGCTGGTCATCCCAGATCCGCATGACAATGTGATCCCACCAGTCTGTGCTTGTAGCACTGCTCCAGAAGTGCCAGTCCATGAAGGGGGCATCAGCGGCTATGCCGAGTGTCATGAAACGCATCATCCAGTTTGAGTCTGCCATGTCTGTATCGTCCCCCACCTGCTCCATCAGGTGCCTTTGGTGGGCCAGAAAACATTGGCGAAATGTCCACCAGCATCTCAGGGAAGCTCTGCTCATTTCCTGAAACAGAAGTGAAAGCACAAGCAAGAGGAGCTCTTGAAATGGTGACTCCTCCATGTTGCTGGCTACAGTTGCTGGGAGCATGCAAACTAAAACGATGGCTCGGCAGGATGTGTTGGCAGGCTGCGATAAATTCCTGTAACAAGCAGGATGGACAGGCAAGTTTTCCCCGGCACCATGAACAAAAGTCTAGAGCGGACACATTTCGGGAGCGTGCTAGGAACTTGATATGGTTGGTTGGACTCGGGACTGTGTACTCCAGTGTGGATGTTGGAGCCCCAGTGTGGGGCCCGGTTTCAAAAATTCTTAACCTAGGGTCACCAATCAGTGCAGATGCTCAAGCCCGGGGCTTTCAAACCCAGGATCCTCAGACTCGAGTCCCACTACCCTTGGGTTCACACTGAAGTGTAGATGTACCCTTATGCCTATGGCCCCAACCTCAAATATGCACATATGGCTGTGCGTAATCCCATTAGAAATGATGAGGGTACTCATGTGCAGAAAGTTAATCGCACAAGTCTTTGCAGGACTGGGTCCTAAGTCAGCACTTGGCCCCAAAACAGGTAACAACCTCCAAGTGGTCTCATATGTTGCATCTGCTTAAAGCTGGCACTACCCCCGACAACAAAACCACTATCCCCCACCAACATGGACTCATGCCCAGATCACACTGAGCAAAGCAACAACTAACATATGTGTCACGGTTATGGTTCTGGCAGCTCCTTGAGAAGCTCATCGAGAGAGGTCCTTTTTGTCAGGAACTTGGTCTTGCTAATCATTGCTTTGTCTCACTCCACTCAGGAAGAGCACACAAGGGGGGAAAACCAAATAAGTCCGTCAGATTTTGCTGTTATCACTTCTCCCTTCTGGTGCGGAAATGACGTGAGCGTCCCCTGACTGAAGCCATTTTAAAGGGGGAATGTCAGGTCATTTCCACCACAGCTAGAACCATCACGTGAGTATTAAATGTGCAAATGCAGAATGTTTCTCTGTATATATATAGTGGCTGGAGTTCAGGAAGTGGCGCGGGTTGAGGGATGTGCTGGCCACTGCTTCCCGCCGCCCCCATTGGCCTGGAGCGGCGAACCACGGCCAGTGGGAGCCGCAATCGGCCGAACCTGCGTACGTGGCAGGTAAACAAACTGGCCCGGCTCACCAGGGTACTTACCCTGGCGAGCCACGTGCCAAAGGTTGCCGATCCCTGGACTAGTGTGAAGCTTCAGCTGGTGCAGAAAGCTGCCGCCCATGGGTTTTTACACTGGTGTGGCTATGCCTATGTATCTGTACCTGGCTAAACTGGGACATGCACTGGTAACCCACACTGGTGCATGTCACAGACTACACTAGGTCAGCCATGTCTGTGTAGCTATGCAGGGCAAAGCCCCTAGATAGAGACAAGGCCTTACTATGAGCCTGAAGCTCCTTCGTGTTCCCTGAGCATGCTAAGTGTACTCTGGATTGCTACTGGTTAATCCCTTTGGTTTAGGGCCTAGGGAGCAGGGTTGGCCTTGCTCCTGTCTAACCAACTTTAATCCTACTACCTTGTTACCATCCCTCCTTTGGTTTAGTTCCTAACAGAAGTAGCTGTCTTGGAGAGGCAGATGCATTACTTTTAGGGACTTTCATTTTTGCTTGGATGTAAAATCCTTCTCTCGCCTGTTTGGTCTTTTATTAACTTTATTATCAGTTGATTTAATCACTTTGTTTGGTCTTTTATTAACTTTATTATCAGTTGATTTAATCACTTTGTTTGTTTGGTCTTTTATTAACTTTATTATCAGTTGATTTAAAATCACTTTGTTTACTCCTGTGCTGAGGTATTTTGGTTTGGGTACCCCAGGCTGATCCATCACACTTTGATCTGGGATGCCCTCATCCTTAGGTCCTTGCTGTCCCTCCTCCCACCCTGGAATCTGTCCATTGTGGGAGGAGGGACAGCAAGGAAACTTATGGGAAAGAGAGGGGGAGGGGGAAGAGTCTGAACCTTTTGATGTTTGCTCACCACTAATTTATGACTTAGATTCGACATATCTGGCTTAGCGCCGTGGTTCTCAGCCTTTCCCACACTGCAACCCCCTATTCCTATTGGTCTGTGGTGCTGATACAGCCGCCACACTGTGGTGCCTGAGCACCCCACCATTTTCAATATATTTATGCTCACAACTCCCGGGTGAGAAAGGGGGTGCTCTTATCCCCATTTCACAGCTGGAGCTAAGGCCCAGAGGCCCAGATTCCCAAAGGTATTTAGGGTCCTAACTTTCAGTGATTGGAGCCAAAGAGACTAAGACCATATCTACACTATGAGGACTGTAGTGGCATAGCTACAGCACTGTAGTTATGCTGGCATCACTCCATAATGTAGATGCTTCCTGCAGTGATGGAAGATTTTCCTGTTGCTGTAGGAGCACTATCTCCCCGAGTGATGGTAGCTAGGTAAACGGAAGCATTTTTCCACCAACCTAGCTGTGTCTACACTGGGGGTTAGATCAACATATCTACAGCGATGGGGGGGATGAAAAATCCACCCCTCTGAACGCCATAGCTGTGCTGACCTGACTTTTAAGGTGTTTATTGGGCCTAAGTGACTTGCCCAAGGTCACACAGGAAGTCAGAGCAGGGACTTACTTGAACCTGGGTCTCACAAGTCCCCTGTGAGTGCCTTAACCACTGGACCCTCCTTCCTTTCTGGGCATTGGATCACCCCCATCTCCTTAGTCCTCCCTCCAATCTAGCTAGGATCTAGCTGAGACCCTGCTCCCACTTAGCAGTATGGGAAGGGCAGGGCAGCTGCAACCCCTGTCACCTCTTTGCAAGCCTCCAGAGGGTTCTGACTCCCAGGTTGTGAACCGCTGTCTTAGAAGAGCATGGCACGGTACGTACTGGGCGCATCTCTATATAATGATCATTTATTAAGGGAACAATGAAAAAACAGGCTTTGACCCTGCTGCACCATGGAAGCACAGAATCATCAGCATTGCTTGGGATTGCTCCTCTGCTTTTCTTTGCTTCCCACATCAGCAGGGGCTCTACATTTTCTCTTTTCGATCATCATCATCATCATTGAGACAGCAGTTTCCCATCCCGTGATGGCATCGGCCAACATACGTTTCGATGTGGTGGCACAGGGTATGTCGGCACACGCCATTCAGCCTCCTGCATCGTCCCGCGCCTGTGAAGGGAAACAAGTGTGTCAGAATTCTCATCTCATCGATACTAGTGCCCAGTCCCAGGAGGCCAAACATGGTATTGAGAATTTGGAAACTAGCTAATCCCTGGCTGGCCACAAGGACACTCCAGTGGACAAGAAGGAGGATTGGTGGGAGGCAGGACAAGTTCAGGATTCTTAATATACCTGATATATTCTGATATATACCTGCCTCTGGAGATTTCCATTACTTGCATCTGAAGAAGTGAGGTTCTTACCCACGAAAGCTTATGCTCCCAGTACTTCTGTTAGTCTCAAAGGTGCCACAGGACCCTCTGTTGCTTTTTACAGATTCAGACTAACACGGCTACCCCTCTGATACTTAATATACTATATGAGACTTCGTCTTGACAGATCAAGAGGAACTGATCACAGAACTAAAAATTAATGGTAATTCAGGTACAAGTGAGCATGAGTAGATCACATTTATGGTGTACAAACCAAACAAAGTCGAGACCAGTGATATATACACTTGGTGCTTTGAAAGTGCCCGTTTCACAAAGCTGAACACAATTATGAGCCAAATCAGCTGGGAGGAAGAATTTAATCAGAAAAATGTGAATGATAATTGGGAATTGTTTCAGAACATTTCACTTGGCTCCCCAAAAGCCATAATCCCACAATCAAGGAAGGCCATATTAGTTAAAAAGACAATCTAGTTTAGAGGGAAAATGAAGGGAGCTTTGTATATATATATAACAAATGGAAGAAAGGGGAAATAGATAGTTATGAATATAAATCAGAAATTAGGAACTGTAGAAAATGGAGAAGGGAAGCAAAGGGACACAAGGAGAAATCTATGGCCAGCAGAGTTAAGAGCAATAAGAAGGAGTTTTTTTAAAATATATTAGGAACAAAAATAATCCTAACAATGGTATTGTCCATTACTCGATGGAAATAGTAGAAATATCAGTAATCATATAGAAAAGATAGACATGTTCAATAAATATTTCTGTTCTGTATTTGGGAAAAAAACCTCATGATATAATCATATCAAATGATTACACTCTTTCCATTCCATGGTATCTCAGGAGGATGTTAAACAGCAGCCACTAAAGTAGCTTTTTAAATCAGCAGGTCCAGATAACTTGCATCCAAGAGTTTTAAAAGATCTGCCTGAGAAGTTCACTGGAACATTAATGTTGATTTCCAATCAGTCTTGGAACAGTGGGTAAGTTCAAGAAGACTGGAAGAAAGCTAATGTGCCAATATTTTAAAAGTGTAAACAGGACAACTCGGATAATTATAGGTCTGTCAGTCTGATATTGATCCCAGGCAAGATAAATGGAACAGTTGATACAGGATTCGATTAATAAAGAATTAAAGGAGGGTAATATGGTTAATGCCAATCAACATGGGTTTATGGAATATGGATCCTGTCTAACTAATTTGATATATTTTTTTATGAGATTACAAATTTGGTTAATAAAGTTAATAGTGTTGATGTAATATACTTAGACCTCTGTAAGGCATTTGACGAGGTTCTGCATGACAAACTAGAAAGATATAAAATTAACACGGCACACATTACATGGATTAAAAGCTGGCTAACTGATAGGTCTCAAAATGTAATTGTAAATGCGGATTCATCATCAAACAGGCGTGTTTCTAGTGGTGTCATGCAGGGATCGGTTCTTGGCCCTATGCAATTTAACATTTTTTATTAATGGCCTGGAAGAAAACATAAAATCATCACTAATGAAGTTTGCAGATGACACAAAAATTGGGAGTGGTAAATAATGAAGAGGACAGGTCACTGATACAAAACAATCTGGATTGCTTAGTAAGCTGGGCTCAAGCAAACAATCTGCATTTTAACATGGCAAAATATAAATGTGTACATAAATGTGTACAACAAAGAATGTAGGCTGTACTTACACGATGGGGGACTCTATCCTGGGAAGCAGTGACTCTGAAAAAGATTTGGGGGTTGAGGTGGATAATCAGCTGAAAATGAGCTCCCAGTGTGATGCTCTGACCAACAGGGTTAATAAAGTCCTTGGATGCATAAACAGAGAAATCTCGAGTAGGAGTAGAGAGGTTATTTTATGTCTGTTTTTGGCACCGGTGTGACCGCTGCTGGAATACTGTGTCCAGTTCTGGTGTCCACCGTTCAAGAAGGATGTTGATAGATTGGAGAGGGTTCAGAGAAGAGCTATGAGAATGATTAAAGGTTTAGAAAACATATCATGATAGACTCAAAGAGCTCAATCTGTTTACCTTAACGAAGAGAAGGTTAAGGGGTAACTTGATCACAGACTATAACAGGGGTGACCAAACTTACTGGCCCTCCGAGCCGCATAGGACAATCTTCAGAAGTTTGAAGAGCCAGAGTGCACCTGTCAGGAGCCGGGGCTCAAGGCTTCAGCCCCACTCCTGCTGAAGCTCCAAGCCCTGGCAGGTATACCCTACAGCACTGAAGCCCTGAGACCCTCCTCCTCACTGGGCAGAAGCCCCTATCTCACCACCCTGCTGAAAAGCAGAGGTCCTGAGCTCCCCCCATCCCAGTCTTGTAGGTGGAGAATTGGGGGGGGGGGGGCATGGCGGGGGCTTTCAGGCCACACTTTAATGGTAAAAGAGCCACATGTGGCTCATGAGTCACAATTTGGTCACCCTTGGTCTATAAGTACCTACACAGGGAACAAATGTTTAATAATTAGCTCTTCAGTCTAGCAGAGAAGGTATAACATGATCTAGTGCTGGAAGGTGAAGCAAGACAAATTCAGACTAGAAATAAGGCATACATTATTGACAGTGAGGGGAATTAATCACTAGAACTACTTATCAAGGGTTGTGGTGGATTCTCCATCACTGGCCATTTTTAAATCGAGATTGGATGTTTTTCTGAAAGATCTGCTCTCAGAATTATTTTGGGGAAGTCCTAGGGCCTGTGCTATAACAGGTAGTCACACTAGGTGGATCACGATGATCCCTTCTGCTCTTGGAACCTATGAACCATCTACTCTCCCACGGCCTCCACCTCCAGAATTGACAATCAGCCTGCTCTCTTCCCCTGAGTCCCAGAATGATCTTCACAGGTGCAGGCTATCTACCCACCCAATCCTTTCAGGAACACGAAGGGCCTCTCAGTGCTGACTCTCCCCTCCCACTGACTCTGACCCTGACCCTGTGTCTGAATGACTCCCTAGAAGGAACCCTCAGAACAAGTCTTAACGCCCAGTCCAGAACTCTGGGGAGATGAAAGGCCATGGGGGAGGGGGAGAGTATATGAGCCAGATCCTCTGCAATTGTAAATCAGCACTGCTTCATTGAAGTCAATGGGCCTGAGGGTAAATGAGAATCCGGCTCAATAGAGCTTTGCTGATATAAACCATCTAAGGAAGAGGCCCTGTATGTCTCCATGTTGCTAAGATAAACATCACTTTAAGATAAGGAGTGCTTAAGTTTCGGAATCTCCCTGGTCACTCAGTAACAGACCTAAAAGCGGCAATTCTTCAAAAAAAAAATAAAAATAAAAAACCTTCAAAAACAGACTCCAATGTGAAACTGCAGAACTGGAATTAATTTGCAAACTGGACACCATCAGATTAGGCCTGAATAAAGACTGGGAGTGGTTGGGTCATTACAAAACCTAAACCTAATTTCTCCAATACTAATTTCCCCCTACTGTTACTCACACCTTCTTGTCAACTGTCTGAAATGGGCCACTCTCATTACCACTTCAAAAGTTATGTTTCCTCCCTTGGTATCCTGCTGTTAATTGAATTGTCTCGTTAGATTGACCTCACACTTGGTAAGACATCTCACATCTGTTCATGTATTTATACCTACTTCTGTATTTTCCACTCCATGCATCTGATGAAGTGGGTTCTAGCCCACAAAAGCTTATGCCCAAATAAATTTGTTAGTCTCTAAGGTGCCACAAGGGCTCCACATTGTTTTTGCCAATAACTAAAGTTAGCTCTGTTTTTTCAAACCTCCTCAATGGAGGTTTCAAATGGGTATGATTAAGGGGTTTGAAATGTACCCCTGTGGTGGGGAGTGCCAGTGTCTTCCCTTTCCCTGGCTTTTATTTCCAAAGGCTGGACAGAGGGGGTGCTCTCCATCCTCGTTAGGTCATCTCCATCCCTTTCCTCTCATCCATTTCCCTAAGGTGTAGGGGGTTTACAATGTACCAGGGCCCTTCTCTCTGCCTCTAGCTCCATAATGATAAAGAACAGTGGGTCTTGCCAGAGGAATGGTATAACGTTATGAGTGTAATTTAATATCTTATTGAAAGGTAACAGGACCAGAAAGAGTTAATTAACTCACAGACTGATCTGACCCATGGCCTAACTTTAAAGACTGGTTAGGAAGATATGTAAATGCATAGAGCTTTGAAATGCAAGTCTGCATTGTTAGAGGTAGAAGGGTATCTGTTTGCTCAGGTCTTGTAATGTAAGCAAACAAATAAGTCTTGTCTATTGCTATAGCTTTGATTCAAAGATCAAAAAAGAAGTATTAACATTTAGAAAGACACTCGAGTAAAATAGAATTATTGTCTATATGTCTCTTTGAAGGTTGTGGTAACCTGTATCTAAACTGTTTAATGGATAAATTATCCTGTGCTAATTGCCATGATGTTTAGGAGAAAAAAAGTTAAGCCTATCGTTTTCTCAGGCCAAAAGGCTGCAGAAATGTATAAAAACCCTGGGACATGATCCTTCGTCGTCTCAGATCTGCTTTGGGTTTCAAGAGGGGGAAACCTTAAGCCAGAAGAATTAAGATCCCCAGTCACTGACTGGAGTCACCCTGAATATGGACATTGGACTATAACCTATGGACTATTTCTAAAAGGACTTTTGGCAACTACAAGCTCATCTCTGCTATGTATCTGAACCTCAAAAATTGAATTCAAGTCTGTATGTATATTAATCTTTTAACAAAAACTCTCTTTTTTCTTTTTTCATAAATTTTAACTTAGTTAATAAGAATTGTCTGTAAGCGTGTATTTTGGGTAAGATCTAAGTTATAATTGTACCTGGGTGTATGGCTGATCCTTTGGGATTGAAATAACCTTTTCTTTTATATGATAAAATAAGATTTTCAGTAATCATCATCACATCTGACATGTGTGTCTGGATGGAGGCCTGAGGCTGGGTACTTTAAGAAAACTGCGTTGTTTGGACTTCTAAGTAACCAGTAAGGGAATACAAAGGCTGTTTTGTGCTGGTTTGGTAAATCTAAGTATTGGAATATCCACCAGCTTCTGGGGTTTGTCTGCCCCGTTTTGTTTGCAGTTCACACTAATTGAGTGACCTCATCCGGCTCCCACGGGACAGCACCGTCACAAATGGTTATGATAATAAAGGGGGCGGAGCTAGGGCTAATATATAGAAGGCTGGGGTTAGCTCTGAAGTCGGAAGGAAGAACCCGGGTGACTAACCTGGTTGTCTGGTTAAAACTATCTACCCATCCTGTACAATTTGTTATTTTGCTTGCTTATATTTTCTAAGAAGTTAACTTCCTATAATTACATCATTCACCATCCTCTTCTTCCCATTATAGAGGCGCTGTGACTATGAACCTCCGGAGAAGGTTTGGGTAGGCTATTTAACCGAACTGGTTCTCCCATCCCTGCTGGCAAGTTGCCGTCTGCCAGTGGTTTAACCATGATAAAAATAATTCAGGCCAAATCTTCAACTGGGTAAACTGGCATAGTTCTGTTCACTTCGATGGAGCCATGCCGATCTATGTTAGCGGAGGGTCTGGACCATAAGCCTGATTCTCTATGAGCTGACACCTCGTGAAGTCATTTACACTGCTGCAAAGTGAGTGTAAAATGTCAGCAAGTCAGAATTCTCCATGCCCACTAGTGGTAGCCTTTGATGCCCATGATGCCTATATGTAAATGATTGCACAAGCCACAAGGCAGTGGAGAATCAAGTCCATTGTTTTGAGGATCAGGATTCAGTTCCTTGGTCAATCATTATTTTGGCGTTCTCTTTCTCCCTGCTCTTCATCAGACCTATGACACGTTCCATCTTACCTGAAGTGCCTTGGAAGAAGTAGAGAACAAGAAAAAGAAGGTAAAGGACCTTCATGATGGCTGGGGTTCAGCTGGGACGGGCACCTCACTGGGGAGAAGAGAAGCAAAGGCAGAATGAGCAGGAGATCCTCTAGTATAATCATGTTGTTGAGAGCACACACACCCTGTCCCAGCCTGCCAAGGCAAGGCACATACCATGTTAAACTTACAGAGGAAGGCTGGCCTGGGGGTAAGACACCACCACGAAAAAAGCCCATAGTACTAAGTCTCAGAGCCTGGGTCAATTGACTTGGGCTTGAGGGGCTCGAGCAGCTGATCTAAAAATAGTAGGGTAGACATTCAGGCTTGGGCTGGAGTCTAGGCTCTGAGACCCTCCCCCAGCTGGGTTTCAAAGCCTGAGCTGCAATGGCTACGCTGCTATCTTAGTATGGTAGTGTATGCCCCACTAGCCTGAGTTTGTTGACTTCAGAGGCTTGCTGCTGCGAGCCGTGTAGGGGTAGGCTACGTGCGACTCTGGAGAGAGAGCGGTTCAATTCCTGCCCCTGCCACAGATTCCCTGTGTGAACTTGGCCTGGTCACTTAATCTCTTTGTACCTCAGACACCCTTTTGAGAAAGGAGGTAATTATACTTCCTTTTGCTCTGCCTGTTTTGTCTATTTTGATTGTAAGCTCTTTAGGGGCAAGAATTGAGTTTGTACAGTGCCTAGCACAATGCGGCCTTGATCTCTGTTGGGGCCTCTACCACAATACGGATAATAGCAATAATTCAGTTAGCATTTAAAATCACTATAAAAAAGATAAACCATCGACAAAGGCTTTTGATCATCTCAGACTGGCTAAGAATGTGACCTTGCCTCCCTCCAGCCCCACCTTCAGGTTAGATGACACTAATGACTTCTACTTAGGCCTCTTCTTGCTGCCAACCATGGCAACAGCAGCTCCCTGCCTCTTAAGAGGAGGCCCAGGACAAGAGCTCTGCCCTAGCTTGCTGCTTCACTTCTGGATGCAATGCAAGATGGTGGCGCCAATCTTTAAAGCCCTGTTTGATCTGGACTCAGGTGTCCGGGGCCATCCACCTCACCCCTTACATCCTCAAGTGATGGTCGTCATCAGCTGTGACACTCTTGCTGTCCGTATCTAGAATCAAACTCGTTGGACCAGTGGCAGAGCTCTCTTAGCAACAGGGGCCTTGTCACTCAGCCTCCATAGTTGGTTGGCCAGGGGCCAGGTTTGGCAGCCTTCAAGCTGACCTCAGAGCACAGAGTGTATGTCTCAGGGGTGTCACCCATAGGCAGGATGTGACAGGTTGTGTGTCTGGCCTGTCGTGGCTACAGAGAAGTGGGAGATCTGGATAGAAGAGGGACCCACATATCTGAGGCCAGCTTGACCTCCAGCCATTAGTCCAGATGAATGCTGGCGCTCCAACCTCGCTCTGCTCCCTCACAAGCATGTGAGTTCCACACGTCCCTCTTGTATCTTTCAATACATTTGTTTTATATATGTAACAAAACAGGTTTAGGGTTTTTGAAAGGGGCCGGGGGGGCATTCGGGGTCGAAGTGGGGGGAGAAGAAGGTATTGTTGGGGTTTGAAGGGGGAAAGATCCTGGGGTGGGAATTCCTCACGGATTTTCCTGTGCATC
This sequence comes from Trachemys scripta elegans, assembly GCF_013100865.1. Lineage (NCBI taxonomy): Eukaryota > Metazoa > Chordata > Testudines > Emydidae > Trachemys > Trachemys scripta. The sequence goes on from NC_048300.1 coordinate 192,371,532, forward strand.
CCTCTCTGTCTGGCCCCATTGCTGTAGTATCAGATCCCTTTTCCCTTGTTCCTTTACCCCGAGTTCTGTCTAATAAAACCCAAGGCTTTGGGGGACCTCCTGGGGGACCAGCAGCAAGTGGCACTCACCGGAGCGCAGGATGCACTGCCTCGGGCAGCGGCAGTGACACGACCCTATTGCTCCCACAGCCCTGCCCCTTTGAGCTTCTGCCAACAGCCTCCTTCACGGTGCAGCGTGGCTGCCAGTTCCCGGCTGCCTCAAACTGCCATGGAACCTCCACGGCCTGGTCCCTGTGACATCGGGCCCCTGGCTGTGACGCCATGTTAGAACCTTCTGCCGTGTCCCTGGGTCAGCAGCAAAAGCCCAGGCTTAGCAGTGGTGATAATAATAAGAAACACTTGCAGGGGGGTTCCTGACTCGCTGGGGGGAAGCTCACCTCTGTCGAGATGCCTATATACCAGCGACGTCCCTTTTAAGCCTTCTGCACAGGGATGAATTCCAGCACCCTGTTATTACTAGTACTGTAGTGATACTTCATCTTACCACCAGTGCCCTATGTGAGCCGTAGCAAGCTTGACCTGAACTCTATGGCTCTGCAGCATAGCAGACTGAAGCCGCAGCCTCAGGTAAGTTAAAACACAGAGGGCTTTATTGGATAAAATATGAAAACGGATAATCCAACAATGCAATTTTTTTTGCATTATTGAATTCAATGTTAAATTTTATTTCCTTTTATACACTGCTGCACCTCATTAGGGCCAGATCCTCAGCCCCTGTAAATGGAAGTCAATGGAGCTATGCTGATTTGTGCCAGTTGATTATTATTTGTTTGCAGCATGCTAGGTGTTTCCCAGATGCACAAGCAGGGGCTGGCCCTGCCCCAACAAACTCACTGGATTGTCATAGAGTGGCCGACATAAAGATCACCGCTAGATGGCAACAGCAATGAGATATTTGTACAGTTGCTAAAGGAGTCCAGTCATTCGAGTGTCCTCTGTAAGCAACAGGCTGGCATGAATGCAGTCTCCACAGCTGCAAATCCGTGGGCCAGTTTACACCAGCTTTCTGTATGTGGTCCTGCCATTTTGCTTTCAGTCTCCAGCACTGCAATCCACAGTCAAGGTAAAAAACACTCATTGCCCAGCTTACATATTTTAAAAAAAAGAATCCCAGACCTTGCACGAGAAAAAAAAAACAGGCTCTTTAAATAAAGTCTAAACTCATCAGGGAAATTGTGACAGCTATTAGAAATCAACTCTAAAGCTCGGCTGTGTTCCTTGATCTTTGTTATTTCTCCAAGCCTCTATATAGAAAGACGGATAGCAGCACCAACACACTCACATCTCTTCCTGGTTGTGAAAGAGAATAAGAGCATTTCCTGCACAGATCATATTAAGATTTTGGAATCTCTGTAAAACTACCACATTGGGGTCCTGGTCCATGACGAGGGCTCCAAGGTGCTACCGCAACACAAATAATAAATCTTACTTTGAAAACTTTACTCTGTGAATAAATATCCTGAAGCAACATACAAGTGCGCTGGCCTTAGAGTATCACTGCTATACGTACGGATAATAAACTCACTCACCCTGCATCGCCAACTACAAGCATTCGAAGAGCATGACTCAGGCTTCCTAAAGTCACATGATTAGCTTAAAAATCATGAGATTTGGGGTGTCTTTTTATTTACCTTCTGTTTTTTTCAGCCTTTACAGAGCACTCAGTTCATGATTTCAATCTTTTCTCTGCAGCCAGGAGGGCTTGAACATTATTTTTTTATTCAATGGAAGCCAAGACTCTCACATATTCACATGAGTCCAGGAGCTGGTACTTAAAACATATATCACTAGACTTGCAACAAAATCACGAGAGTTGGCCACACAGCTAATAATAGCATCTTACTTGACAACTAATATAAAAGACCTTCAGCTAAATGCAGACCACAGCAGTAAAAAGACAGCTCACGCACCTAGGAGCCAGTCACTGTGCTGAAGCCAGTCATGGAGTGCCGGCTGCAAAGGAAGCCTGGCAAGGCCCAGGAAATGCTGCGTATGTGTCGGCAATAAGGTGCTTGGCATCCGTTGTAACTTGCATACGGGGTTTGATTCAACTCCCAGGAAAAACAGTAAAAAGACTCCCCTTGATTTAAATGGTGGTAGGACCAGGCCCAGTGAACTGCTTCCCATTTATGTTCAGATCTGAAAATTGCCAAATTGCACAACCTGGGTGCAATCAGCAGCATTGATAACAACTGGAAAGTCACCAGGTAAGGAGCAGGGTGAGGGAGACAGGGGCTCTTGGAAGGCGTTGGGAGTAGGGACTCTGGGTCGGGGCATCAGACTTTTTAAAAGGGTGGTGGGCCTCAGGTCCAGATTATGCCCCGGGCCCCCCGAAACCTCTGTGTGGCCCTATGAGTACCAGGTGTAAATATTCAGATTATAACCTTTCTCAGGGCAGGGCTTTGTCATCTCAGGTGTGCCCCATGCACACCTCCAGTGCTGTACACCTAATAATCATGGATAATAAGAGATTGCAACAGACACACTCTAAACGTCACTTGGCTTCAAACAAGATTTCATCATCTCCACAGGTCGCAACCCACAAGGCCCTATAAACACAGGGTCTCTCCTCCTCCTCTCACTCGATCGTGGTGCCTCTTCTCTCCTGGGACACTCAGAGCTCAGTCAGCCTTCCACTATGAGGATTCTCCACCTGCTCCTTGCTCTTCTCTTCTTGGTGTTCCACGGTGCTACAGGTAAGACGTAAATACAACCTAGGCATGGTGGAAGGGGCCATTTTTGCACTTGGCAAAGAGTAAACAACAATGTAAAATGAGGAACTCAGTCCTGATGTGATGCTCAGGGCAACACGTGTCCAGAATTGGGTGCCTACAGTTAAGCACCTCAATCCATACTCCGCCACCTAAATGAAAGGCGTCTGATTTTCAGAGGTGTAGCATCCCCCTGGCTCCCCTCGGCACAGAAGGGAGTTGTGGGTACTCAGCACCACTTTTATTTAGGTGCCTGCTCACCAATACAGGTGACTCACTGGAGGCAACCATGTTTGAAGGAGTTGATTCTAATCACTTAACAACCACTTAAAGGAACCTGCGCAACCCTTCAGTCTGGAGGAAGCCAGAGAAGAATCCTTTGTCGGCAGGATGAACTCAGAATGGTTGTTTTGGTTGTATTTATTATGAGTGAAAAACCACACGGAATTTAGCTATGGATGTGGGAATCCTGATATGAGAGACAGTGGATGGGGGAAATGTATATTCAGAGGTGCACTACAGAGGTACGATAGCTCACACACCTATATGAATATCTTTTGTCTCCACTGATCCTGGAGGTTGCATTTGCGCATGCACATAATTTAATGTTAAAGGGGCGCCACCAATTTGAAATCTAGTCAGTTTAAAATAATGAGTTGCAAATAGTTTCAAGGGCTATCCCTGCCCTGGGCCCACTCGGGCAATTTTTGTGGTTTTACAATGACATTTTCCTCTCTTTTGTTGCTTGCCAACTAAACAGGCAACACAGAGGGAATACACAAGAGGCTGACAATACACAAAGTGCCATCAAATATTCCAAGAAACAAACTGGAAAAAATATTTTCCTATTTTAATCTATTTCAGATATAGTCAAAATAAAAATTCAGTGTGATTTTTAAATGGACGGTGCCCCTTTAAAACTCTGCAGTAAAATGTCACGGTATGTAAAATAAACTCCCTGGGATATAATTTGCTAGGCATATATCTATGCTCACCTGACTGGTTGAATCCTGTTGTGTTTGTTGACTGGTTCAATGACTGTGTTTTCCTTTTTTACAGAACACATCTTGTCAGACACTGTCATATGTCGGAACACTCAGGGCAAATGTTCATTTGCGATATGTCCGTTCTTTACGAACGCCAATGGAACCTGCTACAATGGAAAAGCAAAGTGCTGTAGACCTTACCTGTAAAGAACCTGTTGATCTGCAGGAAATCAGAACAGGGAACATCATAACATGGCAGATATTTATTATTCTCTCCTTCTAATCAAGACATTTTTAAAACAAAATAGTGTTTATTTAATAAGATTGTGAATAATGCCTATGTAAGTGTGCATGGGCATGGCGATGTTTGCAGGGTCGGCATGGAAAACAAGTAAAGTAATCAGCACCGTGGCCCAGGCAAGCCCCACAATTCCTAGGCCGGTTCTGGTTCCTTGTCTGATGCTGGGAGTGGGAGGGATGGCAACTCTTGTTTTGCCCTCCCCTTCTGGCAGGCTGGGAGCCTGCAAATCCAAAGGCCAAGTGTCTGTACAGCACGTATGTGTATATCTGTGAGAGTGGGTGTAGGGCGGGGGGAATCTGTAGTTTGCGTATATCTGTGAGAATTGGAGTAGGGTGGGAATCTGTCGTTTGATCACAGGTATGTTTGTGTGAGTGTTAAGCCAGTCAGAGCTGCACCCACTTTTGCCAGAGCTGAATTGTCTTGATGCCATCACCAAGCCAGTCCTTATCTCTGTGAACATTAAGGTGAGGAAACCCTCTCCCCAGCCAAGGGTTGTAGGTACTGGGAGTGTAGGAGGTAAAGGAGGTTTCCTTTTCGATGTCATGGGTGAAAGTGTGAGGTGTCCCCCTCTGGAGTCAATTAGAGTAGGTGCGGTGGAGTGGGAGGAGGGGGATTACACCTTTAAATCTAGTCTTTGGCCACTAGGCTCTTTTGGGGGCTTTAGGATCGATACCAGAAAATCCCACCCTGTTCCAAGCAGAGCCATCAAATTCAGACACTAGCACAAGGCCTGCAGTGTCCAGCTCTGGTGACCATTCACACCCCTCACACCAGGGCTCAGAGCCAGTAACATTTAAGCCCTGACAAGGCTTCAAGGTCTCTCCCAGGCCTGGTCTACACCTAGAAATTAGATGGACCTAGCTATACGAAACAGGGCTGTGACTAATTCCAAATCCTGTGTAACATAGTTAGGTCAACCTAATTCCCATGATAGATACAGCTAAGTGGATAGAAGAATTCTTCTGTTGACTTAGCTACCACCTCTTGGAGATGCAGATTACCTACAGCGATGGAAATACCCCTTCCACCAAGAGAAGACATGTATACACTACAGCCAGAGGTGAAAGTAAGCAGGTCTGGTCCGGCATACCGGTATGAGTGGGTACACAGCTGACTGTACCAGCAGGGTCGCTGATGGGTGGGGGGAGAGGGCACAAAAGGGGCAGCTTCCTGGGGACCGGCAATTTAAAAGGGCCTGGGGCTACCGGCAGCAGCCATGACTGCTTACTTCGCTTAAGAGACTTTGGTGAGGAACCTTGTGAGGAACCTTGTCAAAGGCTTTCTGAAAGTCCAAGTACACTATACCTATTGGATCATCCTTGTCCCCTCAAAAAATTCTAATAGATTGGTGAGGCATGATTTCCCTTTACAAAAGCAGTGTTGACTCTTCCTCAACAAACTGTGTTCATTTATGTGTCTAATAAGTATATAATTTCAACCAATTTGTCTAGTACTGAAGTTAAGCTTATTGGCCTGTAATTGCCAGGATTGCCTCTGGAGTCTTTAAAAAATATTGGCATCACATTAGCTATCTTCCAGTCATCTGGTACAGAAGCTTATTTAAGTGACAGGTTACATACCACAGTTAGTAGTTCTGCAATTTCATATTAGAGTTTCTTCAGAACTCTTGGGTGAATACCACCTAGTCCTGGTGATTTATTACTGTTTACTTTATTAATTTGTTCCAAAACCTCTTCTATTGACACCTCAATCTGGGACAATTCCTTAGATTTGTCATCTAAAAATAATGGAATGTGGAAATCTCCCTCACATCCTCTGCAGTGAAGATCGATGCAAAGAATCTTCCTTGAGTGCTCCTTTAGCACCTCAATTGTCCAGTGGTCCCACTGATTGTTTGGCAGGCTACCTGCTTCTGATGTTCTTAAACATTTTTTTGCTGATAGTTTTTGTATCCTTTACTAGTTGCTCTTCAAATTCTTTTTAGTCTAATTAGGTCTGCCTAATTATACTTGACTTACCAGCGTTTATGCTTCTTTCTATTTTCCTCGCTAGGATTTGACTTCCAATTTTAAAGGATGCTTTTTTGTCTCTAAACACCTCTTTTACTCTGTTCATCCATGGTGGCATTTTTTTGGTTCTCTTACTATTCTTTTTAATTTGGGGGGGGGACATTTAATTTGAGCCTCTATTATGGTGTTTTTAAAAAGTTTCCATGCAGCTTGCAGGCATTTCATTCTTGTGACTGTTCCTTTTAATTTTTGTTTAACTAGCGTCCTCATGTTTGTCTAGTTCCCCTTTCTGAAGTTAAATGCTACTGTGGTGGGCTTCTTTGGTTTTTCTCCCCCCCACTCCCCCCGAGGATGTTAAATGTAATTATATTATGGTCAATATTACCAAATGGTTCAGCTATATTCACTCCTTGGATCAGATCCTGTGCTCCACTTAGGACTAAATCAAGAATTGCCTCTCCCGTTGTGGGTTCCAGGACTAGCTGCTCCAAGAAGCAGTCATTGAGCTGCTAATCTTAACGGCGCTTGCTGGCTGACTCACAACTAACTTCTGACACAAGTAATTTCTGCGTGCCTGGTACACACCTGGTCCCTCTGGAAGTGGTGCTGGGATGTCCAGCATTCTGCCTACCATGTCCCCTTGTACAGCTCAAGTCACTGGACTCTCAGTCAATTTGGGCATGACCGAGGAGGTAACATAGGGGAAATTCTCTGGGCTATGATATACAGGAGGTAAGACTAGATGATCTATTGGTTCCTTCTGACCTTTAAATCTATGAATCTATGAAATCTATGGACACCAGCTTTAAAAATCCCCTGCCAGCTCAACAACCCTCCTCATACCACACCCCACATTGAACTCCAAATGTGCTGGCCAAGGCTTTTGAGAAAAATGGCCTAAATGGCTAGGAAATGACGTCCTGGGCTCCAATGGGCTCTTGCCCTGCCGAATGCCCCACACAAGAGATCACATGGGCTCAGCTGTCTCTCTCATGTGAGCCTGCCTCCATACAAATATTAGCAGCCGTCATTGTCTGACATACCCATGGCTGCAACCAAGCATTCACACCTAAAAGAACTGCTTGAGCAATAATCCCTCGCTGACCTCAGGAGATAATTGACTGCATCTTTAAGTGACGCATCCCAAGCTCCAGGTGAATCAGCACAACAACTTGGAGGGTGGATGTGGCACTGTAGCCCTCACACCCACTCCATCACCAGCACAACTAAATGAAAAAGACTAGAGCCATTAGAGTTTCCTCTTGCATATCCAGGCAGGCTGTGTGGTTCAGGGACTGAGTGCTTGGCTCTAGAGTAAATGGCAAGTCATTTAATCTATCAGGACTCTGTTCCAGGAATTTTTCTTTTTTGCCTGTGACTGTCCATGATTTTTACTAAGAATATCACTGAGAAAATCTTAGCCTTAATCATGTATCTCTGGTAGGATCTGGGGGCTGAAAAGCTCTGTACATCTGCGGAAAGGAGAGATTAATGTCTCCTCATCAGGGATGGGGTGGGGAGAATTTACCTCTATTTCTAGAGGGGCCTTTCACTGGCCTCTTGTCTCCTCATTAGAGATTGGGTGGGGAGAATTTACCTCTGTTTCTAGAGGGGCCTTTCATTGGCCCCTTGTCTCTCAATCCTGTGTGCCCAGCACTAGACCAAAGTGGCTGCAGAAAGGGGCTCTTCCACCGGGAATGTCAGCCTGGGAATAGGAACCAGCACAGCACAGCTTGTTGGACTTTGTGACAGTGGAAAGACACAGCCTCTGCCTAGTTAAGTTTGAGATAAGATTTCTAATCTCCCTGTAACGATGCTGTCTCTGGTGGGACACTTCTGAGTGTATCAGTTCAGGACAAATTGCTTAGAGCAGGGCAGTTACAGCCCAAGGGTGGTTTTTCCACTTCTAAGACACACCCAACCAGCCAGACAGAGATGACTTTAGTCTTACCTAACTGGTTAACCATACAAGCAATTCCTGTAGACACTCCAGTTTCCCAGTATCACCACCATTGTTGTTGTTATGAAAACCAATACCCCAGTAAAAGAAAAAAGGTTCTCTCAATCCCAAAGGACCAAGCCCCAGACCCAGGTCAATATACAAATCAGATCTTACCCACAAATCACACTGTTGCCAATCCTTTAGAATTTAAAATCTAAAGGTTTATTCATAAAGGAAAAAGATATAGATGAGAGCTAGAATTGGTTAAATGGAATCAATTACATACAGTAATGGCAAAGTTCTTGGTTCAGGCTTCTAGCAGTGATGGAATAAACTGCAGGTTCAAATCAAGTCTCTGGTGTACATCCCCCAGAGGGATGAGTCATTCCCCAGGGGGAAGGATAGCTCAATGGTTTGAGCATTGGCCTGCTAAACCCAGGGTATGAGCTCAATCCTTGAAGAGGCCATTTAGGGATCTGGGACAAAAAAATTGGTCCTGCTAGTGAAGGCAGGGGATGGGACTGGACTGGACTTGATAACCTTTCAAGGTCCCTTCCAGCTGTATGAGATAGGTATATTGTTCAGAGCTTCAGTTTGTAGCAAAGTTCCTCCAGAAGTCAGAAGCAGGATTGAAGAAAAGATGGAGGGGTTTTCAGGGCCTTTTATAGTCTCTGCCTGTGGAAGGACACCCCTCTGTTCTTACTGTGGAAAATCATACCAGCAAGATGGCGGTTGGAATCACATGGGCCAGTCACATGTCCATGCATGATTCAGTTCTTTATAGGCCGACACCATTGTTTACATGTTAGTTTGAACGTTCCCAGGAAAGCTCAGATGTGGATTAGCGTCTCCCAAAGTTCATTGTTAGTTAAGTGTTTCTTGATTGGGCACTTACTGAGAATAGTCCTTTCTCAAAAAGCTGACCAAATGCTTCACTAGGATTACTTGGACTCAAAACTCATTGAGATACAAGTACATAGCCAATATTCATAACTTTAATTACAAAAATGATACACACATACAGATAGCATAATCATAACCAGCAAATCATAACCTTTCCATAGACACCTTACATGACAACCTTTGTACAATATTTGCTGCAAATATATAAAAGTGGTTGCAATAATGATCTATATGGTCACAGGTTGTCAGTAATGTCACACTCCCCCACCTCCATCCCTCTACTAAATGGGACAAAAAGAAACCAAACTGCCTGAAGTTTCTAATGTGCAGTGCTAGAGCAGAGGTTTCTGAGACTCTTTAGGGTGGGATATGGCTTCCACAGAAACAGTATCCAGTGATTTTAGAAGCAAAGGGACATCTCCCAGATTCCCAGAGATCCTGCCTAGACAGTGAGAGGCGCTGTTGGGCACACTGTGCCCTGCACAAAGAAGAGAGATTCTCAGATATTTTGTCCCATTAAAAAAAATGGAAAATTTTGACATTTGATTTCAGATCAAGGCACTGGAAAAATTGCCCCATCAGTGCAAATATTTCTGCTTAACATTGCTTTTCCATAGTGCAACATTCTGCTACAGTGTTTTAGTGGTCATTTGTGTTTAAACCGGTGATCGGGCTGCCTACCTGGCCTTCTGAACATGGCTCTCCCCTCACCTGCCCCAAACTCTTTAGTAAGGAAACATAAGAACATAAGAACGGCCCTACTGGGTTAGACCAAAGGTCCATCTAGCTCAGTATCCTGTCTTCCAACAGTGGCCAGTTCCAGGTGCCCCAGAGGGAATGAACAGAACAGGTAATCATCAAGTGATCCATCCCCTGTCACCCATTCACAGCTTCTGGCAAACAGAGGCTGCCAATCCTGGCTAATAGCCATTGATGGACCTATCCTCCATGAATTCTTTTTTTAACCCTGTTACGGTCTTGGCCTTCACAACATCCTCTGACAAGGAGTTCCACAGGTTGACTGAGCATTGTGTGAAGAAATACTTCCTTTTATTTGTTTTAAACCTGCTGCCTATTAATTTCATTTGGTGACCCTTATTCTTGTGTTATGATAAGTAGTAAACAACAAGCATGAATTTTGTTTTAAAATGTCCCTCCCCTACTAATGTTCTGCAAAGTCAAAGTGATGATCACAACAAGAAAAATCCCTCTGTGATATGATACAAAAATAACCCCACAACTATTTAAGCATTAGAGCTGGTTAAAATACAATACAACCTTTTCACAAAAAAAAAAAAAAAATCCCAAAATTTAATCCTGTTTTTTTCTGTTTAAATTAATAAGTCCAGTGATATTGCTAGTTGATATTGCAAATTTTGAAGATGTTTGGCTACTTCAATTGCATATAGAAAAAAGAAACCATACATATATACTGCTGAACAATGAGACTAACATACATGGACATTTGTTCTATCAAACACACGTTTGTTGACAGCTGATGCTAAAACAGATACTTAGGAGATAATTTATTCTTAAAGAATGCATGAAAATTCCAGGTCTGCCTCTGTGATGGGTTTTCCCGGGGTGCAGCCTGAACTGTGGGACCGCTCAGACCTCTGTCTCACCAATCTGGCCTCCTTCTCACACCGTGATGCTATTCCTAATCCACAACCCTTGGGTCAGGTACTGTAGTTACATAGACATCCACAGGCAGGGACAGACCCAGCTGAGTAACATGAATGCTTCTCCCAGCCACTCATGAACCAACAATAGAGAGGCTCCAGCCAATTCCCCTCAGCTCCCCAGGCTTGCACCCCAGAACTGTACTGTCTAGCACTAGTCAGAAGCCTGGCCTGTGTAAATTCATTACATTTGCCACTTCTACCTAGGAATGTGGGCATGCACCAGCCTTTGTGACCTGAGCAGATTTCCCAAGCACTTCAACCAAAACACATGGTTTTTAGGTAAAATTATAAAACAGATTTATTAACTACAGAAAGATCGATTTTAAGTGATTATAAGTAGCGAGTGTAGAGATCAAAGTTGGTTAGCTAAGAAATAAAATAAATTTGCCGTCTAAGTTCTGTAAACTAAACAGGATTTGAATCAAGCAGTGTCTCACCCTGATAAATAGTACAAGCAGGTTAAGGTCTTCAATACACAGGCTGAAACTCTCCTTCAGCCCGGGACCATCCTCCCCAGTCCAGTCGTTGTTCTCCAGATGTGTTTCCAGGTGTTGAATTGGGGGGGGGGGAGACCAAGTGCTGATGTCACTTCCCCTCTTTTATAGTTTCTTCCAGCTTGCTGGAAAGATCCTTTGCTATGACGTGAGTCAAGCAGTTTCCATTGCCCACGTGTTCTCTCTGAGAAGTCTCCCTTGTATACAGATCCTGGGATAGTCCTTGGCAGTGTGGATTCCTTTTAATGGGCCATCAGCACATCTGGCAATTCCATTGTTGTACCTGACAGGCTGGTTGTGGGTGTTCCCAACTTCACACCGTATTTGAGTGACACACACATAGCATAACTTCCCATACAATGGCAGCACATATAATCCAACAGGATATTAATGTTTATCAGATCAAGAGTTTTAAATTGATACCTCACAAGGCATACTTTGTACAGAACATATCAGAATTATATACAGTGGTGAATATGGGGGTTCCAGGGTGCTGTTTTGAGGCAGGGTGACACAGCCTCCCAGATCATGTAAGCCTAAAGCTCAACCCTATTCTCATGGCAGCTCCATGCTAGCAGCCCCTGGTGATAGCAGGGATCTCTGTGCAGGCTCAGTGAACCAGCCAGGAGAGTAGCCCTGCAGCTGGTAGCATGGCCACTGCAATGTTAATTTGACTAAGCTGGGTATCCTGTGTATTTTATGGTATACTCAGCCGGTAACAAGAAGAACAGAGGTAGGAAGAGCTGCAGATTTGCAGTGTGGCCGAGTTAACTTTACTGTAGGAACCTTCAGACTTAAAATATTAAAAAAAAAAAAAAAAAAAAGAGCTGACCAATGTTAATGACATCACCAAAATTTTTTCAATGAACGGCCTGGATTTTGAAAAGGGGGAAATAAAAGGATAAAGGCCAGATTTGCAAAGGTTTGCAGGTAGATACCGATATGTGCCTAGTGTGATTTTCAAAAGCATCTAAGCAGGGTTGGTGCCTAACTCCTGCATAGGCACGTCGGTAAAAAACACTAAGGCCCAGATCTTGAAAGGGATTTAGGCACCCAACTTCCATTGAAATCACTGGGAAGTGGACACCTAAATAACTTTGAGGGGCTGCAGTCAATGGAGTTAGGCACAACAGAGCTGAAGTCAATGGAAGTCAGGTACAAAAATACCTTTAAGGTGACTATCTGCATCTGTAGGTGTCTAAATACTTTAAAAAATCTGGCCCTATAAGCAGGGCTTAAATTCAGCTGGAGCTGACTGGAGCAGAGCTCCGATAAATATTTTCAACCCCCTTGGCATTTTCATAGCATGTTGAGGTGGGGCGTGGGGGTCTCCGGGAAATACTCTATGAGAATTTAAATCCTGCCTAAAAGTCTATACCAAGCTGCTGTAAGGACTGAAGGTACCCAGGGTTTTAAATTCCTTTAAATCCCTAAAGTGGGCGGGTGTGTTTTTAATTGTCTTGAGTGAGCACTTTTGATAACATGCATGAGTCACCTACTGTATGGTGTGTCTTACACATCCCCCTTTGTGCTCCAGCAACAGAAGATGTGAGTCTGTTTGTAGCCTGATATAGGGTGTGTTAATACTATTGATTTAATTTATTGATTTTATTTTATTTTAATTAATTCTAATTAAACAATAACAGTAATAATAATAATTAATTATTAATATTAATTGGTATGAAGTATGGGTTTTAGGCTTGCCAGTTTGTTTGATTAGAAGATAAAGTTCTGGTTCTGAATTAGGCTCCACAGAATTTACAAAGGACCCTCAGGGGTATTACAGGAAACTCACACTAAGGCAGATATAGCTGTAAAAACTTTATTAAAATTAATGAAATAGTAAGTAAATGGTAAAATAGTTAGAGTTACAAAATTACAATTGTATTACTGTTATTTAAGAGCTACATATGATAATACAATATTATGTGCTGCAAAACTTTGGTTAATATACTTACAGCCTGTTTTGATAACCTGGTGTTGAAAGACACAGGACCTCACCTTTGGCAGTTCCGGTTTCTCACCTTTTGCAGAGGTGTGCAGAGGAAACTAATGCGAGGAGCTGTTAAAGCTGCCTTAGAGTTTACTTATTTAACTTAACTTAAAATTAAAACCTAATAAACAAAACTGAGAATAAAAGTTTAGGGAAGCCAAGCTTAGCCTAGTCCCCTTGGAACTTAAAGTTTGAAAAGAAAATAAGTGCGACCTATTAAGAGTTAATAGCCATCGTGGATGGATAGCATCATTAGTTAGTTGAAGATGAAGATAAGATAGCAGGGTTGGTTACCTCTTTTATAAGGCACAAGTGCCGGAAATCCTTCCTCTTATGCCCATATTTCATTCCTCACCCACAGAAATGTTAGGGTACACTTAGCCCATAGGCTAGTATGTATGTGTGTCTTGATAACATGTACATACGCACATCAGTTTCTTGTGGTGTACTTGTTAAGTTTGTGGGTACAACTTTAAAAAAAACCCTATACCATTTTTTATTGTCGATTGGTCTAGGTAAAAGGTCTTAAACATAGGCATGGGTATTTATCTATGTAGGTAACAAAATAAAGGTTAACTTTACTTTTTGGGTAAAAGGTCTTAATATAAATATGCTAATTTTTCTTTAGCTTAACATACAGGTTTTTGACCTGTAGGTCTCTTGCATTACAGCCAAACTTATTTTTAATATAAAGCTATAAACCTATTATAATATATCAAATATTTAAACGTATAAAATATCTATCTATCTATGCAAGCAAGCAGATTAATCCTTTGGGCTACAGTCTGTTACAGGCCCTGCCCACAGAGAGAGCCTCTTTCAAGCTGCAGAGACTCGTGTCTTTAGCTCTGGTAGGCCTGGGTTCAGTGCTCAGTGCGTTGGCCAAGCAAGCAGCTGTCACACCTGCATGCTCGCAGGGTCTCAGTCCTAGGAACACACGCATGAACTCCATCATGCTCAATACAGCTCCTCACATGAGTGTTTGCAGGATCTGGGCCCAGATGTCCTATAAGAGCTTTCCATGAAATGCTGCCTCGTGCCTGTTGTATCTGCAGTTTTCACACGTTCATAATTTCAGTTTTCACTCGAAAGTTATTCCCACCAGGTCATTCTGGACGGACCCTTTAGTGTGGATGGGGACATGCATCAACTTTCAATGTGCTGCCCGTTTTGACTGGTTTGACAATAATTTTATACTTGGGAAAAATCATCTTTATTTCTGTTCTGTGATGGCCTAAGCTTCTAAAACATGTGGCTTTTGTATGTCCCACAGCTCAGTTGAGTAACAGTGACTGCTCCTAGCTAAGCTAACCACAAACTCCTGCTAACCACATCTCTGGGTCTTGTCCCTTCCCCACACTTGGTCCCGTCCCCGCCCCCAACAACATAGAATAATGGAATCATAGAAATGTAGGGCTGGAAGGGATCTTGAGAAGTCATCAAGTCCAGCCCCTGTGCTGAGGCAGGATCAAGTAAACCTAGACCATTCCTGACAGGTATTAGTCCAACCTGTTCTTAAAAACCTCCAGTGGTGAGTATTCCACAACCTCCCTTGGAAACCTATTCCAGAGCTTAGCTACCCCTATGATTAGAAAGCTTTTCCTCATATCTAACCTAAATCTTCCTTGCTGCAGATTAAGCCCATTACTTCTTGTCCTATCTTCAGTGGATGTGGAGACAAAATAGATTGCAGTCCTCTTTATAACAGCCCTTATCATATTTGAAGACTGTCTGGTCCACCCCTCAGTCTTCTTTTCGAAAGACTAAACATGCCCATTTTTTCCCAACCTTTTCTCATAGGTCAGATTTTCTAAACCTTTTATCATTTTTGTTGCTCTTCTCTGGACTCTCTCCAACTTGTCCATATATTTCCTACAGTGTGCTATCAAGAATTGGACACAGTGCTCCAGCTAAGACCTCACCAGTGCAAAATAGAGAGGAACAATTACATCCCATGTTTTACAGACAACACTCCTGTTAAGAAGTTATTAGCCTTTTTTTGCAACTGCATCACATTGTTGACTCATATTCAATTTGTGATCTGCTATAATTCTTAGTTCCTTTTCGGTAGTACTACACCTAGCCAGTTATTCCCCATTTAGGACTTGTGCATTTGGTTTTTCCTTCCTAAGGGAAGCCCTTTGCACTTCTCTTTATTGAATTTAATCTTGTGGATTTCAGACCAATTCTCCAATGTATCAAGATTGTTTTAAATTCTAATCCTATCCTTCCAAAGTGTTTACAATCACTGCCAGATTGGTGCCAACTGCAAATTTTTTAAGTGTACTTTCCACTCATTTTCCAAGTCATTAATGAAAATGTTGAATAGTACCAGACCCAGAAGAGAGGTCTGTGGGACCTCACAAGATACATCCTCCCTGTTTGACAGGGAACCACAAATGATTGCTCTTTGAATATAGTTTTTCAACCAGTTGTGTACCCATCTTGTAGTAATTTCATTTACGCCACAATTCCCTAGTTTGGTTATGAGAGTCATTTGTGACTGTCAAAAGCCTGCCTAAAATCAAGATTTATTACATCTTCTGCTCCCCTCATCCACTAGGCCAGTAACCTTGTCAAAGAAGGAAATTTGGACTTTAGTGATGGTGCAATGAACACAATCATGGAAAGATGGCAGCATGTTTCTAATTAAGGCTGTGCTAAATTTTTGAATGTAGATCCCCCACATCGAAAGGGTTAAAAACAAATCTGCCTGAAATTTCTGATGCGCAATCCAAGAGCCGAGGTCAGTTTCAGGGTGGGATCAGATATGGCTGTTGGGAGACCATATGACTGATTGAAACACCTGAAACCTTTTTCTTTTGTAAAATTGTTATTGTCTCTTTATGGACAATTGTGTGCTTGATTCTGATCTCACGTACACCAGTTTTAAACCAGTGTAACTACAGTACAATGAATTCTGTAGTTACTCCTGTTTTAGGGCGGTCAGCATGACAGGGAGGAGAATCAGGCCTTTGACCTTAATGCAGATTGGCCTAATTTCCTCTGTTCTCCTCAATGTGGATGATGAGTTTTGGAGCAGAGGGAGGAGGTTTAGATGCCACGGAGCTCCCTGGTGTGTGTTACACACTGTACAGTCAATCTGTGACTGAACCCAGTTCCCCTGACACCACAAACTGAAAGGATTTGTAATAACTATAAGAAATAAAGATCCACCTATAGGAGCTCATTGGAACTGACAGAGATGTGTGGACCCTGGTCTACAATTACCCAGGGTGTGGAAATAACATGTGATAGGGACATTTTTAGGGTATTTTCTTTTTAATTTAAAAAAATAAACTAATTGGATTTCTAAAGGAGAAGAGTGATAGAAACAGTCCCCTTGCCTCCCGCCAACACAAACACACACACTTCAGCAAGATTAGCTCAAACCAACTTGCTTTTATTAAAAGGAGAGTAACAAATCTTATATGGGTGATACAGGAGCTCCCTTCTGGAATTACTCCAGCTCACAAGGTTCTTTATAACCTGCAGTCCAGGGTACCATTCAAGCAGGATCTGATGATTTTAGAAGCAAGTTGCTGTCTCCCAGATTCCCAGAGATCCTGCTTAGACAATCACTCAAATTCTCTCCTGTACAAAGAAAAGAGAATCAGATTTTTTGATATTTTCCCATAGAACAGGAATACTATGATGTTTGATTCCAAATGAAAAGGCACAGGAGGAATTGCCCAGTCACTCTGTGGTGAGTGAAGAGGTTCCTGGTTAACTCCAGCAAAGGGAAATTATTTCCCCGACTATGACATTCTGTTACAGAGTTTTAATGAGGGGAGTCACATGTATCTAAACAGATGAACTGGCTGCCTATAAAAACTACACTGCAGAAAAGCACGACTCACATCCAGGTACAGTTGTTTTATCAAACACACCTTTGGCACAGCTGAAGCGAAAATGACAGATAATTACTTAGGTGATAAATAACTTGCTCTTAATGAATGAAAGGAAATTCCAATTCTATCTATGGTTAACTCTGTTCTGGTGGCAGTTCCACGCTAGCAGCCTGGCCTGGTGATGGCACAGATCTCTGGGCATGCTCAGTGAATCAGCCAAGAGCGTCACCCTGCAGCTGCTTACCCTGGTCACCTCAAGCCTAGTTCCTACAGGCCCAAGGGGCTCCCAGTTTCACACGGCCTGTCCTCAACCTGCGTCGCTGGTGCTTTAGTAGGTGGGAAAATCTCTCACCTTCCCAACTGCTTCTCGGGGAGCTGTACCTGATGCAACATTAATTTGACCTGACTTTGCGTTCTGTATTGTTTTTGACAGATACTGCCTGAAACAAGCAGAGCAGAAACAGAAAGGGCTGCCGATTTGCCATATGGCCAAGTTAACTTTACAAAAGAGCCTTCATGTCTAAAACATTAGAAAAAAAACTTCCGAACAGTGTTCACATTGATGTCACCAAGATTTTCATAACTACCTCCCTTGGTCTTCAAAAGGGAGACAATAAAGGGCTAAGAGTCTGTACTGAGCTGCTTTAAGGACTGAAGGATTCATGAGCTCTTAAATGGTTTCCATTCTCAGTGGACTGGTGCTGTTTTAATTATATGGAAGAGTCAGTGCTTCTGATGATATGCCTGTGTCACCCACTGGACAGAGTGTGTTACAAGCCCCCTATGTGCCTCAATGTGACGGAATGCACCCCCTACACATTATAGCAATAATCTGTGTACAAGGTATGCCTCGTGAAGTATCATGACTTGCTGACCAGTGATATCACGGTAAAATGTGTATAGCAGCATTGTGTGTGAAGTTATAAACTTTCCCCTTTGTGATGTTAAAACTGCGTGTTCAAAACTCACAGAGAACCAAACTGGTCAAACAGGACTGTCTTGAACAAAGGCGTGTATGTTTGCCTTGATTTGCATTTAAGTGGTAAACGGAGTCATAAAGGGAGAAGGGAGGAAACAAAAGGAAACCTGCATGTGAGCATACACAGGTGAAAAAACCTAGCAGGGAATATCCGTCCACACAGACTTTTTTGTCTCCGGATTCTCAGCTGGAAATGCTTTTCAAGTGGGGGACTGAAACTATAAAAAGGAGGTACAAACCCCCCAAGAGACCCCACTGTCTCCCTGTCCATCTCACTCTTTGCACCTGAGAAGACAAAAGAAATAGTTGTTGGACTCTGGGGGAGGGGTCCTGAGCTGAAGAGTTTGGGCAGTAAGACTTCTGGAAGCATGTGGTGAGAAACTTTGCTTGAGTCTAATATAGTTTGTTAAGGAGACTGTTTGTTAAGGTACCTTAACTAATTAACTAGTTAGTTAAGGTAGGCACTAGAAAGCATTCTCTCTTTATTTTTCTTGTAACCTTTTTTACTTTTATGCCTCATCGCTTGTACTCACTTAAAATCTCTCTCTTTATAGTTAATAAACTAGTTTTATTGTTTTATCTAATCCAGTGTGTTTAAGTTAAAGTGTCTGGGTAATTCCATTTAAAGTAGTGAGCTGGTGTATATTATTCCCTTAAAGGAATAACATGCTTAATATATTTGGACTGTCTAGGAGAGCGCTGGCCAGTACAGGACATACATTTCTGGGGGGAAATCCGGGACTGAGAGTGTGTTGGGGTCACCCTGCAATCTAACCAAGGCTGGTGAGAGCCAGAGTGTAACCCAAGTGTGGCTGACAGGCTGCAGTTACACACAGACACTCAGGGGGTGACTTGCATGCCGGAAGGCAGTTTATGAGCAGCCCAGGTGGGAGCTGCTGCAGTAAGGTAAAGTAAGGTACCCAAGGTTGCAGGGCAGGGGTGATACAACGCCTCACTGGTCTGGCTCACACCCTGGTATGTCACACTGAGCTACAGAGAATGGGATTCTTTTATAGCCTCAGCTAGAGAGCCTGGCCCTTTAGCTCAAATTGTAGCAACTCATGTGCTTCACTCTGGAGATGTCTGCTTCAATCCTCCATCTGTTACAATGCCTTTCCCACTTATGTGTTCTACCTATTCTGCCACCTCCCACACACAAGCTACTATACTCTCAATGCAGCTCTTCACGTGCATTAGAATTTGCAGTATCTGGACCCACATATACTGTAAGGAAGCCCAGTGAAATGCTGCACGGTGCCTGTTCAACTGAAGTTTTAATGACTTTGTTAGTTTCCACTCAAATATTTTTCACACTGGGTTCATCTGGATGGACCCTTTAGTGAGGACTAGGACAGACATTCGGTTACAACGGTCTCCCAGTTTTGAGTTAACTAGAAAATACTTGACTGTATTTATTTTGTTACCCTCCCTATACACACACACACACACACATTTACATCCATCCTCAGGTGTCAATAAATTAAAAAAATAGGCTTTTCTCCATAATTTTGTAGATTTTAAGGCCAGAAGGTACCATTAGATCACTAGTCTCACCTCCTGTATAACACAGGCCATAGAATTTCCCCCAGTTACCTCTGTACTGAGCTAGGCAACTTGTATTTGATTAGTTTCCAGAAAGGCATCCAGCCTAGATTGGAAGACACCAAGAGATGGAGAATACATCATTTCCTTGGTAGCTTGTTCCAATGGTTAATCACCCTCACTGTTAAAAATCTACTTCTTAGTTCTAACTTAAATTGCCTGGCTTCAACTTCCAGCCATTGGTTCTTGTTCTGCCTTCTCTGTTCAAGTAAAGAGTCCTTGAGAACCTGGTATTTTTTCCCTGCGAATAAACTTATACACTTTAATCAAGTCACTAGAGACACCCACATTCAATTATAATTCCCCATTGACAACTATTATTATAATATATTAGTGCTTTATTGAGGTTGTATGGTGATAGGTTTTTGATCAGAATCTTGCGCATTGCTAAGTCAAACTATTTACAATAATATAAGTATATTGCAGCTACACAGTAAACTTTATTAATTAAATTTGTAATGTCATAAAAATTAAATAAGGTTTATTTAACATGACCTACTGTCCAAAAAGCCATGTTGAATGGTATTATCTGTATTTTTAATCTTTAATTCTTTATTGATTGAGTCAGCTTTTCTAGTATTTTGCCAGGATTGATGGACTACTCTTTTTGAATGTTGGTATAACAGTCACTCTCCTCTGAAATTTCCTCAACATGCCAAAATTTATTAAAAATGATCAGTGGAACAGAGATCTCCTCAGCCAACTCTTTTAGGAATCTGTGGTGCAAGTTATCCAAGTCTGCTGATTTAAAATGGTCTGTCCCTAGTAGATGTTGTTTAACATCCTCCTTAGTTACTAATGGACTAGATAGTAGTTCACC
Organism: Trachemys scripta elegans; assembly: GCF_013100865.1. Lineage (NCBI taxonomy): Eukaryota > Metazoa > Chordata > Testudines > Emydidae > Trachemys > Trachemys scripta. Next base: position 192,391,828 of record NC_048300.1, read on the forward strand.
ATCCTCCTGTAAGATCAGTACGTCAACCTACTTCTTTCCAAATACAAAAGAGGAATATTAATTGAACACTTATGCTTTTTCTGCCTCATTATTAACAATTTTACCAATATAGGAATGGACCCATAGCATTGTAAGGATTTCTTTTCTTCTTGATATATTTAAAAAATGCCTTCTTGTCCTTAGTCCTGCCAGCCATGGATTTTTCCCTAATGTCCTTAGCTTCCCTTATCATATTGCTGCACTTCATCACTTCTAATTTAGATTGATTGTTATGTATTTCCCATGTTTCTCATTTGTTATAGATATTTTATTTCTAATTGCCTTCACTTCCTCTGCAGACTGATAGAGTAGACACAGTCCCTGTACTCTCTCCTGCAGACTTTTTTTTGTTACTGCTTGATTTCTCTATTCTAAAATATAAAAGCAATGTAGACAATAGGGTGTTTGGGCCCCAACCCCTGCCCATATTTGAAGCTTTGGCAGCATATGGAGGCTGTAAAAGCACCAAAATGGCCTGGGGGGAGAATTTGCCCAAAGCATTGTGACAGTCAGCAGCGACCCCCTCCCCTAACAGCTAGCAGCCTTTATGGCAGCAGGCGGCCATTAGGGGAAAACAGACACCTCACATACCCAGTAGCCTACATTTTTAAACTGTCTTCCCTTCTCTGCCTTAAGGCAGTGAAAGCTGGTCCCAAACCGGTTCTCACTAACCAGATAGCAAAAGTGCAGGGTTTGTTAACCACCAATCAAATGTTAACACAACAGGGCCTGTGTTTAAGTGTGTATAAAAAAATCTTTGTTTTTTTGTATAAGTTAAAGTTTTTGCACTAAGGTGCAAAGCTCTCCTTTCTTCTGCAAAATAAAGCAACCTCTTCCTTATCCCTGTCTAGCTGTTATTGGCTCTCAGCTAGGCAAACCCAATATTTCGGTAACAGCACGAACAGCACATGGCTGCCATAATAGGGCTATGCTGTCCTTGTTGCAAGCACTGGAGTTGGGATGGTGCTGGACACATTGCTGGAGGCTCTCAGGTCTAAGGGAACATTCCCAGTAACGCTGAGAACTGTGCAGACTCTGAGCTGCTCCAGGCTGTGGATTAACCTTAGGAAACCTGGGTAAGGCAGTTGTAAGTAAGAGCAGCCATTGGTGGCCTGGAATGTGGAGAGCACAAAAGTGGCTTAAATCTCTTTTGTCCCTTGCCTCTGGACTGTGCTACAAGCACTGAGCCTCCAAGAGCATTAAACTACAGCTTGGATATTGGACAAAGAGGAGCAAATATTTCTGATCACACCGCGATGTCTCTCTTGTGGCTAGTTGAACTTACAATTGACAGCAGCTGTACTTTCGAGAGCAGATTCCAGTGAGTCTATAACTGCGGGGACAGGGTCCACTGAAACAGACACCCCCAGCACGTCTACATCGCCTCCTGGAGCTCCGAGCCTGCGAAAATTCTGCACAAAGAAAAAGAGTCTTAATCATCATTCTGCAGAGTAGGGTAAATACGAGTTGTGATTCATGGTTGCAAGGCATTTCCCAGTCACTGAGACCTGGAGAAGTAAGCCCAATTATCTTCCAGGGGTAAAGTTTATCACAGCTTCAGTCCTATTTAAATGGCTGCATTTCTCTGCACATTCAGTGACAGCCTCTAAGAAAACAACTGGGCGAGTTAATTAAACAGAAGCACTGACTCTCTAGCTGCAGAGTTAAGAACCGTATCTCTGAGCGCAGCTGTCGTTCACAGCCCCATCCCTTTAAGGAATGGAAAGCAAGTAGCTGCCTACATCGTCAACTTCCCTTAGTGGTTGCTACTGTGGTTTTGATTCCCTCGGGCTCTGACAGGGATGTGCCAGGCAGTACCATCAATGCAATTTGGCTAAGTGGGGTTGAACTGGCTCAGTGCCGGGTTGCATGACTACAACTGTTTCAAAGAGAAGGGCTTGAAAAAGCCCCTTCTGGTTTGAATGCCTACCTGTCTGGGAGACTCTGCCCAGACTTTATTCTGAAGATTCACTTGGCAGTAGTGTCTTCATGACCAATTGCCAGTTTTTGTTTATACCTAAAGGGCCATTATTTTGAAAATGCAGCTCAAATGTGCACAGCCAAACCTTGTAGACTATTTACATAAGAACAAACGGCCCTATTGGGTCAGAGCAAAGGTCCATCTAGCCCAGTATCCTATCTACTGACAGTGGCCAATGCCAGATGCCCCAGAGGGAATGAACAGAACAGGTAATTAATTAAATTAATGGAGATATCCTATCTCCTAGAACTGGAAGGGACCTTGAAAGGTCATCGAGTCCAGCCCCCTGCTTTCACTAGCAGGACCAAGTACTGATTTTGCCCCAGATCCCTAAGTGGCCCCCTCAAGGATTGAACTCACAATCCTGGGTTTAGCAGGCCAATGCTCAAACCACTGAGCTATCCTTCCCCCCTAATTAACAAGTGAACCATCCCCTGTGGCTCATTCCCAGCTTCTGGGAATTTAGGTTAGAGCATTTAAACTGGGTTATTGGGCATCCTAAATGGATACATGGTCATGTCGGCAAAGACTGTCCCACTGCTCACAGCCCTATGCACCTTCCCTTAGACCAAAGGGTATATTGAAAGGGGTTGGCCTGACTTCATTTTTTCTGTATCCCATCTGGATATTCAGTCCTGTGGTTGCCTGTTAGAGGAATCTTTTCTCTGCAGCCAGGAGGAAGAGTATGTGCTGTGCAGCTAGAACATGGGGTGATTTATAGCAAGTCCCAGCAAGCTCTGAGGAAAACACTGAAGGGAATTTTTTTTGACTGGTTATAATTCAGTAAGATGTCAATGATTCTTAATGGGGGCAGCAAAGACACATCCCTGACTTCAGGACAATTCCTCTAAAATTTCATGTGTTGTCTGGAAACTGAAGAGGTGCTAGAGCTCATAAGGAAAAGTCAAAAACTTGTTTCTAATGGAAAGTGTTGGGCAACCTTAGTATGTGTTCCCAACTACCCCTCTATCTCATCCCGTGTTTTCATTTTCATCTTACCTGGGGCACCCTGGAGCACCAGGAAGACAAGAGCAAAGAGCAGATAAAGGATCTTCATGGCTCAACGTTGGCTGGTCACTCAGTGTCACTAGCGGGAAGAAACACCAAGACAGAGAGGAGACAGAGAGTCCCTATATTTCTTGGACACTGGAGATTATGATATACTGAGCACTAGAAATATTGTTCTAATCTAAATTAAATTTATAATATGTGTTCTGTAATAAGAACATAACATTAGAACAGCCATACTGGGCCAGACCAAAGGTCCATCTAGCCCAGTATCCTGTCTTCTGACAGTGGCCAATGCCAAGTGCTTCAGAGGGAATGAACTGAACAGGTAATCATCAAGTGATCCATCCCCTGTTGCTCATTCCCAGCTTCCGGCAAAAACAAGGCTAGGGACACTTCAGAGCATGGTATTGCACCCCTGTCCATCCTGGCTAATGGCTGTTGATGGACCTATCCTCCATGAATTTATCTAGTTCCTTTTTGAATTCTAAATCTCTCAATAATAATGATTGTTATCAATATAGATCCATAGGAATACTAGAGAAATACAATTATGTGAGACAATATATATTTTAAAAACAGATGTTTTGTAACTTATTGTAATTAACCAGTTTCTTAAATTAGGTTTCTCATGGTAATCTCTTTCTCCTTAGCCAAAGTACAGACTGGAGAATGATCAGTTCATAAATATTTATGTATTTTATTAACCAATATAGAATTGAAAGCAATTAAGAAATTACAGAGCAAAATAAAGGTGGTTGGATGCTCATGTTTGTGAAATTTATAAGAATGAATTCATCTTGTGATGTTACAGTTTATCAAGAGATAATAAATCACATCAATTCATTCTAGGTCATATCACAGTCATGTTTCTTAGTTAAACTTTACCCAAGTTCTGTACAATGCTGGGCAGGTGACTTTGGTACCAACATGGTCCTATGAAACCTTAAATGCAGATTCTTCTCCATTTCTAATTAAGCTGATCACCAATGAAATTATTAGAATGCATATGGCAACTGAACCACACAGCTCTAAATTTACAGTTTAGAAAACCAAAAAAGTTACGTAAGCTCTAAGAATGATAATTCAATTAGTTATCACACATTAAACCCCGGACAGATAATACAGATAAATGATTTACAGTATTCCAGTTTCTCTGGCATTTTACCAATATTTTATACTCTTAGGCCACTTTAACTAAATATCCAAGGTTAACTAAATATTCCAATAGTGGTAACAATTACCAGGCAATTCAAAGCTTCTTCCTCTTTTTGGGTTAGAAACTGTAAATTTCTCTCAACCACAAAAACAGATAAACTCTGAAACACTCAGGGTTTCTCTCAGATTTCTTCTGCTGTAGGAAATATTTCCTTTTACAAGTATTTCTGAACCTAGCCAGGGCTTTGTCAAGCCTGACCTTAAAAACCTCTAAGGAAGGAGATTCCTCTAGGTAACCCATTCCAGTGCTTCACCACCCTCCTAGTGAAAAAGATTTTCCAAATATCTAATCTAAACCTCCCCCACTGCAACTTGAGACCATTACTCCTTGTTCTGTCATCTGCTACCACTGAGAACAGTCTAGATCCACCCTCTTTGGAACACCCTTTCAGGTAGTTGAAAGCAGCTATCAAATCCCCCCTCATTCTTCTCTTCTGCAGACTAAACAATCCCAGTTCCCTCAGCCTCTCCTCATAAGTCATGTGCTCCAGCCCCCTAATCATTTTTGTTTGGTAGTGAAATACAAGAATATGTCACACACTCTATTAGAGCCAGCTCTTCTTCATCCTCCTGGCCTGGGGATATCAGAAACTTTCAGATAACTGGGAGTTTGGCTAAAGGGAATTGCTAGGAAATTTAGTGCTAGAAGCCAGGGGCAGGAGGAACAGGAGGGGCTGTGCTATGCTTCAGTGATGTGGGTCCCAGCAGGATATAGACAGAGTCCAAAGAGAGGCAGAGACGGGGGTGGAGGAGAGAAAAGGAGAAGGAAAGAAGGAGGAGAAGGGGACAAGCTGCAGGAGACAGGAGCTTCCTTGGTTCTGCATGAGTGCTTCTCAGCACTGACAGCCCTGGCGAACGAGCCGACCCTACCCCTCACTGTTTGTACTGGTGCTTGCAGAACCCAGGGCTGTCAGCACCAGAACACTCTCAAGCAGCACCAAAGATGCTCCTGTCTCCTGTGGCTCCTCCACACCCCCTTCTCTCCTCCTTTGGTTCCTCCCCTTTTCTCTCCTCAACCCTCCTCTCATTCACCTCACTTCTACTGTGGTCTCTTTCCCTTAACTCCTCTCCTTTCTCTGCCTGAGCCCTCCCCCTTTCAGTCTTCACCTTAACCCCTTCATTTGTTTCTATCTTGCCTGTTTGCTCCCTCTCTCTTTGTCCCCATCTTTGCTCTCCTCCCCCACCTTCTCTCTCATTCTTCCCCCATTTTCTTGCTGTCTCATCCCTAACTCCAGAAGTTTTCCCAAACTGCAGTTCTCAGCCTTAAGTTTACTTAATCAGAGGGTGATTAACTAACACAGCGCTACAGGGGACACACTGTGCATTCAGATACTAGGATTTCTGGATAAAAGGAATTTGGATAACTGGAATTATCCTGCAGATGGTTTTAACTCAGGGAGCTTTAAAATAACCAACTTTTCATTGATGTAAACAAAACACAGGCAGTTTTGCTACTTATCCATTTAAATTCGCATGACAGTGAGTTCTCCAGCTCAGCCTCCCAGTAGTCCTAAATGAATTTTCTAGCAAGCATTCAGGTAGTTCATTCACTACTTGTTCTCTTTCTGGATTTCACAGCTGTCTACCTAGATAGGATTTTAAAAAGAGAGTTAAAAGGGTGATTATTAAAAAAGTGACTAGTAATTACCAGACAGGGGCGCTCTCAGTAGCGAGGTGATGACGGTCCTGCTTGCCGTCTCACTGATCCAGATTGATGAGCTCCAGAGAGTGATGCTTTGAACAGAACAACCTGTTTTATACAGTTTCTGAAGGCTTGTTTTCTTCTTGGCAAAGCTGCTGTGGGCCAATCAGAAAGTGGCCTCTGCATCTGGGGAAGATTTTAAATGTCCAGCCACAATCTGGACGTTGGAATTCTTGCAACTCTCCGTAGGGGAAATTCTATGGTTTTTGAGCAAAACATCTTGTGCCATCCCAAATTGTGTAAGACACGCTAGCCCACAGAAGTTTGTGCAAAACGTCTTGGGACATATAACGATCACTTCTGATCAGCCATGAATGTCCTCAGGCCACTCTCCATAGGCCTCCCTGCCTCACTGTTCTTGGCCAACTTGACACCTCTCCATGTCCTTCCCCAAGTGACAGTTTCTTTGTCAGCACTTTGAGCTGCCGGCAGAAATATCTTTCTTCTAGTCAGGAGAGATTCTGTATGTAAAGTCCTTTCACAATCCTTGATGATTCTGTATGTGTTTCATAGCTTGTCATGCAGCAACATAAAGCCACTTGACTCATTTGCTTGGTGCATTACTAATAAAATTGATAACAATTAAATCAACAGTAAGACAAACTGCTCTACAAGGCTCTGTACCAGTAGCTGAGTAATCTGTAAATTTCATTTGTAAGATAGTAGAAAGGCATGAAATATTTAGAACTACTAATGAATAATACTAATAATTAATAATAAATAATAACAATAATGTAAAGTTGCCTCTGCTTTGTGCCAAGCATTGTCCCTTTAGGTTCTCTAGGCCCTGTAACATTTTAGTTGAGTTCACCTTACAGATTTTCACTTCACATTGGCTTTGAATGTTATCACCTTCATTAACATAAATCAAAAGCTGTGTTACCTTTGATAAAGTTAGTTAGCTGTTTCAGGTGGCGCAGGTAGAGACACCTAATGTTGAGGTTGTCTGACACTTTCTTCTATTTGCCCCTGTTTTCAATTACTTACAACTTTGCCAGACTTAAAGTGTTTAAAGTTCCTTGTGGTGCGAAGTGCAAATCCAGTGTTGGGGTTTTTTTTAGCAACAAGCCTCTAACTGGATCTGTAGAGGAAAACACAGCTGGGACATGGGCTTTTTGTTAGTTTATAATTTAACCAAGTCTGAATGGAGTTCCATGGAGGCAGCAACGGAACATTCCTGGCCCCAGCACTTCTGACCTACCCATTTTAATATTTCTGCTGCAAACCATGGAGGTATTAATACTCTTACAAAAAGAGTCAGGAAAACATTTAATAATAGAAAGAATTAGACAGCCTTACTCTAAACTCACAACTATCCTTTTATGTTATCCCTGTATTTTATTTACATCTTACCTGAAGCAAGCTGGAGCACCAAGAAGAGAACAGCATCGAGAAGGAAAAGGATCTTCATTCAGGGTCTCAGCATCCCTAGAGAGAAGAGACACCAAGAAAGAGAGGAGACAGAAAGTCCCTGTATTTGGGGTGTTGTGATATCCTGAGTTGCAGAAATCTTGTTTTGATCAAAGTGATGTTAAAAATAAGTCTGCTGCAATTAATAATAATGAATGTTATGGATCCAGCATCAGAGTATGTTGGAGAAATGAAATTGACAAGTCCCTGCCATGAGAAAATGACATTCTGAATATTTACACCTGGCAAACATCTACGGCCTAATCCAAAGCCCGTTGAGGTCAATGGTAAGACTTCCAGTGGCATCAATAGGCTTTGGAGAGGTCCCTAATGCAGACTAGAATTCCAGCAAACAGATCTACCTGGAAAGCAACTTGGCAGAAGGGGTGTTGTGTGTCTCTGAAGGTATCTGTATTTTACAGTTTTTATCAATATTCTATGTGTGTCTAATTTCTGAGTTTTGGGGGGGAGGGGAAGCAGGTATTTTATTTTTATATGTCCTAGCGTCTATAAAGGGTTTCAGATCCTTTTAAAAACTGAAAATAAAGTTAATACCCTAGACAATCCTGTCTAGACAATTCTGTGTGCCATGAATTTGTGGGATTTATTTTAAATCTAATGAGAGAAATATAACAGCTTTCTCCAGGACCAAGTTGTGATCATTCCCATCATTTTTTGCCATGATAAATGGCCAGCCATAATAACAACAGTCAAAAGTAGAGACACAAACTGTTGATGTGCCGAGCCTGGCTAAGCTAATCATAAACATCATAGAAATATAGGGCTGGAAGGGACCTCGATAGGTCACCTAGACTAGTCCCCGGCACTGAGGCAGAACCAAGTATTATCTAGACAGGAGTTTGTCTAACTGATTCTTAAAAACTTCTAATGATGGAGATTCCACAACTCCCTTAGGTAATTCCTTCCAGTGCTTAACCACCCTGACAGTTAAGAAGGTTTTCCCAATGTCTAATCAAAATCTCTCTTGCTGCAATTTAAGCCCATTGCTTCTTGTCCTGCTCGCAGTGGTTAAGGAGTTTATCACCCTCCTCTTTATTTATCGCCTTCCCCTTTATAACAATCGTTTATGTACTTGAAGACTGTTCTCATGTCCTCCTTTAGTCTTCTCTTCTCCAGACTAAACAAACCCATTTTTTTCAATCTTCCCTCATAGGTCATGTTTTCTTGATGTTCAATCATTTTTGTTGCTCTCCTCTGGACTTTCTCCAATTTGTCCACATCTTTCTCGAAGTGTGGTGCCCAAAACTGGACACAATACTTCAGATGAGTGCTTATTAGTCCTGAATAGAGTGAAAGAATGACTTCTTGTGGCTTGCTTTCAATAGTTCTGCTAATGCATCCCAGAATGATGTTGGCTTTTTTAAAACCAGTATTACATTGTTGGTTCATATTTAATTTGTAATCTACTAAAACCCCTGGGTCTTTTTCTGTAGAAATCCTTCCTAAACCATCCCACTTTGTATTTGTGCAGCTGATTAGTCCTTCTTAAGTGCAGTACTTTGCAATTGTCCTTATTGAATTTCATCCTATTTAAATCAGACCATTTCCCCAGTTTGTCAAAATCATTTTGATTTCTGAACCTGGCCTCCAAAGCGCTTGCTGTTAAATTTCCCCTTGTAGAAAAGCCCTTAGTTGGGTCTGTTCTGCTCTTATAACTCATCTAACTTAGCTTGTGATGAAGCATAAAGTTAGATGAGGCTAAACATGTGTCGGCTCTTTGTTGTTTTAAATGATTTTGTCTAATGCTTTCTTCCATTTGCTAAATAAACCCAGTTGGTCTCTGAAGGCTGTTTGTCACTGTAGAGCTCTTTTCACAAGCTGCCAAGGGGAAGAGATGCACTTTGACCTTCACAATAATAAGCGGCTGGCATAGATGGGGTTTTGTACCTAGACCCCAGATCGCAATCACAGGGTATGTCTCCGCTGCAGCCCATGTACACAGACCCTGGCTAGCTTTGCTCTAGCTAGCTCAGGTACCAATAGCAGCAATGACATTGCAGAACAGGTTAGTAACTTGAGTATGTATGCAGGTTCCCAGCTGGGCTTTTACGGCCCATGCTGCTGCCTGTGTTGCTGTGGCTTCACTGCTATTGTTATGCCAGCTAGCTAGATTGAAGCTGGCTTAGATATGTCTAAATGGACTGCAGACACACCTCTGATTGCAGTGTAGACATACCCCATGACCGAGATTTGGGTACAACACCCCATCTATGCTAACTGCTTATTACCAGGCAGACACTTACGTCTCTTCCCTCTGGGAGCTTGTGACCAGAGCTATACAGTGACAAACAACACAAGTATGATACCTTTTTGTCTCTTTATAGGGTATCAAGAGACCTGAAGGGTTTTTGTGTTTTAAAGTGGTTTTTTTTTCTGATTATTATTTACCTTAGGCCTGGTCTTCACTAGGAATTGACTTTTGTATAGCTACCAAAAATCCACCCCCTGACAGACACGGCTATACTGACCTAACCCCAGGTGTAGACAAGCACCAGGTGGATGGGAGAATTCTCCTATCAACCTAGCTACTGCCTCTCGTGAAGGCGGAGAACTTATGCTGATGGGAGAAACCCTCCTGTCGGGGTAGGTAGTGTCTTCATTGAAGAGGTACAGTGGTGCAGCTGTGCTGCTGCAGCATTTTAGGTATAGAGAAGCACTCGGAAATATCAAGGAAGTCAAGTCTGGTCTTCCCACTTTTGCTGGAGGTCTCTTTGGAGGTGCCATGGAAAGGTCTGCGAGGTTCTTCAGCCCGGAGCTGAAGGAAGCAGCTTGTGGAATCTTTAAAAAAGAGAGCTGTTCTCCTCACTATTTAAAAAGCATTTAAAGGAAATTGCTGGTAATGACAACAACAATAAACAAAGAGTTTTAAAACACGTCCTTAGTAACTGTGGTGTGCTAACCTGACCAGTTCCCTCTCTCTGTACATGTGTCTGTCTATCTGGTCCCATGGCAAACACCCCCTGGCTGTTTACTTGAAGATAACAGAAGGGCTAAAAGCCCATTGGACCCTTTTACGACACCAAGTATTGAGAAGGAAGTGTGAGCCACTGGCCGGAATGAGCTTTTCCCTGGCATCCATTTCTACGGGGAGTTGTCAGCAAACCAGTAAAGTGCCTGAAATCACTATGGCTTATTGCTAAAAGCAGTCAAGTCAGCAGGCTTAGCTCAAGCAAGGAAGGAGGGGAGGGGGTTTTGGGTGCCACAGAAAGGGCAGCTTGACCCCACGTCCTTCCTGATAAGTTGCTTATCATGCATTTTAGAAGAGCAGGATGTGCCCCAGGAATGTCTATTAGGGCCTCAAGCCCACAAACTCTGGAAAAACCTACACCTGGTTAATCAATAATCAGAAGGAACTTCTTGCTTGACCATTGGAACTGCTTTCTTAACAATTTTCTTTAAGGGCCATGTCATTCTATTACTAATGTATAAATAAGGGGAAAAAGTTTGAGGTAGGGGGACTATTCGGGACTGGCCTCTCCCTCTGGATGCATCTTGTGTTCCCCATTGACAGATGGACTGCCGCTGTGCTACTTGAGAGCCACACTCAGCTTCGGTAATTATAGAGGGTTGGGGGTGTTTTACTAACCTGTTGCGGACATGTGTAAGTGCTTGAGACTAAGTAAAGTTTAGCTTTAAGTGAAAGCACTTTTGTGTTGTCCTGTTTGTGCCAGCCATCTATCGGTCGGACAGCCGTGTCTCCCCTGATTTATTTCCTGACACCACCTCGCACAGAGTAAAAGTTACCAAGAGCTGTAGGTTGAGAGAACCCCGGGTAACGCATTGAGGGGTCACCATAACTGAAACCTCACTCTCAAAGTGTGGGGCAGTGAGTCAGCTCCAAGGGAAAGAGAGAGGGGGGTTGGGGATAGGGGTTTCTGCCTGGTGGTGAGGCCTCTGTTTAGGGGTCCTAGAAGCCTTTGGAGCCACCCCTTCCAATTTTTAAAGGCAGAACTAAATTGCCTTAAGTGAGAGTCCTTGTCATGTCTCAGTGCCCATTAGAGCTGAATCACTGAAAAATGGGGCTACGGGCTCAGCTGGTACAGATTCAACAACACTTTTGTCAAAACACAGCCAGGCTGCTGGGTAACCTTTTGGTGCTCTGGGGTCAACAGTTCCACCGCAGGGGGCTTGCCAGAGCCCTGGAAGGAGCTGGCTCTCTCTTGGGTGTTAAGCTCCTTCCTTCACAGCAGCAGACCTGGGAGCCCCTGCTAGAGCCAGTAGCACTCCCGGGGCTGCTAGACTCTCTGCTCTGCAGTAGGGACAAAGGGAGCCCTGGGAGACCAAGTTGGAGCTGGGGCTCTCATGACTGGCTAGGCTCCTCGCCCGGGGAAATGTTGCCGAGACATTTTGGCAAATTTGGTTTTGTGGCATGAACCCAAATTCCAAAGAATTTCCAGATTTCTCACAAGCCGTAAATGGCGAGTTTTGACCCCCCTCTCAAGCAAGGCCCCCTTCCACCAATGCAGTGCAGGAGTGGAGAGCGGGGAAGCAGACCCAGTCCTGGAGGACAAGCAGTGAGTGACTGTGGGGCACTGACAGGAGGAGGGACCGACCCCAGCAGATATGTGCTAACAAGCTAAGAGATCTGGCTGTATAGCCTCCTCCCCCCCCAACTGGATACTGCTTTGGAGACAGCTGCATGTACTTCCACTGGCAGTGCCGGTCAAACCTAGATGATACACCTCTACCCCGATATAACACTGTCCTCAGGAGCCTATACCGTGTTATAGGTGAAACCGCGTTATATTGAACTTGCTTTGATCTGCCGGAGCGCGCAGCCCTGCCCCCCCGGAGCACTGCTTTACCGCGTTATATCCGAATTCGTGTTATATCAGGTCGCGTTATATCGGGGTAGAGGTGTACTATCTAACAGAGACTAATGAAATTAGATTCAATTAAAAATATTGGGCCCCCGTTAGCACCTTCCTTCCAGGATGATCCAAGCTCTTCCCACAATTAGCCTCACAACTTCCCTGGAAAGCAGGCAAACAGTTAGTTGCTATTCATAGTTAGCCACATGTTGCACCATAGAATTAATTTTAACCCTTTAATTGCCAAACTAATTTTGATTACACAAAACAGACAAACAACACACCCGTTGTCATCGTGCCGTGCCAACCTTCTGAGGTTCCCAAACCCCTCCCTGCATCCTGTGCCCTGTCAGCTTCCACAAAGAAAGCTGATGCTTTTCTGTAGCAAAAACATCTCATTGCAAAGCAGCTGTCATACACAGACTGAGTTTGCAATGGCTTATGGCAGCAAAACCAGCCAATGTCATTTTGACATAGCATATGGGCAAAATTTCCGAACAACTTCTGTTTTCTGCCTGCCTCTGCAACACAACAGGGCATGGTGTGTGTGTGTGTGTGCATATGCAGCGTGGCCCCACCAAGATTTCCAGGCTGCATACACCCACTGAAAATCAACCTTTAATGATGCCAAGTGGTGGGATTTCACTGCTTTGGGAAAACTAATATAATACTGCCTCCCAATGGGTGGAAGTGGGGGTATAATGGGGTATATACTGGCCCTTTAAGGTTAGGCTACCCTATTTAAGGAATTAAGGAGCAAATGAAGGCCTGGCAGAAGCAGGTGCTGGGAGAAAGAAGGTGGTCCTGCGGAGGGATAGTTTAGTGTCTGGAGGATAACTAGGATACCCTTCCCTCCTGTCTTCAGGCTGCTGGGCTGCAGACATCTCCACTCTTTAGTGGGCTGCCAGAGGGGCCTCTGGCCTCCCAATCCACAAAGACTGATGAATCTTCAGGGGGAGGTGCAGGGCCCAGCCCTACATCAAGACTGAGCTCTGCTGGAGCCAGCTCTGCTGACTTGCAGGGAGCTCCATCAGCTGTGGTTGTGGCTGGACCTTCTCTACCCATGTGTTGGGGAAACCCCTGCCACCAGCAACCCTGAACAATGTGAATGTGGCTAACCCTGGAATTGCTTGTCACCTGCAGGCACCATTGGCTCCCCTATGTCTGATCTGCCAACGTGTGTTGTGTGCACTTTTACCCCCATTGCTAAGGTAGAGGCTTTGTCATGGCAAAGAGTGTCAACGGCATTTTAGAGTGACCTGTTGTGCCCTGGCTCGCTACACAACACTGAGACTATGTATGGTAAAACCACACTGGCCCAACTGCATTCCACAGAACCCTGTTTATTACTACGTACAAAATTACTAGGTCTGGCTACCCATGAACACTTCTGCTCCAGCAGAGGTCTGGTGGCTACAGCAATAGAAGACATGGAGGCCCACAAGAGTGTCCCAGCTGTTTAAAGGAATACCACCCAATTCCTATCTACCACATAACATCCCCATTCCATATACATATATTCATGGCTCACAGGATCCTCAATACTACTAAGGTTACTCTGTGATTTTACAAGGATTTGAAACCTCCCTGTAAGGGGATGGATGCATGAAAATAGGAAAATAAATTAAATACATAAAAAAATGTAGACCAATATCATATAAAGGACACGGACACACACACGCACACTCTGGTGCCAAGACACACACACACACACACACACACACACTCTCTCTCTCTCTCTGTGTGGTGCCAAGCCACTTTTCAGGGAAAGCTGTTTTATGAATTCCTCTTTGCACCATAGGGCCTTGTCCAAAGCTCACTGAAGTTACTGGTATTCCTTCCATTCACTTCAATTAGTTTTGTAGCAGGCCAATGAGGTTTAATTGGAGTAGATGATCAGGATGTAATCCTGTTCCCAGGGAATTCAGTACAAAACTCCCATTGACATTCATGGGGCCAGTATTCAACCTTGATAGTAATTTTCTCCAGGCAAGGATATGTCAACTGTAATGATGATGCAGAAAATATGGAATTTATTATTAACAATAACGTCATACATGTCTAGGCATGGGCCAGAATCTTTGGCATAACTTAGGTCTGTGCCCTTAGGTCATGTCAAATAGCAGATGCTCAGTCTGTGGTTCACAGAGATGTTAGATTGAGCAACTGCAACAGTTGCTAGCAAAGCTAACCACAAACCCTTACTAAATTAGAAAATAACTTCATCTTGTATCAGTTTCTTCTGTATTATATGCCTTATGCCTAGAAGCTCATAATACAGATAGATGAAGCTCTTACTTTATATGGAAGTATAATGTACAATTGTAGAAATTATATACAAAATCAACATTTACTTTTGACATTCTGTATGAAGAGCCCTGCATTTTGGGGAAGTTTCATTGCCAAGGAGATCTCTCTAAAGAGAGTATTGCAAGGATTTTGGAAAATGTTGTGTATTTTAAAAAGGAATATATATATAAAATCATTAACAAAGGTATAAGAAGGTATTCTTTTATAATAAAGAAGGTGATACGTTCAGTTGATATAGAATCATAGAATATCAGGGTTGGAAGAGACCTCAGGAGGTCATCTAGTCCGATCCCCTGCTCAAAGCAGGACCAACACCAACTAAATCATCCTAGCCAAGGCTTTGTCAAGCCAGGCCTTAAAAACCTCTAAGGATGGAGATTCCACCACCTCCCTAGGTAACCCATTCCGGTGCTTCACCATCCTCCTAGTGAAATAGTGTTTCCTAATATCCAACCTAGAACTCCCACACTGCAACTTGAGACCATTGCTTCTTGTTCTGTCTTCTGCCACCACTGAGAACAGCCTAGCTCCATCCTCTTTGGAACCCCCTTCAGGTAGTTGAAGGCTGCTATCAAATCCCCCCTCACTCTTCTCTTCTGCAGACTAAATAAGCCCAGTCCCCTCAGCCTCTCCTCATAAGTCATGTGCTCCAGCCCCCTAATCATTTTTGTTGTCCTCCGCTGGACTCTCTCCAATTTGTCCACATTCTTCTGTAGTGGAGGGACCAAAACTAGATGCAATATTCCAGGTGTGGCCTCACCAGTGCTGAATAGAGGGGAATAATCACTTCCCTTGATCTGCTGGCAATGCTCCTACTAATACAGCCCAATATGCCATTGGCCTTTTTGGCAACAAGGGCACACTGCTGACTCATATCCAACTTATCCACTATAATCCCCAGGTCCTTTTCTGCACAACTGCTGCTTAGCCAGTCGGTCCCCAGCCTGTAGTGGTGCATGGGATTCTTCCTTCCTAAGTGCAGGACTTTGCACTTGTCCTTGATGAACCTCATCAGATTTTTTTGGCCCAATCCTCCAATTTCTCTAGGTCACTCTGGACCCTATCCCTACCCTCCATTGTATCTGCATCTCCCCCCCCAGCAATCAATTCCATCATCCGGATCATTAATAAAGATGTTGAACAAAACTGGCCCCAGGACCGACCCTTGGGGCACTCCGCTTGATACCGGCTGCCAACTAGACATCGAGCCGTTGATCATTACCCAATGAGCCTGACAATCTACCCAGCTTTCTATCCACTTTATAGTCCATTCATCCAGTCCATACTTTTTTAACTTGCTGGCAAGAATACTGTGGGAGACCATATCAAAAGCTTTGCTAAAGTCAAGATAGATCACATTTGCCGCTTTCGCCATATCCACAGAGCCAGTTATCTCATAATAGAAGGCAATCACCAGGTTAGTCAGGCATGACTGGCCCTTGGTGAATTCATGTTGACTGTTCCTGATCACCTTCCTCTCCTCCATGTGCTTCAAAATGGATTCCTTGAGGATCTGCTCCATGATTTTTCCAAGGACTGAAGTGAGGCTGACTGATCTGTAGTTCCCTGGGTTCTCTTTCTTCCCTTTTTAAAACATGGGCACTACATTAGCCTTTTTCCAATCGTCCGGGATCTCCCCTGATTGAAAGGTGAAAACCTGTAAAGTGAATCCCACTGAAATATTATAAGGCTTGTATGACACTGGATCGGATCATCTGTTTCACTGCCCGTTCCAAAGAGATCTCAAAACATATGTAGCCATCCTCCTAACTATCAAATTAAGTGTAGAGAATAATCAGGTATGGTGCAGAGGATACAGCTGTTCTGTCTTACTACTCCAAAAAATTATCAATATTATGTCACTTTATGTTGCAGCATGATAAGCTATGAAACAAGAAAAGAATCATCCAGGAATGTGAAAAGATTGTACATAAATAAATTTTGACTTCAAAATGGATATTTTTGTAGGCAGCTCAAAGTGCTGTCAAGTGACAAACTGTTAGTCAAGTGACTACCATTTGGGGAAGGATACAAAGTCGTGCAAAGTTGCACAAGGACCATCGCACAAGGAGGTCTAAAGAAAGAGGCCTGCAGAAGTAGGTTGCTAATCAGAGCTAAATCAGCAGGTGTTCAGTGTGATTCCCAAGACATTTTGCACTAATCACTGTGCCCTAATGTGCCTTACACAAACTGGGATGGCACAAGATGTTTTGAATGAAGATCATGGAATTTGAAGAGAGAAAGCTGGAGGAACTCATGAGAAACGCCTAATTTTGTCATTGGATCGGGGGACCATATGTCCCATTTTGGCCAGGACAGTCTCCTTTTTTGAGCCCTGTTCCGGCCGTCCTGACTTTTTAAGCAAAAGTGGGCATTTGTCCTATTTGCTTATGCCAACTTGATCAGTTGGCAAGAGCGAACAGGACAAATGCCCACTTTTGTCAAAAAAATGGGGTGCGGAGGAACATGGGCGGGGGGGTGGGTGTTGAGCGGCGATGTCAGCCCCATGCAGCGGGGATGTAGGGCTCGGGCGGGGGGCAGACAGTGCTCAGGTGAGCAGTGATGCCAGCCCCGCAGGGTAGGGGAGTGCAGGGCTTGGAGGGGGCCTCAGGTGAGCGGCTCAGGCCTGCACGGGGTGGGGCGGGGGTAGAAGGGCTCGGGCTAGCCCCAAGTGGTGTCCATTTTCCTTTTGGGAAATATGGTCACCCTAGTCATTGGATGATGAGAAGGGACAACTCATATTCAGGTTGGACGTTTCCAATCTTTGCCAGAATCATGGGTCATTTTCTGATTGGCCCAGGTCAGTTTTAATGAGAAGTCAAGCCATGACACCCTTCAGAAACTACAAAAACAGACTGTTTTGATCAAAGTGTTGCTTCCTAAAGCCAAAATATCTGAATGAGAGAGAGGGAAAGCACCTGACATCACCTGGTCGCTGAGAGCACCCCCTGTCTAGCAACAACTCAAGTCTCTTTCTCGATAAGCAATTTAGTAACTTGATCCTTTTAAGTCCTACAGTCCTACCTAAGGCGACAACTTCCTGGATTTTGCAGAGGACGTAACTATCATGACCCCCTGAGTGAAGGAACTTTCTGTCTATATTGAGAAACCAGTCAGTGCTACCGTGAGGCTTAGCTGGAGAATTCACTTTTATGCCACTTTCAATGGATAAGTAGCAAAAATACATGTATTTTGTTTCCCAAAGGAAAACATGGTTATTTTAAAGCTGAATACTCCTCTGAAAGTATGTACCTTAGTTAAAACCATGGACATGGCTAAAATGTGTGCTATATACTTGCATTTCTCTAAGAAATTGAATCCTTGTTGTTTAGAAATTGTGGTAACTCAATATGTGATTAAGATTGTTGTAGTCTAGAAATATCTGTAACAGGAAACTGCACTTATCAAGTGGTGGGTTGGGGGGGAACTCGGGCCCGCCCTCTACTCCGGGTTCTGGCCCAGGGACCCTAATGGTAGCAGCTGTTGGCAGACAACCTTTCACTGCCAGAGTTGCTATATTTCCCTGGGCCACTTCCCCACAGCTCTCCTGCTTCTCCCTTACCTTAAGGCTCCCTTACCAATGATTTGAGGGTGTCTTTGTTAACCAGCCCTTCAGCCACACTTCCTCTCCTCTGGCTCCCTTCTGACTGGAGTGAGCCCTTTTTATAGTGTCAGTGGGGCCTTAATTAGAGTCAGGTGGTCACAATAGCTTAATGGCCTCACCTGACTCTTTGCAGGTTAATTAGAGTCAGGTGTTCTCATTAGCCTGGAGCAGCCCCTGCTCTGGTCAGTCAGGGAACAGAAAACTGTTAATCCAGTGGCCAGTATATCTGCCTTCTGCTATTCTGCTGTACTCAGCTGGCCTGGGTCTATCATAATAGTTAAAGTTACCTAAGAGCAGACAGTGTTAATAAAATTCCAGAGAAACAGGAATAGTTTAAATCATTATTTGTACATTGCCCTTGGGAGTCTTCACTACATGGACAAACCCTCATAGACTCTCACCTAGCTAGCTATCAACTCTCTCTACACCCTAAGAACGGCCTCAACCACTCCCAGGTGCCCAAGCCCTCTTAAACCCACCCCCATCTCCTCCGGATGTCAAGTGTCCTTCAGGTTATGTCTCCACTGGAGGTAATTTTGGCTAACCACTCCAAGAAAGTGTCTAGAGTTCAGATGGGATCATATTCAGCCTGTTCCACCCCTTGCACTGCCATGGCTATACTTCCAGCTTTAATGTGCTAGCTCAATCCGAGTTTGTGTGGTATGTCTACTTGAACAGGAAATGACCCTTCAAGCCCCAGTGTAAACATATCCTTAGAAGATGTGAGAGCTGATAAGTTCTGTGCAGCTAGGGAAGGGAGATCATGATTTCATCATCTACATGCATTTCTAAAGTGTCTTTCACTGGCACTCTTGGCTCTCAACCACTAGGTGACAGCAGCAGCAAAAAGATGCTCCTTCGAATTGAGTATCAACCTTGAAGAAGGAACCTGCTTTCTCACAGAGCAGCCTGCTGAACTTTAGTGACAGTACAACAAAGACAATCACAGAAAGACGATAGCTTCTGCCTAGTTAAAGATGATCAATTTTCAAATGCAGATCCCCCACATTTAAAGACTTAAAAAAATATCTACATGACATTTCTGATATATGGTGCAATGGGTGAGGTTGGTTTCAGGGAACCTTTGAGGAAGAATCCGATTTGAATTTTGGGAAATCATATCACCAATTGAAATAGGCAAAATATTTCCCTTTTCTAAATTGTTCTCATCTTTCTATAGACAATCATGTGCTTAATGATGATCTCACTTACACCAGTTTACACAAGGGTCTGATGGTTTCAATAGAGTTACTCCTGATTTACTGCTGTCAATGTAACAGGGAGCAGAATCAGGCCTTAGACCTTAATGCAGATTGGTCTAATTTCCTCTGGTCTCCTCAGGGTGGATGATGAGTTTTGAAATAGAGGGAGGGTCTAGTTGCCATGGAGTTCCACGATGGGTATTACACACCGTACAGTCAATCTGTGACTGAACCCAGTTCCTCTGACACCACAAACTGAAAGGATTTGTAACAGTTATAAGAAATAAATATCTATTCACAAGAGCTTATTGAAACCTACAGAGATGTGTGGACCATCATCTATCAACACCCATGTGTGGTATTAACATGCAATCAGGACTTCTTTAGTATATTTTATTTAATTTGTTATTTTTTAAAAGATAAACAAGATGGATTTCTGAAGAGAATAATGCTAGAAACAGCTCCCTTGCCTCCCACCCACCCACACACACACTTCAAAAATATGATCTCACACCAGCTTGCTTTTATTAAAAGGAGAGTAACACATCTTATAGGGATGGTACAGGGCTCCCTTATGGAATTTCTCCAGCTCACAAGGTTCTTTACAGCCCAAATAAGCAGCACTTCAGCGTTCCATTGAAGCAGGATCTGATGATTTTAGAAGCAAGTGGCTGTCTCCCTGATTCCCTGAGATCCTGATTAGACAGTCAGTCAAAAAATCTCCTGTACAGAGAAAAGAGAATCAGATTTTGTGATGTTTTCCCACAGAACAGGGATAATATGATGTTTGTTTTCAAATCAGTTACACAGGAGGACTTGCCCAGTCACTCTGTGGTGGGCGAAGAGGTCCCTACTGTGACATTGTGTTACCGAGTATTAATGGGGATAGTCAGGTGTATCTAAACAGGTGAACTGGCTGCCTATAAAATCTACACTGCAGAAAAGCACGACTCACATCCAGGTACAGTTGTTCTATCACACACACCTTGGGCACAGCTGAAGCTAAAATGACACATAATTACTTGGGTGATAAACAACTTACTCTTAAAGACTGAAGGAAAATTTCAGTTCTAGCTGAAGGCCAACTCTGTTCAGGTGGTAGTTTCATATGAGCAGCTGCTGGCATGGCCACTCCAGCCTAGTTCCCTAGCTCTCCCTCTGCAACCCCAAAGGGCTACCAGCTTCACATCTCCTGCATATCTGATGTTTTAGTAGATGGGAAAATCTCTCACCCTCCCAATTGCTTCTCTGGGATCTGTCCCGGCTATAACATTAATTTGCCCATGGTGGCTATCCTGTGTAGCAGGGATGGGCAACCTTTGGCACGCGGCCCATCATGGAAAGCTGCTCATAGGCTGGGACGGTTTGTTTACCTTCAGCGTCTGCAGGTTCGTCCGATTGCAGCTTCCACTGGCCGCGGTTCGCCGTCCCCGGCCAGCACATCCCTTGGCCCACGCTGCTTCCCGCAGTCCCCATTGGCCAGGGATGGCGAACCGCAGCCAGTGGAAGCCGCGATCGGCCAAACCTGCGGACGCTGCAGGTAAACAAACCGTCCTGGCCAGCGGATTTCCCTGACAGGCCGCGTGCCAAAGATTGCCGATCCCTGGTCTAGAACCTATCCTTTCAGAACCCCTGGGAGACACCCATATCCAATGACGATTCCCCATTGACAGATATTTTGAAATTGTTATATTATATTAGTGTGAGCTTTGCTGAAGTTGTATGATCTTACGTCTTTTGATCAGAATCTTGTGCAGTACTAAATACAAACTCTTTACAAATGTATAAGCATGTTACAGTTACAAACTTACCTTTATCAACCAAACTTGTCATGTCATCAAAAATGTAACTAGGTCTATTTAAGAAGATCTTGTGTCCATGTTGACTGTCATTAATTATATTACTAATCTTTAACTCTTTATTGATTGAATCAGCTTTTCCATTATTTTGTCAGGGATTGATGTCAACCTAATTCGCTTATAGTTACCTGGATCATCTTGCCTGCCCTTTTTGAATATTGGCCTAGCATTAACACTCTTCCAGTCTTCTGGTATTTCCCTACTGTATTAACAATAATCAGTGGAACAGAGATCTCCTCAGCAAACTCTTTTCGGACTCTGTGGTGCAAGTTATCCAGGTTTGTTGATTTAAAAAGGGTTATCCCTAATAGATGCTGTTTAACATTCTCCTTAGTTACTAATGGACTAGACAGTAGTTCACCATCCTTATGTAACATCAGTACATCACCCAACTTCTTTCCACATACAGAACAGAAATATTTATTGAACACTTCTGCCTGCTCTGCGTTGTTATTAACGATTTTACCACCTCCAGGGAATGGACCTATACCATTGTTAGGATTTCTTTTATTCCTGATATTTAAAAAAAATGGTTTCTTGTCCTTAGCCCTGCCAGCCATGCATTCCTCCCTGATGTCCTTAGCTTCCTTTATCATATTTCTGCACTTCATGACTTCTAATTTATATTGATTGGTATCTACTTCCCTTGTTTCCCATTTGTTACAGATATTGTTTCATTTCTAATTGTTGCCTTCACTTCCCCAGCAGACTGTCTCTTGTGGAGACTTTACTTTTGTTGTTCCTGCTCGATTTCACTCTTCTAAAATATAAAAGCAATGTTTGACAATAGGGTGTCTCAGCTCCAACCCCTGCCCATATATTATGCTTCGGCAGCAGAAGGAGGCTGTAAAAGAACGACAAGGGCTGGCAAAGAATTCGCCCAAAGCATGAGCAGCACAAGGCTGCCATAATAGGTCTCTGCTGTCCCTGTTGCAAGCACTGGAGTTGGGGCGGTGCTGGAGACGTGGCTGGAGGCTCTCAGGTCTGAGGTGGCAATCCCGGTAGCTCTGAGCACTGCAGAGAAGCGGGGCGGCTCCAGGCTGTGGAGTTGCCCACAGACATCCTGAGTAAGGCAGATGTAAGGAAGAACAGCCATTGGGGTGATTCTAATATATGCTGGGACCACTCCTGCCCCCACATGGCCTAGAATGTGGGCTGTGCCATAATCAGTGAACCTCCAAAAGCATTAAACAACAGCTCAGATGTAAGGAGGAGAGGAACAGGTATTTCTGTTCACACTGCAATATCTGCCTTGTGGAATGCTGAACTTACCTTCGACAGCAAACGCCCCGTGGATAGCATCTTCTAATGTACACAGAATTGGAGGGACATCTCCAAGGGAAGCAGGTACCTCCAAGCTGTGTACACACCAAGCTGATCCTCTGAGCCTGGGAGAATTCTGCACAAAGAAAGAGTCTTAATCATCATTCTGCAGAGCAGGGTAAATAAGGGCTGGATTCCAGGATGACAGGCATTCACTGACACCTGGCCAAGTCAGCCCCAATATCTTCCGGTGCAAAAGTTTATGACAACTTTAGTACTATTTAAATGGTTGTAGCTCTGTGGACATTCAATGCCAGCCTCTAAGAAGAGAACGGAGAAAGTTATTGAAACAGGGGCGCTGGCCCTCTGACTGCTGAGTCAAGAAGTGTAGCTCTGAGCAGTTGCGTCCGTCACTGCCCCATGCCGTTAAGGGATGGAAAACAAATATCTGTCTACATCACCCACTTTCTTTAGTGTCTGCTGCTGTGTTTTTGATCCCCCCGGCTCTAATTGTGATGTGCCAGGCAGTATCATAAAGTCAATTTGCCTAAGTAGGCTTGAATTGGCTCAGCACTGGGTTGGATGACTGCAACTTTTTGAAGCAGAAGGGCTTGAAAAAGTCCCTTCTGGTTTGAAAGTCCGACTGTCTGTGAGACTCTGCACAGATTGCTTTCTGTAAACTCATTCAGGAATATTTTCTTCACAACCAATTGCCAGTTTTGGGTTATACGTGAAGAGCCTGTTATTTTGAAAATGCAGCCCCAATGTGCACAGCTGAATCTTTTGGAATATTTAGGTTAGAACATTTTAAACTGGAGGTTGTTTTGTTGTCACCAAACTATCTACAACCAACAGATCAAAACCTAAACCCTAAAATGATACATTGTCATGGTTACAAACACTGTCCCACTCCCAGATAATATCATTTTCAGAAACAAAGCTAAGTACATAACTGTGGTAGGTTCTGAGAGATAATGGGGCTATGACACCAGGATGAGGGGCTGCCATTTTAGCGATCTGGGTTCTGTTCCCAGCTGTGTAACCTCTCAGTGGGACATGAGGCCTGACTTTATGATACAGGCTGTGAAAGGCACCGAATTACTAACACTTGTCAGAAGCAGAAGTTATATTTTAAGCTATTGTCTCCTGGCCTCCAGCCCTACGCACCTTCTCCTAGACCAAAGGGAATATGGAAAGGAGTTGGCCAGACTCCATTTGGTCTTTGTCCCATCTGGATGGTCAGTTCTGTGATTGCCTCATTATAGGAAGAGTATGTGCAGTGTGGAGAGAAGGTGGGGGTAGTTAAAGCAGCAAGTTCTGAGGAAAATACTAAGAGAAGTTTAGATTTTTTTTTTACTGGTCATAATTTAATCACATCTCTGCTTTTTCTTAGGGGCAGGGCACTAGAGCTCATAAGAAAAAAATCAGAAAAATGTTTCTAATTGAAAGTGTTACGCAACTTTAGTATGGGCTCAGAGATGACCCTCTATATCATTCCTCATTTTCATTTGCATCTTACCTGTGACACCCTGGAGCACCAAGAAGACAACAGCAAAGAGCAGGTAACGGATCTTCATGGCTGAAGATTGGCCGTGAACTCAGCGTCACTGAAGAGAAGAGATTCCAAGACAGAGAGGAGACAGAGTCCCTGTATTTGTTGGAGAGTAGAGATTGTCATTTAAAT
The DNA here is from genome assembly GCF_013100865.1 of Trachemys scripta elegans. Taxonomy (NCBI): domain Eukaryota; kingdom Metazoa; phylum Chordata; order Testudines; family Emydidae; genus Trachemys; species Trachemys scripta. Next base: position 192,415,940 of record NC_048300.1, read on the forward strand.
TAAAACAATATTTCTAGAACTCAGTATATCATAATTATAATATGTGTTCTGCAATCTGCTAGCAATAATAATGATTGTATTTTAGACAGCATCCTAGATCTATCTCTTAGGAGGACTTCAGAGATATACAATTGTGTGATGCAAGATACATTTAAAAACAGATGTTTCGTAAATAACTGTAATTAGAATCATAGAATCATAGAATCATAGAATATCAGAGTTGGAAGGGACCTCAAGAGGTCATCTAGTCCAACCCCCTGCTCAAAGCAGGACCAATTCCCAGCTAAATCATCCCAGCCAGGGCTTTGTCAAGCCGGGCCTTAAAAACCTCCAAGGAAGGAGACTCCACCACCTCCCTAGGTAACGCATTCCAGTGTTTCACCACCCTCCTAGTGAAATAGTTTTTCCTGATATCCAACCTGGACCTCCCCCACTGCAACTTGAGACCATTGCTCCTTGTTCTGTCATCTGCCACCACTGAGAACAGCTGAGCTCCATCCTCTTTGGAACCCCCCTTCAGGTAGTTGAAGGCTGCTATCAAATCCCCCCTCATTCTTCTCTTCTGGAGACTAAACAATCCCAGTTCTCTCAGCCTCTCCTCATAAGTCATGTGCTCCAGACCCCTAATCATTTTTGTTGCCCTCCGCTGGACTCTTTCCAATTTTTCCACATCCTTCTTGTAGTTTGGGGACCAAAACTGGACACAGTATTCCAGATGAGGCCTCACCAATGTCGAATAAAGGGGAACGATCACGTTCCTCGATCTGCTGGCAATGCCCCTACTTATACAGCCCAAAATGCCGTTAGCCTTCTTGGCAACAAGAGCACACTGTTGACTCATATCCAGCTTCTCGTCCACTGTGACCCCTAGGTCCTTTTCTGCAGAACTGCTACCTAGCCATTCGGTCCCTAGTCTGTAGCAGTGCATGGGATTCTTCCGTCCTAAGTGCAGGACTCTGCACTTGTCCTTGTTGAACCTCATCAGGTTTTTTTCTGCCCAATCCTCTAATTTGTCTAGGTCCCTCTGTATCCGATCCCTACCCTCTAGTGTATCTACCACGCCTCCTAGTTTAGTGTCATCTGCAAACTTGCTGAGAGTGCAGTCCACACCATCCTCCAGATCATTAATAAAGATATTAAACAAAACCGGCCCCAGGACCGACCCTTGGGGCACTCCACTTGAAACCGGCTGCCAACTAGACATGGAGCCATTGATCACTACCCGTTGAGCCCGACGATCTAGCCAGCTTTCTATCCACCTTACAGTCCATTCATCCAGCCCATACTTCTTTAACTTGGTGGCAAGAATACTGTGGGAGACCGTATCAAAAGCTTTGCTAAAGTCAAGAAATAACACATCCACTGCTTTCCCCTCATCCACAGAGCCAGTTATCTCATCATAGAAGGCAATTAGGTTAGTCAGGCACGACTTCCCCTTCGTGAATCCATGCTGACTGTTCCTGATCACTTTCCTCTCCTCTAAATGTTTCATAATTGATTCCTTGAGGACCTGCTCCATGATTTTTCCAGGGACTGAGGTGAGGCTGACTGGCCTGTAGTTCCCCGGATCCTCCTTCTTCCCTTTTTTAAAGATGGGCACTACATTAGCCTTTTTCCAGTCATCTGGGACCTCCCCCAATCGCCATGAGTTTTCAAAAATAATGGCTAATGGCTCTGCAATCTCACCCGCCAACTCTTTTAGCACCCTCGGATGCAGCGCATCCGGCCCCATGGACTTGTGCACGTCCAGTTTTTCTAAATAGTCCCGAACCACTTCTTTCTCCACAGAGGGTTGGTCACCTTCTCCCCATGCTGTACTGCCCAGTGCAGCAATCTGGGAGCTGACCTTGTGCGTGAAGACAGAGGCAAAAAAATCATTGAGTACATTAGCTTTTTCCACATCCTCTGTCACTAGGTTGCCTCCCTCATTCAGTAAGGGGCCCACACTTTCCTTGATTTTCTTCTTGTTGCTAACATACCTGAAGAAACCCTTCTTGTTACTCTTAACATCTCTTGCTAACTGCAACTCCAAGTGTGATTTGGCCTTCCTGATTTCACTCCTGCACGCCTGAGCAATATTTTTATACTCCTCCCTGGTCATTTGTCCAATCTTCCACTTCTTGTAAGCTTCTTTTTTGCATTTAAGATCAGCAAGGATTTCACTGTTTAGCCAAGCTGGTCGCCTGCCATATTTACTATTCTTTCTACACATCGGGATGGTTTGTTCCTGCAACCTCAATAAGGATTCTTTAAAATACAGCCAGCTCTCCTGGACCCCTTTGCCCTTCATGTTATTCTCCCAGGGGATCCTGCCCATCTGTTCCCTGAGGGAGTCAAAGTCTGCTTTTCTGAAGTCCAGGGTCCGTATTCTGCTGCTCTCCTTTCTTCCTTGTGTCAGGATCCTGAACTCGACCATCTCATGGTCACTGCCTCCCAGGTTCCCATCCACTTTTGCTTCCCCTACTAGTTCTTCCCTGTTTGTGAGCAGCAGGTCAAGAAAAGCTTTGCCCCTAGTTGGTTCCTCCAGCACTTGCACCAGGAAATTGTCCCCTACACTTTCCAAAAATTTCCTGGATTGCCTGTGCACCGCTGTATTGCTCTCCCAGCAGATATCAGGGTGATTAAAGTCTCCCATGAGAACCAGGGCCTGTGATCTAGCAATTTCTGCTAGTTGCCAGAAGAAAGCCTCGTCCACCTCATCCCCCTGGTCTGGTGGTCTATAGCAGACTCCAACCACGACATCACCCTTGTTGCTCCCACTTCTCAACTTTATCCAGAGACTCTCAGGTTTTTCTGCAGTATCATACCGGAGCTCTGAGCAGTCATACTCCTCTCTTACATACAACGCAACTCCCCCACCTTTTCTGCCCTGCCTGTCCTTCCTGAACAGTTTATATCCATCCATGACAGTACTCCAGTCATGTGAGTTATCCCACCAAGTCTCTGTTATTCCAATCACATCATAGTTCCTTGACTGTGCCAGGACTTCCAGTTCTCCCTGCTTGTTTCCCAGGCTTCTTGCATTTGTGTATAGGCACTTAAGATAACTCAATGATCGTCCCTCTTTCTCAGCATGAGACAGGAGTCCTCCCCTCTTGCGCTCTCCTGCTTGTGCTTCCTCCCAGGATCCCATTTCCCCACTTACTTCAGGGCTTTGGTCTCCTTCCCCCGGTGAACCTAGTTTAAAGCCCTCCTCACTAGGTTAGCCAGCCTGCTGGCGAAGATGCTCTTCCCTCTCTTCGTTAGGTGGAGCCCATCTCTGCCTAGCACTCCTTCTTCTTGGAACACCATCCCATGGTCGAAGAATCCAAAGCCTTCTCTCCGACACCACCTGCGTAGCCATTCGTTGACTTCCACGATTCGACGGTCTCTACCCCGGCCTTTTCCTTGCACAGGGAGGATGGACGAGAACACCACTTGCGCCTCAAACTCCTTTATCCTTCTTCCCAGAGCCACGTAGTCTGCAGTGATCCGCTCAAGGTCATTCTTGGCAGTATCATTGGTGCCCACGTGGAGAAGCAGGAAGGGGTAGCGATCCGAGGGCTTGATGAGTCTCGGCAGTCTCTCCGTCACATCGTGTATCCTAGCTCCTGGCAAGCAGCAGACCTCTCGGTTTTCCCGGTCAGGGCGGCAGATAGATGACTCAGTCCCCCTGAGGAGGGAGTCCCCGACCACCACCACCCTCCTCCTCCTCTTGGGAGTGGTGGTCGTGGAACCCCCATCCCTAGGACAGTGCATCTTTTGCCTTCCAATCGGTGGAGTCTCCTTCTGCTCCCTTCCCTCAGATGGGCCATCTAGTCCACTCTCCGCATTAGCACCTGTAGAGAGAACATGGAAACGATTCCTCACCTGTATCTCCATTGCTGGTGCATGGACGCTCCTCTTTCTTCTTCTGGAGGTCACATGCTGCCAAACCTCCTCACAATCCTTCTGTCCCTGCTCCGCCTGCTCTGAATCTTCAGAACATTGTGGCCGTAGAAGCATCTCCTGACGTCTGTCCAGGAAATCTTCATTTTCCCTTATGCAACGCAGAGTCGATACTTGTTTCTCCAGCCCTCGAACCTTCTCCTCCAGTATGGAGACCAGCTTGCACTTTGTACAGACAAAGTCGCTTCTGTCCTGCGGAAGAAAGACAAACATGGCACAACCTGTGCAGGTTACAACAGCTGATCGCTCACCTTCCATATCACCGTCCTCTTAGGAGCTTCCTCAACTGTTGCAGGAACTACTCGGAGAAACCTGCAGATGAAAGCCTCAGTGCGCTCTCCCTAGGCGAACTCCCGCTGTTAGCCTCTGCTGTTCGCCGCTCAGCTGGTTCGCTGCTGACTGCCCTTATATACCAGTCAGGCCCACTCAAGGCCCAGCTGGAACAAAGCACTCCCAATTCACACTTTTCAAACAAACAAGCAAGCAATCAAGCACACGGTCAAACTGACCAACTGTCCCAGCAGCAGACACTCAGATACTCACCAACACAGCCCCCCTAATGCAGCACTTAGCGTACCTCCTCTCGGACAGCTCCCAGGCAAACTCCCGCTGTTAGCCTCTGCTGTTCGCCGCTCAGCTGGTTCGCTGC